>NC_135498.1:18241314-18579413 GCF_052857255.1 Amblyomma americanum | reverse complement strand
AGTGCGGACATTGTTGGCCCAAAGCGCCCCCCCCCCCCCCCCCCCCCCCATTATATGCCCCGGAAAGTGGACGTGCCCCGCCAAGTGTTTACCGCCCAGGAGAGACTTCCGACCCGCTCTGGATTCAGGGTTGTGCGCTGAATCTTTTCTGTGAACGCCACGAGACCACGCGAGAGTTCAGTTTGCGCTTGCGTTCCGCGCACAAGATGCTAGACTAGTTCTTGCTCTGTCCACTCTCCTCTAACAAAGCAGGAGTCAAATAAGAATAATAATGATAATAATACTCTATTCAAATCCAAATCGGGGATATGATACAGGACGCGGACACGCCAACTCCACAGTTGGGCTTGTAGGGCGCCGTCCGGCGCCAGCGACAACCTACGTTGCTGTCAGACACAGTTTATGTTGGGAAATTACAATAAGGGTTCACAATTCTTCCAACCTAGCAACGGCATCACGTATCTGATTGCGAGTTTTTAAGTCAAAAATATAATCGGGCAGCTCATTTAATATATACGGTACATAGTATGGTCTTAAGGATTCACTAAAAAGCGTTCGTACTCCAGGGAGAGCATATCTAGGAATTTTTCGCAACGGGACTGTTTTAACATTTTCCAACTTAAAATCACATTTCCAGAAATTCCGCAGTACAGTACTTTGTTTGAACAAGGTGTCAAAGGAAGGCAGACCAGAGGAGAGGAAACAACTTTGTGAATTTTTGGGCGTTGAACTTATAGCACTTTTAGCCATGTTTTTAAGAATACGATATATCCTGGTTTTGCGTGTAAGAGAACAGTTAACGAAACAGCACAAGCCATACCTAAGCAGAGCATATCCCAAAGACTGGGCAATTAAACGTCTAACGGCAGAGGCCTTCAGAGCATACAACAAGCAAGACATGCCTCTGAGCTTCTTGCTCAGGTAAGTCAGGTGTATATTCCAGCACAAATCGCTAAGTTGTAAAGATAAGTAGTTGACAGAGAGTTTTAGCATAACGGGACGTACTCAAGTAGGCACGTGTACAGGACTAGCTGTCAAGCTTCTGAGCTTGCGCAGTGGCGGCAACGCGTCCCCACCTGACCATGGCCCATGCGCACACAGTTGTTCTGATATGCACCGACACAGTAGTCGGATACAATTCTAGAATGAAGCGGCATATGCACCTCAAGAGACACCTTCCAGCCAATGGCGTCGATCGATTCTTGTGACTACAGCTTAATCGGATTAACCGCGACGTCATGAAAATCGGTCGACGCCATTGGTTGGAAGGTGTCCCTTGAGGGTCATCTGCCGCGAATTCGTTCTTGAGTTGTATTCTAATATGTATATATATTAGATCCTAGCTATGCTAAAACTCTCTAAAATCAAGCGAGTGATGAAAGTAGTGTGAAGGAAGTCGTTGTAAAGCACGAGGCACGCACTACGAAGAGCGAAGTTTGAAATTCTGAGTCACCCTGGACAGCACATGAGAGCTTACAAAAAGCAAAAAAAGAGAGCAGAATTGAGAAAAGAAGTGGTTGGAACAAAATGCGCTTGGAACCTTTCTTTCAACGCGCCGCCGTTTACGCAAGGAAAATATAAACGCCGCAATTCGCAAAGCAAACATGCCTGTCTTTCAGCGTTCACCTAAAATATTTTATTCATCGAGTGGGACTCGAGAGGGAC
The DNA here is from genome assembly GCF_052857255.1 of Amblyomma americanum. Taxonomy (NCBI): domain Eukaryota; kingdom Metazoa; phylum Arthropoda; class Arachnida; order Ixodida; family Ixodidae; genus Amblyomma; species Amblyomma americanum. The sequence goes on along the minus strand of NC_135498.1, from coordinate 18,577,748 downwards.
GTCGCCGGGATCCTTCATGATTTCTCTTCCTGTGCTGCCTTATTCAAAGGACTTCTTTCTATTGTACTTTATAAAGAAAGAAAATTATGCTAATCTCGCCACGCAGCATACGAGTAATTCGGTACCCTACATCAAAGCATTTGAAAAAAGTAAAAATACCGGAATTATTCCAGTATGCTCACCACCACTTTCAACTCTGCCTGCATAAAATGTGATTTGGCACTGCCTCTGTGTTTATTACTATCGCGAACACATTTTAACGTATGCAGCGCTAACTAAGGACAAAGCGTCACAAAGGTTGTGTAAGGTCTTCTGCAGAGCGCCTCGCAACACCGCTGAAGGAAGGCGAACCCAGTCTAGTGGTGACAGCTAACAACTTTCCGGGTTCCTTATTCGCTCCGTTAAAACCAACCGGCCTCTCATGTTGTTGTTGTTTTTTTTTGCTGGTGTTCCACTTTGCGGCGTAGATGAGGATTATACGTCTCACAGCAGCTTCGAGCAATATCCGTAAACGAGAGGCTACCCTTCGACACAACGTCACATTCCATCGTCACCTTAGCTGCCATTCATTATACGTATTTTTCTTTCTCAAGAAATGAACGTAAACACATGTTGTCAATTATGTTCAACGAGAGAATAAGACAAGGAATAAACTATATAAGAGCAGTGTTGCGAAAGGCCTGAAAACACATTGTAGCTCCAGGTAGGGCGACAGTACCATTTGTTGGGCGAGTTGGTGCTTACGATGATCCATAACAGCGCGACAGACGGGGCAGAGAAGAGAGGACACAATACAGAGCTCCGTTATGGATCATCCAGGTAGGGGTGCCTTAGGCTTAGGTGCATTGGCTATTGATGCCAAAACTGGTGCACCGAAATCGGCATTTTCTGGGCGTACGTGTTCAAAAGTTCACAGGTCTCAAGCACATCAAATCGACATCCCCCGTATAAGTAGGTAAGCGGTATATTTTTCCGCTCGCGAATAATTGAGTGCCTGGGAGAGCGGCTCATTCGAAACTCGAACCGAAAACCTTGCTTTCTCGCGTTGCCCTGAGTGGCGTGACAAGTAGGCGCATTATTAGGGCACACCCACACAGCAGACTGCTAACGAGCGCTTCTACGAGGTAGGAATGACGCAAGGCTGACGATTACTGGCCTGTCTTGGGGAACCAAGCAGCAATGTGCATCGAGTTCAAACAGGCGAAGAGGTGTAGCGTCGGGCTTGGGTAAACCACTTAGTGCAGTGCATAGTTTCTTACTATTAAGTAGAGGGAAAGCTGCCGCCCCGACTACGGGAGTTTGCATGGAGCTTCCTCGAGACCACCTGAGCCACCATGGGCGCTCTAAGCATCATGGGGCGGAGAGCTACCAACTGCAGAACCACAACTTTTGGCCAAGAAGTACTAAAAAAATAAATGTTGTTTGATAATCAAGAATGCGCTAACATTCAATATCCTGTCCATAAATTGCAACAAACGAGCAGAAAAGCATATAAATGTATAGTTTGCCCAAAATAAGCGATGGCTGGCTCTCCTATTGGCCATGTATTACAGACAACAAAGGCCAATATTTTGTGCTTAAGAGGCGCAATTTTAAAAATAAATATGTTTGGAGAAAAAATGTCGCTTTAACACTTTAAGAGGTTTTGTAATATCACTTCAGAAACCAAAAACCTTTTATTGGCGTAGTGTGCTGCTGCGTTTTTGCTACTATGGCTTTTGCGCACTACGTTTGCGCCAAAGTCGTCTGCGCCGTGGACGGAACGGGACATCTCAGTAACGCCACTCTGTGTTCGTGAAGAAAACCGACCGTCCCGCACCAAGTAGCTCATCGCCCCATGATGCTTTGAGCGCCCATGGAGGCACAGGTGCAGCGCCGCCAGCTTTCCCTCTAGTTAATAGTAAGAAACTCTATGGTGCAGTGCCCCTCAATGTTGCCTTCCTAACACCGTATTGTAGAATGCGTCAGTGAAGTTTACGATGTTACTATGGTAGCGGTTTGGGCTGGTCGGTAAAACATTTTTAAGGGATAAACAACACAGTAGGAAATAGGGACGTATGACACTGCTATGTTTCTTACGGAATTTATGACTCATGTGAGCCTGTCAAGAATATCCTAGCATGCTTTAGGTTCCGCATGGATGGTGGTTTGCTCCTTATGTCTCAAAAATCCATATTCAGTATTGGAGGCCGGAGCAGATGCCGCCAACGTGGCCTCTATTTGATAGCAAGGAGCTCTACTCACGCTTCTCATAATGTGAAACCGGATGCAACTTTCCAATGCAGAAAAAGAGGCTGGCTTTGTTCTTTCGCCTGTGGGTCAACCTAATTTAGTTTCCGGACATGGCTGATTGGATGTCTCTTTGAGAATAACGTTTCATGCTCGCACAAAATGGAAACAAAACGCTCTTCCTACCACAACCATTTGCTTACTTTGTTGTCAATGTCGGGTGCGGTTGCGTCTGTGTACGCGAGAGAGATAGCATATTAACCAAACAAGGAAGAGTTCACCGCCAACTAGTGAGTTGATAAGCTAAACAAGCGTTTCTCCTTGTCCGCGAAACAAAATATCGAACAGTAGAGGCGTGAGCGAGCTGTCGACGTGTTTTTGCATGCTCACCAAAGTCAAGAGTTGACGGTACATCCCACGGATAATCTCTGCGTATACGTAAAGTGCTGGGAAGATGACGTAAAAGAGGAAGACATTGCGTCCACACCAATCAATTTTTAATGCCTGGCTTACATGAAAAAAAAAAGAAGTTTCGAACTGGAAGCCAAGTATGAAGCAATGACGCGATTCGCGCTCCAGCTGCTCGTTGAATGACATTCGATGAAAAAAAAAAAAGAACCAAGTTCTCACAACGTATCGTCTTCCGTCGGCACTCTATTGTAGAACACGTCCGTGCAAATCCAGTTTGCAGCCGCTAGTTTGATTACTCGCAAGTGTAACCAACCGCGCCTAAATGCGCTGGTGTTTACGAGAAACGGCAAACTATATACAGGGTGTTTCAAATAAGACTTTACACCTTTAATAAAAATTAACTTTTTGAGTTCGAAGAGCGCTTTTATCGGCATAGCATTGTCAGTGGTATAGTACATCTGAATACAGCTGAGATGTGCTAATGAGCAGGCTGGTGAACTAATATTGAATAGTTAACTTTTTTTACTGTTACGGTTAGGCTCCTTAATTATTGAGATTTGTGTAGCCCACCGTAACTAATATCCATATGAGTTTTTAGAATTTCGAGAACGCGGTTACCCTAAGTGTTGTGGCCCCACAAACTTTGGCTATTTCGGCGAGTCACCTTCACTGGAGAGGTTGCTCTGCCTGCAAGGTTCTCGAAAGCGCATGTATTTTGGCGCGATGCAGTCAAAATTTGTTCGGTCAGAGCGCCGACCGTTGGCGCGTTTTCAAAATTCTAGAAATTGATATAGATATTACTTACAGTGGACTAAACGCCTCTCAATAATTAAGGAGCCTGGCGGTAATAGTCAAAATTTAGCTATTCAGTATTAGTTAACCAGCCAGCCAGTTAGCACGTTTTAGCTGTATTCTGATGTGCTACAACGCTGACAAGGCTATGCCGGAAAAATGCTCTTATAACTTGAAAAGGCGATTTTTTTAAAAAAGTGTGTGAAGTCTTAGACGAAACACCCTGTATATTGCCACGTGTGCTGTCTGAACGATTGAAAAGCACTTGTCCTTGGCGTTTTGGCTTCAGTTACTTGGCCGGAATGCCTCTGAGGAAGGGAAAAGGAGATTCGTTTCTGGAATCTCCTTCTTCTTTTTGATCCCTCCACTCCCACTGCAGCACCGCAGTGTTTATCGTGTGCATTCCTGTCATTTTACATAGCGGCGCACTTGAAGACAGACATGCGTACTTTCAGGTCTTCAGCCAAGACGTGCTCAGTTTCACGTTTCCCCTCGCCGTTCATTTGCTATTTTCTGTCGCTGAAAGGAGCTTGCCTCCTTACCTGAGAACGATGCACTACGGCCGGCAGCGTGAAAGAATGTATCCGTGTGAAGCACATTTTTTTTACAAGCGCCAGGTTCGGCGCTCGTTCCATCTTTTTTTTGCCTTTTTACAAATCAGTGCTGACAAAGAAGATATCAACACGTTTTTTGTCTTATCCGCCCTTTTGTCTTTTTGTACCGACGTGCGCGTCAGGCTCGTTCACTCGTCTCATAAGCTTATATCTACAATACGGCCGATGGCCGGCAGGGGAGCTGGTCAGTGAGAGTATAGCAGTGCCGTTAAGTCCGCTCTCGCTTGCACATTGACGTCAGCGGCTCAATTACGGGCCATCATTGCAATGCCCTTGGCTGTTGGATTCTCCTCTGCCCCGCGCTATTTATTATTCATTCGTGGTCGTAAGAATTGTAATCTGTCCGGAATGTCTGTCTGTGTCCGGACGATTCCACGCCACGACGGCGCATAGTCAGAAGCCGATAATCGCATGTCTGACCGGTCTGAACTGCTTTTACTGAGTGCTGAGCGAAATGGACCTCCCATCCGTGACTCATGGGACCTTGACGTCGGTTGAACGAGAGCATGGGTCCTTGTAAACAAAATGACTATTTGATCATGCGGCCAACTTGCGGTTGCCGCGTGCGTTATTTATGTGTGCTTTACAGTGCAACGCTTTGCTGTGCCGCGCTGTAGTACACTGTATGTCCTTGTAGGCTACAGCATCGAAGCATTGGGTGCGCCACTTTCTTCATGGTGATTTCTTCTGGCTATAGCGGGACTCACGTGAGCACGCAAATATCCGTTATTATGGTTATACCTCGCACTTTACTGAAATCCTTGACATTAGAGGATTTGGAAATTGAAATTAGCTGAGCAGATTCTACTGCGCAAATTTTGATTGTTAGGGTTTGTTAGGTATAAGACGCCCTCTCTGGCCTCATATGCACTTTTTCCGACTCCATCTGCACGGGTCCGTTAGTGGGTGTTCCCATTTTGGTGGTTGAGTCAGCAGGTAGCTTTAGTCTCGTCACACTAATCACCTGAGATGTGGGCAGCGAAAACCTTATCTAGCCTGTCTGGCCGTCACTTTGAACCTACTGCGACCTATGACGCGGTTTTTTGCCGTCAGGCTTCAACGACATTTTAACCAACAGCGTTCCTGAATCCACCACAGAGCCGTAAAAAGAAACGATAACATAAATTGGAAGATATCAGCTGCTCCTCAGTGAAGATAGCGCCACTTTGTCTTCTGGAATGCGCGGACACAGAGCAGGAAGAGAGCTGCCGCACTCTCATCTTGAAATGCACTACCAGTGACGGACATCTGCCTACGACGCGCCACTTACATGTCGGTGATCTTGTTGGCCCGTTCCTGGGTGAGGAGTTGCGGGATGGCCGTGATACGAATGCTCTCCAGCTGACAGGCGAGCCTCTGCTCCAGGATGCAGGAGCAGCCCAGACTCTGGCAGAACTGCTCGGGGGGCAGCAGGCGGCGAGTGGTGTTGACGCCCGCGAAGCCGTTGGCGCTGCCCTGGAAGCGAGCCTCCACGCGTCCGATGCCCGACCAGCACAGCACACCGGCGACCAGGAGCAGGCCGGCCCGCATCGCGTCCCAGGGCGACGCAGCGGCGTTCGCGGAGCGCCGGTATCCTCGTCGGGGCACCGTTTCTAGCCGGCCGGGGTATCCTTCGTCTCTGAGGAACTCATGTCCCTCCCCCGAGGGGTCACTGCGCGTGAGTTGGACACACCGCAACAGGCCGCTCTCGCTGACAGGGTCGGCGGAGCGCGCACGTCGTGAGGGATTCCGCTCCTCGTCTCGCGCTCTCCGAAGGCTTCCGCGCCGTGGAGCTCACCTGGCTCGCTCTTCAGAGCGCGAGCCGCGGGCGCAGACCTGGCGGCGAGAGCCGACCGCCATCGCCGACTTCCCGGCGACCGAGAGGAGATGCGAGGAGCGACCGCACCTGGCTGCAGAGAGCGAGGTGACAGCGACTACTTCACGGCAAAACTCATCCGGGGCAAGCGGCAAGCTCTCGAACGTCGCCTCGCTCGGGAGAGCGGAGGCAGCAGCGCTCGGGGTCGGCGGTCGTCGCTGCGGCCAGCCGTCAGCTCTGGCACTGCGCGCGCGCGAAGCGCTGCCTGCAGCCGGATCGCTGTGCGGAACAGCCGAGCGCGCCGCCGAGGTGGCCGACGAGCGCGGGAAGTCAGGTAGCGACGCCCGTGCCCGTGTCCGCAACTAGCGCTTCCCGCAGCCGACAAGAGATGTCGAGAGCGGATGAGCGCGCGGCCCGCTCCGGCGCCGTTGCCATGGCGACGGGTCGGTCGAGCGCGAAGATGAGGAGACGCAGTCGCTCGCCTTCGCGGGCACTCAGCGCCTGTCTCCGAGCGACTCACGCAGGAGAGGTTCATGATACAAAGGGACAAAGCTCTCCCTGTTTAGGCAGCGTCTTATACGTGACATGCTTTACGAGCTTGCTCCTGCCAACGACCACGAAACGACCGCGGTGTTGCTCTCGTTAGCTATTTTGTCTCGTGCTCGTCCTCACGACAGTCGGTTCTCGAGGCTTTGCTTCTTGATACTGAACATAGCCGTTTACTCAGAAGATTGTTTGGTGGGACAGCTTTTATATTCCTGCTTTATTTTTACACTGATATCAGTCCGGCTGCGCCTACAAGTTGACCACGTTGCGTGGCAGAGTAATCAACTGTCTTGACACTAAGCAGCCAACTCTGCATGAGTGATTGGTTTTCGCACGGGAATTGTTCTCAAATGTTTCAACACCACAACGCGAAAACGCCCAGAAACAGAAAGGGCAGGATGCAGTTCTCGTCCTGTCATTTGTTTCTGTGTGTTTCGTTATTGTGATGCTCGAACTAAATGGATCCCTACCAGATCGCCCATATTTCCATCATTTCGTTGCAAAAATTATCAGAACTGAAAGGAGTTATCTTAGATAAAGAAAAAAAAAACGCTGTGAATCACTGTCAATATGGCTTACGACATGTTATAACAGCACCAGCCATCATGGAAGTCAGCCCACAAAACTTTGTCACTCGATGCCTTGTGGGCTGAATGCAGCAGTACATATACGTATGATTTCGCTCTTTGTTATTGTAACACAAGTTATCATTGCTAATGATTATGTGATAATGCCTCTGAAATGAATATATTTCAGCTGAACTATTGCGGTAATTTTCGGAGACTTCTTAGCTCCTCAGAGCTTCAAGGTGAGTAGGCGAGTTGTTGTCCTGGTTTCTCATTGGTTGTATTAACAAACTACGCTCAAAATGCTCAAAATGCTCAAAATTCACGCAAAACTATGTTCTACAGACTATCAGAGGGCCAAGGTGCCCTTCCCTCTCAGTCGTGGCACTGAGAACGCTGTTCGTAATAAGATTTTTTTTTTTGCTCTCCTGAAAAGAGGAAGCAAAATTTTTCAAACAAATCTTTCCTTCTAGATCAGCACTGTTGGAAACACATTGTCCTAATGAGCTTCGACGGCGTCAACTTCTTCAATGTCACTGGACATCTTTCGGTGCCCGAGAAGCCCCTTTCATGCGCCGCTGACATTTCGTCTCTATCTATAGACGTAGTGGATGGCTGCGCAATCACCTCTGCGTGCAGACGTTTGTCCGTTATTTATGACGACGTCTGTGCTTTGCCTGAGCGGTGCAGTGTCGTTGGACCTTTGATCTTCGCGTGTCTGTATATAGCATCACGACTAAGGCGTTGAACTGTCTTATTCTTTGCGCTGTAAGCGTAAGGATGCGCACGAAAGTCGTAGTTGCTAGGAATACAGTGCACTGCAAAAGACACCTCTCTGATCTTAACTTGCTCATACCGAAGTCTATTTAATCTTTCTAAGCTTCGCTTAGTTTCATTGCAGAATACATAAGGGCAGAAGGAAGTCTGACAGGGCTTATGAAATATTATGAGAGAAAACTACTTTCCTTTCGTAAGTTAATAAGTTCCTTTCAACAACACCGAGGAAACACAAATGAAGAAAACACTGATTATTCTGATGAAACGCTTGAAAAAATACTGGTGTCCTGTCCCTTCAAGCTGATGCATTAAAGCAGTTCTCGGCAGAGCATAGATGAATAAGTGGTAGATGGAAGCGATAAGTGGTTTGGCTCATAAAGATTTGTTAATAGTTAGCGGCTATGCTGTCATCTATCTCCTGATCTTTTTTTTTATTTCGAGGAGTTGCCTTGCGGCTTAAGATAGGTCTGTCAATATGCTATACAAGGTCGTTTAGGCTTTCTTCAACCAGAAACCTGATCAGGCTCCGGCTCTTGGTGTCATCTGGCAGCCACACGCAAAGGTCTTCCTCCACTGCAGGTATTAGTCCAACTTCCTGCTTCTTCTTGAGAGCGCTATAGGTACGTCACCGACGGGTTAAGGACCACCCCAGTCCTAATCATTCTGTGGGGCACCTCCTCCAATCTCGTTAAGTTATGATTGAGTGGGTAAGTGCACGGGAGAATAAGGGCACGGGTAGTTTTCCTTAAAGAGGACATTCTTGCTATCGATCTTTTTCCCCGCTTTGTTAAGGCGAAGGCCTTTAATGGCTCATACTCGTGGCGACCGTCCGTCCGTTCCTGCCCTGGAACGGTGCCATCTGTGGCCTGTGCTTCACGCATCGGCGCACATCCTCCACCACCTCAGCAAAACAGGGGGCGTTGCAGGCAACCCCCTCTCCCCGCGCGACGCGGCGACCACCGCCACTCCTTTCTCTCCTCCTCCTCCTCCTCCTCCTCCTCCTACTCCTCCTCTTCCACACACACGGCGCTGCGACCTTCAGAAGAGAGAGATAAATGCACGCGCGGTGTTCCCCTTTCCACTCCCAACAAGTAGTAAGCGGTTTTATAAAAATAGTAATATAAAGGAAGGAAAAGATTTTGCTGGCCCCGGTATCTGCCATCCATAATGAAGCACCTGAGCTCGGGCAGCGGAAATAAAGGATAGTAGGCAGAATGGAGAAATGAAATGAAATGTGAGGGGGGCAGGAAGAGAGGATAGGGGGAGAGTAATATACACAAACTATTTACACAAAAAGAAATGTGTACAGGTTGTGCGCGTGATTAGTTCATGATGGAGCGATAAAAACACGCGCACAGCACAATGTTGACTACAAATGGTGTGGGGCGTCCAGTTGTTAATCGTCCAAGGTCGCACTCGCGTAGCGTTCGGTCACTGCGTGTAACTACCTGGCGGAGAACGGACGGGACGTCAAGCGCGTCTGTGCCAGGAATGCACAGAGGCTCAGCAAGGTTCGCTCACGGGTGCAGCCACTCCCAACAACAACAATCTCAACTCGCTGCGCATAGCAACAGTGGCGTCACTCGTGCACCAGATGGAGCCAGTGCGCGCGTCAACGGCAGGCGCGGCGACGCTCCTTCGTCAGAGTTGCAGTCGAGTGAGTCGGATGGCTCCCAAGCGACCCAGTGATTCCACGGCAAGCGATTCATAGAAGCGCTACTGGAAGGCGGATTCCCCCAATACCAAACGCCAGAAAAATTGAAAGACACTTCGGAAATTCTAAAGTGTGTTCGGCGAAAGCCTATGGCCATCCGACTGGGGGTGCAATGTGCAAAAAAAAAAAAAGACATGGGCATAGTCAGTCGAATGGCCAGAGGCTTTCGCCGAACACACTTTAGAATTTCCGAAGTGTCTTTCAATTTTGTAGTGACCCAGTATTTAGTATATGTAGGGACGTCGAGGAAGACGAGGGAGACAACAAGAAGGGGAAGAATACTTTGTCAGAGTTTGCGAGGCGATGGAATAACGTAGGTTCGCAACAGATAGCTCCTTGGATATTTATATTCTTTGCCTTCGCACTTTGGAAAATGGCGGGAAAGGGATGAAGTTACGAGGAATGGAAAGGCGCGGTTACTGTCTAACTGTGGGCGGGCATCTGAACCATAAGAATAAAGTGGATGAAAAGGAGAGAGAGAAAACGAAAGGGAGAAGGAGAGAAAAGAATGGCCGGCCCACGTGATCCTCCACGGAAGAGAGTTACTTTGTAGAAAGCGAGATTAAATTATATTACAACGCAACACTAGGAGTTGAGAAGATATTGTGCTATAGTTGACAAGGCCAGCTCGTCTGGTGTCAGAACTACGACTAGGCGTTATTGCTTTGAGTCTTCTGAGCGAATGGACCTTCTATATAGCATGACACGACCATGTGGCCGTGTATTCCCAGTGTCGTTCTCGACCATTATTATTTCTCGCACTGTGAAGCCATAAATGGCTCGTACTCGGTGCAGCCGTTGATATACACTCATGTCTTGAGCTTTTAGCCATATCCTCAGCTGAACGGCGCATCGTCTCATTGCCTTCGCTTACCAATTCAAGGATGCCTGCTCCGACGCTGCGCATAATTTGGACATTCTGGAACAAGCGACCACTGAACGCTCCAGCACCTTACACCGGGGCCGCGGAGGCGCACAACCAACCTCTACATCCGTGTTGGGGAAAGTATTTCGTGCTCAATGCACTGTGTGGACAGATATAGACTTAACTGTTTTGTTGTCCGAGTGACTAAAATAACAAACGAAAAGCAAACTTCATTGTTTACGACGTCCCGGCTGCACATATGCGGCTTCCACGTGACGTTATAGAAACCGAGACAAAAGCAGGCCAATCTCCGAGTCACGGTTGGGTTACGCAGCCTGTAGGCTTGGAGACGGGTTAAGAGTCCTCGATCAGTGTCAATCGTGCCAGGGCGGCCGCATAGTGCACCCGCTCCATCTATATCGGCGAGTAGGATTCCAAGCATATCGCCTGTGTTCCCACAGAAATTTTGCCTTGTTTTATGAGCTCCTCAGGCAGTAGACTCGCCTGTACTCCACTCCTGTTTCCCCTGTTCTTCGTACAGGATTGAGGAATCGGGAACAAACACACGCGTTTTGTTGAATTGTTCGAGCATATCCTGGTATGCATTAGACTTCTGTGGCTGAAAGCACTCAGACAGCAGTACCTAATCACATCAACAAATACCTCCTTGTATGTGTTTACATATATTTACAGTGGTCGCTGATTGATCGAAAGAGAGCTTCTCCCAAAGTGAGTGTTTTCTCCCACAAACCACTAGTTTGGGAACGAATTGAGGACGCCAGCTAGTAAGTTGATGACCTATCTACTGTGCAGACAGGTTGGGCATACTTTGACTTGCTACCTGTTATTATCACCTAATCGTCAAAATCATAATTATCCTTTTATAGATTGCCGCTTCCAGCTTCCATTAACATCAGCTGGGTTATGTTCGTTGCAGGAATAAGACCCCCTACAGTGGTTCAGTTCCTTCAGCCTTAAGCCGACCACGCGTACAGTGTCTGCAAATGTATTGCTAATACACGTCATTCCACCTGAATGAACACCATCCCCAACAATGATTTCACCATTCTGGTACCCACTCAGACAATATAACGCAGCATCGCTCATCTACTCACCGAATAACAAGTCCTGCCCATGTCCACAAGCCTTGACATACGTGCAGGTTTGGGTATCAGTTCATGTTGGTTCTGGCTGCGTTTGAAATTTACGCTTACCGTCGGGGTTTCCGCAGCCCTTTCCACTCTTATCAGTCTAACTGCAAGATTTTTCTTTAGCCCCAAGCTTCTGGTTCATGGCAGGGTGCTCGCAGGATACTTTAACCGCACTAATGTTTCTTTTTTTCTCAAAATACGAGTCAGCAGCTGCTTCCCATTCGGGGGTGATTAAAATTCCCTGCGCACCCCACTTTGCACTTTTGCGAGAGTTTCTTTCAAGACCCCAATCTTTCATGACTTCGTGTACTTTGTGAACTTCTGCACTACAGTTGCGAAAACCTCGGCAGCTATCATAACTTTTGCTCATTACTTCAAATTTTTATATTACTTTTTATACCTACCATTGTATTTTGCCTCTTCAGGTATCAGGCCATTCAGGCCCCGAGATGCTTAAACGCAGATGTCGTCAGTAAAATGCAGAGGGTTCTCTTTTCTTCACTTATTATACCAAAATGTGCCCACTGAGCGCCCTAAGCAGTTCTTGATAAAATGAGATATGACTTCCTTGTTGACTCCCTCCTTGGTACGCATTTTCTCATCCCAGAAATGAAGAATTATTTTTGCTGTGCCGATATTTTCTATCATACCTGCCTTTTCTCAGTAGCTTCATTACGAAGTGCCTCCATGTGTATGGACGCTTATACTGAACTAGGTACCTTTATTTTCATTACATCGCGTCCATATATTGGGCATGTCATCACGTTTTGGAGAAAGTATGTGACTTCAAGATGGAATGAATGTGGTTGATCGCTTAGTATATTTGTTCCAAAGGTCAGCTTACTTCGAAAGCTGCTTCACACTCAGCGTTGTTCTCATACTCTTGCGAATTACCTTTCTAAGGAAGTGTTTTCATGAAAAATAAGTTCTGGCTTTATAATTTCTCATGTCTTTGACGTCATCCATCTTCTGTTGTATTAGCATCCGTCAATGTGCCTGGTCGTCTCGAAATCGTGATTGAGAGAGTTCATACATGCTCAGAAGCTTTCCGAGTGCAATGTGTCCGTTCTCTATCACGGTTCCTCAGTCACTGTATCTTCAACTGCATCCTTTCATTGGGCATTACCTCTAACGCGTTGCTAGCTTTTGAATTTTTTGCCGCTGGAATTTTCCATAACGCGCTGTCTATATTTCTTGAAAGTGCTGTCACCTTCGTTTACGGCTACACAGAATTGTGTTGAACGCATCCGCTATATTGTCTTTCTGACGCAACCAGATAAAGGCTCTGCCGTCTTTATATTTTGCTTCGTATAACTGGTTCTTAGCAACTCCAAGATTCCTTTTTGATGCATGCCATTTACGTGCGGTGCTAAAAACTGTGTGAACGCTGTTATTGTTTTTAAGGCAGAACTCAGTCTACGTACTAGGGGCCCTCCTCCTGTATGGCCTCACCGATATCTATTCTGTCAGTAAATTGATTATGACCGTGGTGCTCTTAATTTCATTTCGATTTTACGGCTTCTTTTTCTTTCCTGCTAATATTTTCGGGGGTGCGACAAGTTAGCGCTTGCCGAATATATCTTCTCAGTTTTGCTAATTATTTTATCTTTACAATTCGAGACCTTTATTACGAACATTTCTTAATTTAGTCCTTTACTTTCTTTAGGAGCTTGACATTGCCCGTTTTGCTTACCTTAGTGAAATTGCCCACTTTTGTAATAAGTTGGTTGAATGTTATTCACTGCGCCTTAGCAATCTTTAAGTTACTTAGGCAAACAGGAATATTTTTGAGCGAAAGCCAGAAATGGGGCGAGCTTTCTTCTTCTAAGAGCCGGTCCACCCTCTCCTTTTTATTTTATATTTAATTTAACAAAATGTTTCAGCTTGGTCGGTATACCGCGATCTGCTAAATAAGGAGTTGGCATCTTCCTTCCCGCTCTCTTGACGTTATGCTGAGAGAGGAAAAATATTGATGATTGTAATAGAGTGCCGAACGTCTTCCTGGCTCGACTTGCTCGACCCCATAACTCGGAGTCAACTTCGGGAGAGTTCATGTTTATTTACACCTACAAAAATAAAACAGAACGGAAAAACAACAAGAGGAAAACTGTATGCACATGACTGCCTCGCAGACAGACCTGACGAAACCAGCCTCCGGTTCCCCCAAAACAGCCTCTTCTAATCCTTATGTCCTCCGCCCTCAGTGGGGATAAGAATCAAGTGAATAAATTCCCAAACGTTCGTTCAATCAAAGCTTTGGGAAAGGACGAAGCAGCAAACTGAAGATATAGAAAAATGAATATGGATTAGCTCAGCTAACCCAGGATATACAAAGCGAAAGCTTTCGGCGTCCATTGTGTTCATTGACGTTGCCGTCGACAACTTTTTAGACGCCGATGATTTTGAGGAAAGGAGCAGCCGCTCGCCTTGGGAGAAGGCGCAATGGAAGACGACGACGCGACTGGTGGCCGCGTGTATAGGAAGCGGCATCGTCAGAGCCTAGGAGAAGCTTCTTCTATCGACCCCGAAATCATTGCCTGGCGTAAGGCTGCCGTACACGTATATGAAGCGCGGCGAGCTAAGCGCGTGTCGGAGACGCCCGAGGTACGTGAAGATCGTCTCGCCAAGCATCTTCACCTTCCACCAGCCGCGTCTTCTTCCCAAGGCGAGCGGCCACTCCGCGGCTTATATCCTCCGCCGTAGCGCAGCTGCTAAGAGCATAGCGCATGCGCAGTGAGGCGCATAGCTAAGTGATAACGTCACGTGCAGCGATGCGCGGAGACCGGCGAGGCGACGGCGCGTGGCGGACACCTGCGACTCGGCGCAGCTGGTTGCCATGATTACGGCGCATGCGCAGAAGTGACTAGCGCGGACCGCCTGAAATGCGCTGCTGACTAGCCTACTGTAGCTTTCGCTACAAAAAAGGTTTCTTACCCATCCAATACTTCACAAGTAATTTCACTCTCCACTAGCTTAGTAAACACATTGCTTTCCCACGATTCGGCATATTTACAGACTCATAAAGAGCAAACATAATACACAAAGTTTCGCCGAAACCCTTCCCCGTGGCACACCTATTAAAATGCCATCATTCAAGAACTTCAGGGACCCTCGCATGCACAGTCGGCGGGCGAACACAACCTGTCCCACAAAACGCGTCTCTCGTGCCTCCACTGCCTGCGCGCCTCACTTCAGATTGACATGCGCTAACGAGCGGTCATTGTCAAATGCGAAGCAGTCGTAGGAACCGACTTGTTGACCATAAGCCATTCAGGAACGCCGCAAAACACAACATCCGCATCCGGCGGCGGCGCCGTCGAGTCGGGACAAAAGGGCGCAGGGCGGACGACTCGTGGCTTTCCGCGTGCGGCAGCGCTTATGGTGTGGGGACGTTAACAAAGGAAGCCTCTTCCCGGTTTCGTGCAATACCGCGCTGCTCGAAGGCGTCTCCATACAACGCCAAGCGCGCTGACCAGCCCTGTCCTCAGTAGCGGCTGCGACCCGTCTTTGTCCTGCTGTCCCTGTTCAGCCAGGGAGCCAAAAAAACATACACATACAAACACACACACGCACAAACATGAGGTGCTCAGTCCGTTGCGCGGTCCACTGACCGACGCACGCAACAGAAGGTAACTATAGTGATTTGAGCATTTATGTGACGGAATCCTTGCGTGGAAACATTGATACGATGAACCTGGCTGCTCTACGTTGCACTGTCTCAAGTCTGAGTAGCTCGATTTTTAAGAGGTCCTAGATAACACTAGCCAACTCTAATGTGGATTTCACGTAAGTTAAATAAGCTGCAAGTTTAGCCGATTGTGATCAGCCACTCCACATGCCCGCTTATCCCCCCTCCCGCTCCACTCACTCTAACACTCCAAGTGCTCACTCACTCCATCTGGGCACTCACTCTAACACTCCACGTGATCACTCACTCAACCAATTCACACGCTCACTCACTCCACACTCAACCACTCCACATGGTCACCCACCCCACCCACTCCGCCCATGTCCACACGATCAGTAATTCAACCACTCCACCCACTTCCTCCACACTCTCACTCCCCCCTTCACATGTTTGTTCCAAATACTCACCCATTCACCCACTCCAAAAGCTCAATCTCGCACTCCACATTCTCATTCACCCGCCCTACATGCTCACTCGCTCCATCCACTCCACTCTGACTGCGCACGCTCACTCACTCTCTCACTCATCCACCAGCTCCACATGCTTACTCACAACACTCACTCCGCACGTTAACTCACCCACTCTATATGCTTACTCACCCTACCCACTCACTCGATCCTCTTCTTCACACCATACTCTCAGCCACTCTGTGTACTTACCCACCGACTCCACTCTCCACACGCACTCTTACTCTCAATACACATCACTAACCCCTCTCGCTCACCCACACCACATGCTCAATCACCGCACTCGCTCCGCACGCTCACTCACTCGCCCACTCCACATGCTCACTCGCTCCATAAGCTCACACGCCCACTTCATTCACTCACCACTCTTCGAAGTCATTCACCTAATCCACTCCGCTCACTCACTGCACATACTCAGCAACCCCATCCACTGACCAACCCCACGTGCTGAGTCACCCCACCCGCTCAGTACATGTTCACTCGTACGACCAACTCCACTCACTCCACACTATAAAACACTCACTGCTCATGGTCACACCCACTAAACTGGCACACTTCTACCACTACTCACTCCATATTCTCACTTGCCCACTCCACATGCTCATTCACCTCAGCGACTGCACACACTAACTTCACATGCTCACTGGTACTACCCACTCCACTCACTCCCCACGCTAACTCATCCACTCTCTCCTCATTCTCCATGCTCGCTCGCTCAGCTAACATGCTCACTCACCCCACCCACCCCACGCACTTTTCTTACTCAACATGCTCAGTCCTCACCCCGTACGCTCGCTCGCTCACTCACTCACTCACTCCTCCTACTCACCCTCTCCACACGCTCACTCATCCAATCCACATGCTCACTCACCCCACCCGCTCCGCTCACTCACTCCACACGGTCATCCACTCGTCTTGCAAACCGCTGCTTGCAAAGCTGTGCTGCTCCCAATACAGGCGGCAGCCATGATTGCGCCAATGACGAACTTTAAGAAATAAGAGAAATTGCATTTTAAACATTCTTTATTGATGACCATCATTAAGTGACTTAGCGCTCATGCATCGAACTGCGTTTGAAAAGACCGAAGAACTCTCGGCATCTTTAATAAGCTCCAAGACAAAATATGCTCACACTCAACGTCCAACCTAGTGTCCCCACAATGACGACGAAAGCGTATGGCTGCCGGCCTGTCTAATTTTCATTTTCATTTCGCACAGCGCAGCGCCACTGGGACGATAGCAGCCACGAGTGTCGCACACGCACTAGCAGAGACTGAAACACCGAGGCATGCGCCTGGAAAAGACAAGAGAAACAAAAGAAAAGATAGTTAAAAAAACCTTTCTTGTACTCTGCGATATAAGTTTACACTGAAGTATAGAAAGGCCTTTTGTGCGGATCACTTTGTCCTGTGAATATTTTTTAATGCTGCCCATAGCGAATCCAAAGCGTTAGTATAGCCACAACTTTTTTTATTTTTCGGACCATTAGCGAAAGGGCGTACAACGTCAATGTTATTAACTTCGAACCTTTCTTTTTCTATGCGAATACTCATAACCAATTGTTCCAAAGAAATTAGGAGGGCTTACTGAGTTTTATAAGTTAGGATGCAATAAGTGGCATCACGTTGTGGTCGCGTGCTTAGATATACTCACTGTTAGGCCGTGGGCTGGTGTTGTAGCGCTCTCTTCTCCCTGCGAGAGGCCATATCGTAGTTATCAGCAATGCAAGAATAAATAAAGTCGGAGGTGATGCTTGGAACTGAGTGATATCTAAAGAAACATGTGCGGTATTAAACACTGAAAACGGAACTTTAAAGAAACTTTACGAAAAATTTCAAAAACCCTACAATTCATCACATAAATTATTTGTCCTTACAGACTTTGTCACTTGACCTACATGGCGCAAGCAGTATTCACGAGTATCCCTGGTCAAGAATACTTTCGGTGCTTCAGTAAAAGAATAACAAGATTAATGTTTTCTCTAGTAAGCTTACCTGGCCATGTTGCAGTGCCTGGGGGTTGCTTGTAGTTGGATCCGAAATATCTTCCATCTGCAAAACATTAAACAACAATTTGCACATTATTCGCACTAATCGGCAATAGTTTTCATGAATATGGAACAGCTCGTAGTTGACGCCGCTAAGTCTCGAGTCCTATTCAACTTCAATGGAAGAAATCACTTTCATTGGCATATAACTAATCGTAGAGATAACATACTGGGCTTTACCATGGGATTTAAATTCTAGGATACTGCCCACGTATGTCAAAGGCAGCGGCGTCTTGATGCGTCGCCTAACGTTTCTTCTGAAACCATTAAATATTTTAAAAATGGTGCCTATACCCAAATACATGTTTTTTCAAGAACCTGCACCCACAATCAAAAATTTATGGCAGCTTCAAGTAGTACATGAGGTTGACTTTCCATTGTTGAATGCCGTGTTCGTCGTAACTAGTGTACCCCATATCATGATGTGGGGCTATAAGAAAATAAGTCGACCTGTACTGTACGTATGAGTGGAGTCATAACCGAGTGGTCTAAAGCAACATCGCACAGATAAAGAGGCTGTCAGACCAAAGCGTCGCTACCACCTTTGATTTTCTTTCATAGAAAAATGGAGCCGTTGGTTTCTTACCACGCCCCACGTGATGGTGAGACAAGTGAACTAGATAGCTTTCCCTACTTCCTGGCAATCCACAGCAGAATGGCATGGAAGGACAACAATTGATGTACTAAAACGCTAGGGGATTGCTGACCTTAGTAAACGGGGCTTTCAAGGGTTTCGTTACAGGCTATCCAGAGCACGAATGTAAACATTTTCGGGAGAAACTTGTCAGGCTAGCTACAATCAAGAGGTGCAAAAACGACTCTAGATTAAATCTTGAAGGTTGCTTTACCGCTTCGAGACAATTTCAGGTTCTTCTTGAAAGGCCGCATAGTGCTCTACAGAGGAAACAGGGCCACCGGGGTTAAAAGGGCTGACTGCTCCTGGCATCTCGGTTACAATCGAGCAAGGGACCGAATCGGTCCCGGAATGCCTGGACCCACTTTCTTGTAGAGGCTGGCTACAATCGAATGTGCTCCTAATGTGGATATATGAGTAAGTGTTCATAATTCGAATTATGGATGCATCGGTTCATGCTCATATAAATGCACTCCGTAGAACGGTACTGCAAACTTTCACGTGATCGGGTCCGTTTGAAATGTTAGGACGGCGTTTTTGCATACATGGTGTTCCCCGCTTCTTCTACAGTTTGTTCCTGGTCAGTGAACAAGCCACTTTTCTAGCATCAATGTACCGAGAAGCGTCACTGGGCCGTGCGTTGCCGCTCGTGTCGTATACCTTGTCTGCGATAGACTTTCTTAGAAGGCAAGGGTAGCCAAAGAAAGTGCTGAAGTACGGTGTTCTGCCAGGCGTGATTAAAAAAAGAGAGAAATAGTCTTAGGATTGCTTTCTTGATAAGGGCTGAGTTCCTACATTTCCAGATAGTTAAATGTGAACTTATGAGAAGTTCGTAAATGATGGAATGAAATCTTAACTATGCAATTTTTTCTTCACACTATCGTTAAGGCTTGACATTTCACAGGCATATGCCAGAGAAGCATGTTAAAACCGCCGACTTTTTATGAAATTTTCCTTGCTTAGCCTTGAAAACTACGGCGTTAGACTTAAAAAAATAATAAAAACAATGAAATAATGTTGTGTTTTTTTTCTAGTATAATTGGACAAAGTACTTACATGGCGGGAAGGTCACCTCCAGACTTCGGTTGTCAGCGCCGTACTCGTTCTCGATCACTAGCGTGTATAGTCCCGTGTTGGAAGGGAGGTCCGTGAGGAATTCCAAGTAACCTGTATGGACCGGCATAGCAAATGTTTCACGTTATTTATTATTATTAAGCCATAGTGTGAAAGAAATAATTTTTGTGGGCATTCCTAAAATGGAGGAAGCTTCATAACAGAAGCATTTTCTACCATATTCTTCTTCTCCAACCATCCGCTCATGAAGAAAAAGAATACGAGTAACTCAGCTGATTTGCTTCTGGTCGAATAGCTACACTCTTGAGGAAAGCAAATTTTAGTCAAAATTCTTGCTTGGTTTACTTTACTTGGTTGGAAAAATGACTTGCTCCGGACAGACGGTGTACCCCGGGTGCGATCCCCGGTCCAGGACAATTTTTTTTTAGCTACAAAGTTTCTGTGAAAGCTTTCCTTTGTAGCCGTTGGTTGCGTTCGGCTCATTGTAATAAGTAATTACTCCTTTTATAACAAAGAAATTTTCTTTATACCGTGCTATCAGAACCTGAATACAACAAAAAGGCGAAAGTGGATAAAGCGTCTTACTCTGCCTTACGTATCTGAAGCGGAGCAAAGCGTACAGGTCTACAGCGAAATGGCTGAAATGAAATGACAAAAGAATTTCTTACGTTCTTCTGGTTTGTTGCCATAGGCATTTATCCTCGTGGCTCGCACTAGCGTAACTATCAAATCGCAAAACAAGGTTGTTCTGAACGAATAGCTTTCTCATCAGATAATACATCATAAAAATCAGTGCATGCCCATATGCCACTGCACCATGACGCTCTCGGCTATAATGTCCTCTCCTGTTCCATTAAAGCCCTTCTCCTCCTCCTCCTCTCTCGAGTATAACGCACTTGTGTAAGTGAGCAGAATGTAACTCATGGGGCGCCATCGTAGCTTAACTGGCGGGCGTCCGTGTCGACGAATAACGCAAAGTAAATACGACAGGGATTATCGCCACTCTGAGGTAACCCCACCGGTCGATTAGCCGTAAACGTGCCTTTGTAGATGGCGGAATCCGTCTTGAAGTTGCGGATGCCGTACTTGTTCTTGCCATCTTGCAGTAGCCGGCCGTTCCTGATAAGCTGCCTGCCGTTGACGTACCAGCTGTAGTTGTACGCGGGAAGGGCCACCGCCATGTACTTGATGTGCTGGTAGTAGCTCTTGCCAGTGCCCATATATGTAATTCGAGGAGGCGCTGCGTCAGTAGAACAATCAACCAACCAACCAATCAATCAATCAATCAATCAATCAATCAATCAATCAAGCAATCGATCGATCGATCAATCGATTGATTGACCAATCAGTCACTCGATCGGAGCATGTTGGCCTCAGTTGCCTATGTGCCATAGAACTCAACACAATCAATCAATCTATCTATGCTCTATAAAACTCAACACAACACAATGAATGAATGAATCAATCAATCAGTCGATTGATTGATCAATCAATCACTCAATCAGAACATGGTGGCCTCAGTTGCCTATGTGCCATAGAACTCAACACAAACAATCTATCTATGCTCTATAAAACTCAACACAACACAATGAATGAATGAATGAATCAATCAATCAATCAATCAATCAATCAATCAATTAATCAATAAACTTTTGCTCACAGAGAAGGACGGCAAGGACGGAGAGCACCGCGATACTCACTGTGGATCGTGAGGCTGACTTCCGCCGTGGAGCGGCCCGCAACGTTGTCCGCGTGGCACCATAGCATTCCGTTGGCCGTGCCGTCAACACTGTGCAAGATGAGCTCGCTGGTCCTGACTTGGACAACCTCGCCGTCCGGGCCGACCTCCTGGGATACGGTGTTGCTGACGTCGAAGGGCCACTCCTGGATTCGCGTCGTGTTCCAGTGCACCTTGGGCGGCGGCTGTCCCCAGCCTCGGCAGGTGAGCTTCACCCGCTCTCCCTCGAACACAACGGCACTCGAGTTGGCCACCTCTACCTTGGGAACGTCTGCGCGGATAAGTACACGCCACGCGGCTGTCGCTGTTCTAATCCCTTCTGTATCAGCGTAACTTTGAGCGCGTCCCGCAGGGAAGCTGTCCTTGCATTCATATGCACCCCTTTGCGCTACTCGTCACCCTGCGACCAACCAACAGACGACCGGCGTGTGGTGATGATTAAGGGCCTGGTACGAGACGAGTGTCTGCTGACTCGTTTTGGCATGAATTAGAGGCACTTTTATGCATTGAAACACCCCCTACAACCTTGCCCAATGTGATAGTTACAAAAGACTGTTTCGCGCCCAACAGAAGTTCGTCCAAGCTACCATGTCAGTCAGCCCGTTATGCTGCGGTCGTAGTATGTGCCTTGCTTCCGTCCGAACTTGGGGACATCCTTACACCTTAGCTTCACATATCTTTGTTCTAGAATATTTTTCAGAACTGTCATCTCGGGCCGTCGCGTTTTCTTTTAGCTTCACCTCAATCCTCTTCGTCCGGAAAGCAGTCGACCTAGTACCTGAAATGTCTTTGTCTGCTTTTATTAAAACCTCTACGTCACGCTATTACCAGCCAAACGAAAAATTGTTGCGTGTAGTCTGACAGAAGATTGTTCTGCGCTGAGGTCATTGTTGGTTCTTATCTTTCCCGATAAGCGAACCTAGGGATCGTCAAACGACTTTTCTTTCCTTCGTCCTAGGACAAGCTCATTTCAAGATGACAAAGTTTACCCTGTGACAGGAGAATACTGATGACCGCCGCGTGGGGCTGCTTCATTCGCCTGAGCTTCGAGAGTGCGTTTCGGCTTTTAACCTTGAGAATGGTCCCTGGCCAAGCGCAACGCTGGAATGCGAAGCGGTCGTCTAGGCAGAGCTCGTGGACATGGCACGCGAACACTCAGCCTGCCGCTGCCGTGAGGCGCAACCATCAGACCACTAGAGATGCGTTCAGCGTGGAGCGCTAAAAGGCTAGGCAGCCGCTAATGGCTCGCGGACCGCTCTTGACAGTTGGTGGGCTTCACGGCAAGACCAGCGTGTGCCGTGGCAAAGTGTACCCTTTTCACTGGCCGCGCGTGATCGATGGTGTGGCGACCGACGGCTGCTGGAGGGTCCACATGGTGATGCGGCAGCAGGGCAGCTGGGAACTGGGTTCACTCCCATCTCTCCGGCACTCTTTTCCGAAACCCTCAACCCTATGTTCGTTACCGTTAGCCGATTAAAGATATAACTGCAGCTCTATCGTACTTTTGTGTTGATATCTTTCGACCGTGCAGCTTCCCCTGAAGAGATTTACGCTGAACTATCTCAAGCTCCTGTATTTTAAAATGCTTGTTAGACCCACCGCCGGCTCGCACACGATCTGCGTGTTTAACGCAATAAAAGATTATTGGCAATACTTGTTTATATATAAAGGTCACACGCAGTCACAGGAACATCTGAAAGATCATCAGAGCCTCGAATTAATGCAAAATATCGTAAACTTAATCTTCGTACAGAACAAGGGGTGTTGAAAATGAAGTTTCATTCCTTCAGTATGAAATTCAATGTGCGAAAAATTTATTCTCTGCTAGTGTAAATAACCCTTCTTGTACGCATTCTGAACCGGTTTTACTTTGCAACTCTCACGCTGTCTTATTCAGCTAGTCCAGAGGACACTGGTATCACTTTGAATATTGACACCTCCAGTATCATCATTAAAAATTCAGCGCCTGTTTTTTACTTGATCTTTATTATTTTTGGCGCTGCACAGCATTAGCGTCCCTAAAAACGATTTCTATTCGAAAGAGACGTTTTTGCTTCGAAAGACTCACATGATGAAGAAGCTTTCATTACCATTCGGTTGTTTTGTTTGGTGCGGGCACCAATTGTTAGAGATCATAAAGAAACAAGACTTGATGGCTATGGATAGGTTAACGTCTTGGTTTAGAAAACCTCTCAGAGACTGATTTTAATATACAACGTGCCATTTATATGTAATCCATGCCAGCACAGGCTGGTAAAATGCATACACAACATTCATGCATTCATGAATTTTCGACAAGCCTTTCATATATCCTGTCTACAATAGTCCTAACGGTGACAATAACTGAAGGCAGTAGCTTTCTTGCATTTGTCTCTTCTCGCGAGAAACTACTGCGATGCATGCTCGGTTTGGTAGCAGCATATGAAGAACTATGACGCTGTTTTGCGTGTTATCAAGTGTTCTAGCATTCATAGTGTTACAGTAAACTGTCCGTACTATATCTTAATATGCGACCTGCTTCAGTAGGGTATTTTTTGTAACTACATCAATCAAGTAGATATGAAAATTTTCATACTCAGTGCATCAAGCAAGAGCCGCAAAGCGATCGGGATAGCAAAGCTATCATAGGAATAACCGAATGAGTGTTCGTGTTATTGCTTTTAGAATACTGCCGTTCAGACCAAAATCAATCTGTTGACCACCATTCTAATTTCATAATGGTTGCCACATAACACATGCTGGCAGTGAAGTGCGACTTCAAGAACCTCCTCCGAGTGCAAATTTTTCAGTGAGCGCTGTGAAGGGCAGGTTTCATAGCTCTGCGCGGTTGGCGTAACACCGCGCCACGCTCAATGATCCGAACATAGCGACGTCACGCGCACTCCTCCTCTCGTGGGTGGTATAATAACGAATAAACGATATTATATTCACCACCACGAACTGCTGTCGCTGAATCTCGCGTTACACAACACAAACTGTCCTAATAGATGTTTGTGTCTTTTTTGTGTGTGTACGGCAGCAGGAACTGTGGTCACAGTAACACTGTGGCAGTAGTAAAGCCGACCAGACTGTCTGTTGAGCAAGTCAACCAATGGGAGAAGGGGCACTGTAGGTTCTTATTAACCCAAGTTCGGCTCACTAAACTCTTATTTGATCTGTTCACGGCTGGCCGGCTCCTAGAGTTTGTTTTTGCTGGCCACCATTATAGACCTGTTTGAATGGTACTGGGCAATCAGGAACCGAAATAGGGTAAAGCCAGCCGCGTGGCTCTTGGCATCGTTGCATTGCAGGAAGAGGAGATACTAGGGAAAATGTGGGCGGCCAGTCATCAGCGGGCACACGTACCGCATTCGGTGATGGGGTAGGAGGCCAGGAGAACCGGCTCCAAGCTGCTTCCCGCAGGCCAGCACTCCATCTTGTGGCCCAGAGGCCCGAAGATACTGTTGTTGCACGCGATATGCTTCTGTATCCACTTGCTGCTGCAGTTGCATGACAGCTTGTTGTCGCTGATCAGCCTGCGCATAGTTGCGGCGAACAGGCGAGCCAGTTTACGCTGTAAGCAAAAATTGACCTCAGCGGGAGTTTGAATAGCCGATGTCTTCCTTTAGAAAGCCTGTGTCAAAACAATATAGAGCAAAAATAAGAAAAAATGCGCTATTTTAATTCCTTCACGGAATGATGGAGCACAAAGAAGGATTCGATTCTTCTCTTGATAAATCCAATTTCTAAAGGGGGCTTCTTTTTCCCAGTGCTCCCTAAATCCCACATGGAGTAGCGAGAACACAGTTTGGCGCCATCCGCACCGCCACCCAGCGCACCTTCTGCTTCTGATCATTCGCATGATAATGGCGGTGAATGATCTCTTCTTCGTTACTCTCGTAGTTGACCTGCTGCTTATGTGGCGCCTGCTGTGATACGAGAGGTCGGACTGCCGCCGTTTTGAGCAACACTAAGCTACATTAAATTTTTCTTCCGAAGGGTCCAGCTCGCTACCAAGATACATGATCTTTTTTTGATCTTCCCATACACGGACGCCTCAACACACCATCCAGCAATGATGCCGTACGGTGTGTTATACGGTATGTACGGCAATGTTGCCGTACTGCAAGTCGTACGTGAAGCGAAACGTGCGGCCGCTAGGCTTCGCGTTCCGAGAGCATCGCCAGATGTACGCAGCATACGTTCTGGAAGGGGAAGTATACGGACTAGCTGTCCCCTTGGCCGTGCTTGCGGACTGTCGACAGAGCCGACCGCTAAACGTGAGCTAACGGATGGACAACGTACTCGCCAAGTCGAACAGCATCGGGAACGTCCGCATGGGATCAGCCTTTCGCTGTATTGGTCGTGTTAGGCAGTAACTTGCACGTTGTAAGTATTCATTTCCTGCGCAAACAGCGGTTGACTGCCTCGCACCGGGAACATGTGGAGCTCGACTTGCCAATACCTTAGAACTGAACGCACGCCATTAAGTTCAGAAGAACACTTTGTGGAGAGCTTATTTAGAAAGCAGACGAAATGACTTACAGTTCGACCCCTTTCAGTCCTTCGATGGCAGTCCAGGCGATAACTTCAATGTGGTTGAACCTCAAGTCGCTGAAACAGAATTGTAAGCTCGCTCAAGGGCCAGGGCTATTTTCAGAAAATGACACATCAACACATATGTGCACGAAAAACACAGCGTCCTCAAGTAGGAAAGTGCTTCTCTGAGCAACACGGAAAGCAACAATCTTCGCTGCACACGAAGTGTATGGCATACTAGACGCGGCTGTTTTGAGCTGTTGCACTTGTTCTGTAATATAGTCTATGCATACGTATCAGAAAGGATAGGTATGTTGCATATGGTTTCTTACATGAGGCAAAGAAGATTGCTAGGTGTTTTTCTTTCTAATCCTGCGATGGAGTAGAGGGGCAGAAAGAGGCTGCGTATTAGTCTTTCTCTATATTGTCTTCCCTACGCAGTTTGCAACCACCTCTACTTTAACTGAGCGTCAACCCTATCTATATGTCAACTGAAGGGAAGCCGTATTACGAGTTAGGTGCACTTTCGGACCAAAACGATTTTCTTATGGCATGGACAGTCTACGGACTGTTTCTTCTGCTGCAAAACAGTCCACTGAAGAAGCAACTGTCTAGATCTGTCACTGTCTAGCTATGACTGCTTTATAGAGATAATTTCGTGCGGAAAAATATTGTTCTTATTTAATTCTCCACAAAACAGCCTTCACAGCATTAAACAAGCCTAGACTAAGCGAGTGGTTGTGCAGTTACTTACATCTTCTGTATTTCTTGGCAGAACTGGAAGGCTTTCGGAGAGATGTACTTGAGGCCACACTTGTGAATTGCCCTTTAAAAAACGAAAAAAGCGACAAGATTAACAATTCCTAGCGGGTGGCAGCTCACAGATTCGCGCGTAGCGGAAAAAGAGTTGAAGCACTAGTACAGAAACACCCCCTTTTAGAACATTCCACCACACGTAGATTTTTTAGTTGCAAATAACTGCGGAATCATCTGGCAGTCGAGTGAATACGTAAGCGCTTAATAAATGACTAATAATATCAGAGAGAACATATGAGCAGTTTTACTTACAGTGTCTTCAAGGAAGGGTACCACTGTAGTTGAGTCTCGTTCAGCTTCACAAGGTTCTTCTGATTCTCGATGCGTCTGCAAAATAAACGGTTAAGCCACAAAGGGTGAGTTGGAATAACTGAAATCTACGACGACAGCCAAGTGCATGCATGATTCCCCTTATATTACCTCGAAGATAACAACAACACCGTTCGCAAGCCGAGAAGTCGGAATACTTGCGGAATCACAAAGCGCGGTTGCAGTCACCTTCCGCAACTGATGGCGGACTACAGGTTAGGTATCACGGTGCATGTGACAGAGAACGTTGCGAGTTTTATTTCTAATCACTGGCGCAACCTAGCCATGTTGCGTTATTTGACTTTTAATTTCACGGACTGTTTTCAATCCTGCATAACTTGCACCATTAATGGGACTAAAACCGCGTGCTAGGCATTCTTATTTATACCGGGGCCTTCGGAAATTTCACAAACGTAGCTAAATTATATTTAAAGTAACATGTTGCACTTATCTACTTGTGAACATATTCTACTTCAGCAGCCGATACGTGTTGATGAAGTTTGAGAGCGAATATCGAAAGTAGCATTTGGTGGTGCTCACGTCATTATCGCAAGGATAATGGAAAGGGAGGGGGGCGGAAGGGTGGACATCTTGGTGTAGAGGCATGTAACGCGACTACGTTTATGAAGTTCGAAATGCGGGCTGTGCTGAAACAACTGCAGTCAATTTTGCGTCAAGGTGTCCCAGTTGTGACTCAGAAACTAAGCGCTTCATTTCGAGTGTTTACCGCTGTTGTGTGGCCGTGCGCTTTGAACTTCCGAACATCGGCTGAATAAAAGACGATGAAGAGGTCGAAGAAAGTTTTGCGCTCAGCATTAAAAAAGCATGCTACAAGAATTTGAATATGGTGGATGATAGCAGTGCAGCTGCTCGATGACCAAACAGGAGATCTCTCAATTACGATCTGGATCGCACTTTTTCTATCTCTCTCGCTGACACTTTTATGTCGCTCTTTTTATACCACTGGTTCTCCTTGTTGCCGCTACCTACATGCTCAGTGCCAACATTTAAGGAAATCATGCTGCCTGCTTTCCACGATAAATGTTTTAAACTTCCAGTCCCGTAAAATTTTCCTTCCCAAAAGAGCATCACGTTCCTTGACCTTGTACTATGATTTGGACAAGGCCACTAAGGCTGGGGGTACGAGAACCGGTTGAATGAGCAGTTTGTAATATGTAATACATGATTTTGTGATTCTTAAGACGGTAAGTAGGGACTGGCATCTTCCGCTTTGGGCAGCATCATCAACAAATTCTGACAGGATCAAACAAGGCACAGTTTTGACATCCAAACATGCATGCCAGCTCAAAGCTGCCCTCTACCCAACCATGTTTCTGACTGCTATTTCCGAAACCCTCGCACAAAAGCAGAAAAGAACGTTGATTACAATGAAAGAATTGCTGTTTCAATCAACGTAACCCCAAGAATTTTGTGGCAGCGGTCACATGTCCATTGTCTATTGCACAATCGCGCCGGCCATATCAGGCGCGTGTCTATTCTTTTTACAAAAGAAAAGATGAACAACGGCAGGGAAGTACACATATTACTACGATGTGCAGGATACCGCTTACATCGTGCAAAGCGGGACATTATGCACACCATTCTGTTAGCACTGGGTAGACAGGAAAATGTCTTAACAATCATACACGGCAACACATGCCGTCATTGAATAGTGTGTCCGCGGTACACCGTTCCATCGACTATGGGCAATGCCTTTAAGAGAGCTTGACAACATCGCTATCTTAGCGCAAAGAAAGGATCACATTACGAGTGAGGTGATAGGCATATCCGGCTTACATAGCAACGTCAATGAGTGGTTGAGTAGCTCATCGACCCGAGAAAGGAAAAAGGGTGCTGCCTACATACCACCCAGCTCGCTACATAATCCCCAGCAACTCCTAACGTACTTCAATCTGATCTTTGTCTCTTGGTTTCCGTATACATCGGCAACACTTCGGTTGGTTGTTCAGCCTCGTGTCTAGCGCCCCTCTTCTTGAGACGTCCTGCAGTTTCGGTTGATACGAAACGCTATGATACGACCACAGCAGAAAGCGACAGCAACTCACATGCCGGTGATCTTGTGCGCCCGTTCCTTCGTGAGTAGGCGCGGAATCGCAGTGATGCGGTCGCTCTCTAGATGACACGCCAGCCGGTGCTCCACAGGACAGGAGCAGCCGAGACTCTGGCAGAACTGCTCGGCGGACAGTGGATGGATGCTGGCGTCCGTGCCGATGTTCCTCAGCCCTTCGGCGCTGTGTGAAGAGGACGGCACGCTGCCTTGGAGGTGAGGCACGACCTCCCCGCCTTCGACACCCGAGGAGCACAGGACGACGATAATCACGAGGAGCGGAGCCAGCCTCACGCTCCAGGAAAACGCCTTGCCGTTACCACAGCGGTGGTATTCTTCGGACACGGTGTCTATCCTGGCAGGACTACTCTTCTGTGAGGAGGTCATGTTCCTGTCCGGAGTACCGCGACGCCAGTCTTCGATGACAGGCTGTTCACAGACAGGGATCAGAGAAGAGCGTGTACACGCCTTGTTTCTCGGAAGGGTGCTGATAGCTGAGCTCTTGGTCGGCCGTCCCAGCGACGGGCAGTTAGGTTCGTTTCGTGCGTGAAACGTCGCCTGGAGCAAGGTTGCTGTGCGTAGATGCGAACGTGGTGAGGTGAGCGACAAGCTATGGGAAGTGAGGTCGCGACGCCCGCGCCGTGCGTCCGTAGTAACGCTTCCCGGAGCCGACAAGAGATGTCGAGAGCGGATGAGCGTGCCGGCCCGCTTCGGCGCTGTTGCCATGGCAACGGGCCTGTCGAGCACGAAGATGAGGAGGCGTGCACGGTCGCCTTCGCGTCATTACTACGTTCACCTACAAGTCACTCACGGACGGGATATTTGTCTGAGAATAGGAACAGAGACGACCAAATTCTTGTGATCGCGCTCCGTCTTACGTGGCACGTTTTGCTAACTTGTCCGAGGCGACAGAAACGAAGCGAGCCCTGTGCTTCTTTCGTTCCCCATTTCTCTCCTCAGTTGATCTCATTCATGCAGTCTTCTTAGTTGACAGTGATGAAGGGATGCTTGGAAAACATTTCAATAGCTTCATTCATTCGACATTCGACCGGCACGGCTCCACTTACGAGTCGTCCCGGTACTAACGATTAGATTTGCGAAGAGGTGTTCATGAAAGCGTTCACTTGTTCCCGCACTAGTATCACGAGACAATCGAGTCCACAGCTCGTCGCCACTGTGAACTCAACTGAATTCCATGAATAACCTGACTTCTTACCAACAAGGTAACGTACACAGTGGGGTTATATAACTAACATGGCTGCTGTTATTGTTATCTGGGTGATCTGTGCACAGCAGACGTAAAAGTGGCACCGCGAAAATCAACCTTGTAGTCTTCGGAATTTGACTATGTGTAAAAAATAACTCTTTAAAGACGGCTTGGCTCTAGGCTCTGTTAGAACCGATAGATACGTATACATACTGTACTTACTGTGATTAGCTGTAGGTTTCTCCCTGATTCCAGTGATCACGACGCCAAGTGTCTTCCCTCTCTTTTCACGGAGATTTTAAATCCGTTGCTTTTTCTGTTTCTTGCTTCTCTTCATGCTTGCAGCCGCCATGACGCGAGCAGCAGTCACACAGTGACTTCCCTTTCCCTTTACTCTTCAGTCAGGGTCGGAGTTAGGAGCGAACATATGCACATTGCACAAATATTAGAACTGCATATCTTTGGATCACAAATAAGCGCCCACTAAGAAGAACAGAGATGGAGAGAGGGAGACCGTATGAATTTGACCAGGGAACCTAATTCGCATGTCTCACCGCGCATAATGTTTGGACTGCTTGTGTTTCGTTTCTTTAGCGCAATAGCAATAGCGGTTGTTTGGGAACGAAGTGACAGCAGCTCCTTCACGGCAAAACACAACTTCGGGAGAGCAGTGATAGGAGCCTTCTAGACCATTCATCGCGGTCACGATTGTGGTGAGCCGTCACTGCCGTCACCTCTGGTAGTTGAACGGATCGCTTGAAGGAGGAGTAGGTAAACTTTATTAAAGAATAGGTGTTAGGCGCGGGTTAAGGTGACGTACGTTCCCCTCCCCGCGGTGGGCTCCTCTTCTAGGCCAGACGCCAGGTTGCCGACCGACGATGTCGTTCGAGGACCTCTTCAGCCCGCTGAATGACTCCGAGTTGAACCTCCGGTGCAGAGCTGAGCAGCGCTTGAAGGAGAGACAACCGCGGAGAGGTGTGCGAAAAGCGCGGGAAAGTCAGGCAGCGCCGCCAACGACCGAGGTCGCAACTAGTGCTTTCCGGAGCCGTCGATAGATGTCGAGCGTGGATGAACACCCGTAAGCTCGCGATACCCGTAGGCATCTCCGGCGCTGTTGCCATGGTGACAGCTTGATGGAGCATGAAGATGAGGAGGCGTTCGCCCGCTTTCGCGCGCCACCATGCCACGTACTGCTTTTTATCTCATGGAATGAAATGTGCATCAGAAAAAAATCGCGCAGGACGCAAATTTCCCGCGCAACCGGTGGGTGCAGTTGGATGAGTTAAGAACCAGCAAGCGTTTTTCAATTCAAAAATGCGACGTGGGTTTGACGCCGGTGCAGAGCAGTGTTCATGTCCTCGACAAAGGCAGCATTATGCGCCAGGATGCCGATAGGGTCTTTACGCCTGAACAAGAAATGTGGACGTCGGTTCCCGTAACCACCGGACTGAAACAAGCCTCGGGAGCTGGGCGGTGAGCAGTTTTTAGCTTCCTCTCGATATCGTCAACGAATAAAGCTCGGGAAAATGCAGCTGCGGTTCCTGACCACTACTGTGGGATGTCTCGGCGATTTTTCGTCGCTCGCTGGTGGACACATGAGTCTCGCTACGCTTGGTAGTAGTCTTTTCCTCTTCGGCAAGCTGCGAGCCGGAGGAACTTGCGTTGTTTTGGATGCGCAACAGTCCAATGGACACTGAATCTCCCTTAGACGTCCTGCGGATGTCCTAAACGTCCGCAGGACATACATGGGAGCATCTGGCACAACAGCTTACTTTAATGCCAGTGGATATAAAATGACATGATGGTGCTCAGACCTTTCTCATTGATGTTCGAAAAGGCGGTAATTTTTAATAAATCACATTATCCTTCACGCTGTTGTGTTTATAACAATTTAATGGTTATAGAGGCTGATCCAGTCTACAATATTTTCCAAAGTTCTACTGTAGACATAATTAGTCACTATCCAATACAACCTTGAAGATCACGAATGGCACATACGGACGTTAAGGTCTGTAATTAGACATAACCTGGTTGATAAGTAAGGGAGTCGTAAGCGCTGTCTCCTTTTATTCTGTCCTCTGAGTACGCGTTGACTACGAAGTGAGAGCGCAGTGCAAGGCAATACGCGTACTACGGTTCAGAAGCAACAAAACAGAAAATTCGCGCTAATATAACTGCTCTGGAACGGCAGCACAAAGACAAGTCGCTAAAATCATTGAAAGAAACCATTTTTTTTATTTATTTATGGCACCCAACGCCTTTTGTGCATTGCGAATGAACGCTCGCGCGGTTTTTGGTCAGTAGTGCGCGCTTAGTTTTGATCGCTAGCGTAAGCGCTTTAAGCAGCAGCAGTGTTTTGTAAAAAAAATGCATGAACTCCACTGGAGACGCATTTCGAGGTTTCAGATGTTCTTTATCGCAGACCGGCTTCTATTACGCGTCATCTTCGGCCGTAAGCTCCTCTGGTTTCGTAACCAGAGAAAAATTTTCCCATAGCTCGAAAAGCACTACGAAACACTACCGGAAGCAATAAAATAGCGATATAAACACTGCCAATAAATGTAGGCATAAGAGGCAGTAGGTCATGTGCAAGACTCTTCAAATTAAAGCATTAGTTAACGATTGTTACTAAACAAGCAACACTCAGAGATTGAGGGTAAGCATGACGTTAAGAAAAATTTACTGCACAGTGAGCCGGGGCACGCCTTTCGTCGGTGGGTCGCATAGCTGCTTCGACGTGCCGTATTAGCGTGACCTATCTGCGGCTGCTTTCGCACACTTGCGAGACGCCGGGCCCGCGTCACTTGCTAATCAGAATGTTGCTCGCCAAGGTCCCAACGGCAGGGCAGAGAGCGTGAAATCAGATCTGGCGACTCTGATTAGTCGGCAATAGTGATGTTACCCATCCGTCTTGATCTCATATTCAACGAATGGCATCCAAGAACCGTCACACCAAGACAGCTTTTGCTATCCTTTTTTCTTTTAGTTTCAGAGAGGGAGACGACGTTAGTTAGACTTGAAACTGCGCACTTAGGGGGTCCGTTGCTGCTTCTCCTTGCTTTCACGTGGTAGGACGGGCCAACCGTGGTTAGAAGACTTTGTTTGGAAGCTGGTGCAAGGAGCTCCAGGATCTGTAGTTTAAAACGCGGTGTACCTCTTTCAAGTGCAAGTCGATCGACAATAGGCCCAGTGGGGATAGTTGTTACCCAATTCTGCTCCTTTATGTGTACTCTTGTCTATAAACTGTATATAAAACCTTTGTAAACTTATCCAGCGTCTCGCCTTTTCACTCAAGCAGCATGCCAAGCCACGGGAAACCACACGGCCACCCATGAGTTTACTTCGCTCATTAGCTGCGACTCTTAGAATTTATTCGTTATTTTTAATCCTGAATTTTTTCATCAGACATTTTCCTCTTTGGCGAACCTTATTACCCTTAAGGTTCCCCCACTTCCAGATTCGATGTTTCGCAACCGTTGGCTTTGAGAGGATGAGGGAGCTTGTGCTTCGAGCCAACGAGACAATGCCCTCTATTCGGGCAGCATTGCGTGGTACGCACTTAAAGCGGTCGTAAAACGAGCTGCTACGAGTTACCGTCGTGGTCTTGCTGCTGTTACAGGCCCTACCCTGACCTTATACATTGCTCGAAGCACTCATACGGTTGCGACATCGTCAGAGGAGGCTGAACACGCTAACTGGCACAGGATTCAACTCACAGCGGTACACGCAAAGCATTTCGAGACGAGGGGCTGTGGGAAGTAAGTAAGGCCTTCATAAGCTGCATACACTGATTACAAGCTCAGGTGGAGTTCTGTATGTCTAAGCAGCACGACACTTTACGAGAAATAAAACCTTCCCCAACTCTCATAATATTTAAGCTGATGGTCTTGACGCGCTTCTTACCATGCAGCCGAAATGGCATATTTAATTTAAAAAAAAGCGCGTTCCCGGGTTCCCTGGTTCGAATTCGACCGCGGCGGCTGCGTTTTTATGAAGGCAAAACGCTAAGGCGCCCGTGTGCTGTGCGATATCAGTGCACGTTAAAGATCCCCTGGTGGTCGAAATTATTCCGGAGCCCTCCACTACGGCACCTCTCTCTTCCTTTCTTCTTACACTCCCTCCTTTATCCCTTGCCTTACGGCGCGGTTCAGGTGTCCAACGATATATAAGACAGATACTGCGCCATTTCTTTTCCCCAACAACCAATTATTGTTATTAAAACGAGCGCGTGCGAGGTATATCGTTGAATAATGCATAGGCAGGGTGACTAGCCTGGAGAGTCTGGTCTATAATAAAAAGAAAAATAAATTCTACCGATCTCGATCTGGCTACGCGCAACTCATTTTTTTTTTATCGAGGGCGGGCTACCCGGCCGGAGCGGCGGAACTCGAGTTTAAAGGAGTCGCGACAACCAATTTTTGAACATAGACTGCTGATTGCACTTTATTCTTTATACGACACTGCTACATTTATTTCTTCAAAATTTGAGCTCATTCCGTACGGTAGCCATTTTGAGAGTGTCTACCGCACCGATATTTTTCTTTTTTTTGCTTTTGAGAGCAGCTTGCTGGTCTGTAAACTTTTGATCCCTGACGTCAGAAGAGCATGTCCATCGCATGTAGTGCGATGCACGTTGTTCACTACTTGCATGCATGACATGGAGGGAGACCGCTCGAATATTCTTTTTTATTTTTGTTTAGTGAAATTCAACCCGTTTTCCGGTTGTTGTTTTTTTGGAAGCCATCAGCATAGAACGTGAGATAAGTGATCTTTGGCGAAGCGGCTTTTCGTGGTTCCCGTGTTGAAATTGTTGAGCAAGCCGAAATTGATGGACTCGTGGTGTATTATTAAAGCACACACTTAGAATCATAATATTCGTATTTTATGGGAGCGCGGTCTGCTTTAAACGGTCAACTGTGCAACACAGGTGGATGTAAATAAATCTGTCTGTCATGCATCGATGCGCCGTCGGATCGGTGCATCGATCGCGTGCCAATTTTTTTTTTCAGAAAATATGTGTGCATTTGGAAAGAAAAATGATCCCGACCGAAGTCATTTTCCCGCGTCACCTTTCTATTTGTTGCATCCTTTTAATATCCATTAATTGGTACTTTTTGTGCTTTTTCTTGTTGCATGATGGTAGGAATCGTTAGAAGTAATAGAAAAAATATAGTCGTTGGCTTCTTCATTTTGCGAAACGAGTCTTGCTTCTCGGGATGGTGCATAAAAAGCCGGACGGCCAGAGAGAATCATATAAGGAACAAGGAATCCAAATTATTATCTACTGCTGATAATACGTCAACGCAACAATAGTGGATGCGCTCATTCTACGAACAAGTAAGTGCAGGAAGAAGGTATAGTGCGATCATTATTTCGAATACACGCATAGCAGGCATACACATTATGCAGCGATACCGAGGAGTGCTAAAGGTTCACTGAGGGGCTTTAAGAACCGCGTCGTGTGTGCGACATCTGCCGTTTTCCAGGGACACCCCGGGCACGCTTCACTGCAGTGCACGTCGTATGGTGAAGATGGCGCCACTGAGGCTCTAGTGGCCAAACCCCTCTAAGTATGTGTTCCTTATGGTGAGAAACTCGTGTTATGCGGAGAAGGGTCAAATCAGATTACTTTCCCGCCAATAATACAGTCGGGAAAATTAATATTTTTTTGGCGTCCTCCGCCACATTTAGCTCTGGCTTTTTGAACATGCGTAAGTGGGAACGTTAACTTTGCGAACAACCTCGCCTAGAAGTGCATAAATCTCTTCCGCGGTCACTTTAAATGTTAAGGTCCTGTGTGCCGCTCGCTTACTCACTGTGGATCTGGGATTTCAAGCAAGCGTTTCAGAAGACTTATATAGTATGCTGAGGCAACAAAATGAAGAAGAATAATGGCCTCGTCAAAACTGTGGTAGTGCACATTTCCGCTGCTCTAATCAGTGCAGCCACTTACAACTCGAAAAAACGCACCGAAATGTATGCGTCACCTCTGCATTAAACAAGAGTCAGGATATTTGCAAGAGCTGCACTAGACCGGCTCGACGGGCGCAACTTACGCCACTCCCAAACTGACCTGGGAGCTTTCGAGGGCGATATGCCTTTAAAACTTTATTTTTTTTCTGTAGGAGATGTGTATATATTTCCTGTCCGCTGTGGGTGCATTCAAAGAATTCGGAGTGGGTACACCAATACCCACCCTATCAAAAAATAGAAAGATTGGGCCATTTTTCATTATGTGGTTCACTTTGACCCACCAGTGTGTGCATTAAAAGAACGGTTGTACAACGTGTCAAATATATACAGCCCTCGGGGTTATTACTGCATGCAGAAAACCACACAGTGCCATCCAGTGGCTCGATTCTCATCTTCAATGTTCAGCCGCTCGAAACTGAAATAAGCTGTCGTAAGAAATTAAGTGCATTGGTGGTGGAGAGCTCCGCTTAGACGCAACCCCTTGGGACTGTATATCTTTGACAAGGGCTGCACATCAAAACCAGTTGCACACATCACAACGTTAAAGGCACACTGGCTGCCAGTTTCGTAGAGCTCAGGAGACGATGCAGTTTGTTTCTTTGTGACTTACTATTTGTGCCCGCAGCGGGTACGGTTGGTGTTTGTTTATTGCGCATATAACGCACATCGCTAAGTTTCATGTCAACCTCCTCGTACCACAACAGGGAAACCTGTAAATGGCACGGTCTTCGCGCCGTTATATCTTATTTAGAAAATTCATTCCGAAGCATGCAACTCACCCAGCAATCTCCCTAAGTTGTTACCCCGGTTCACCGACTAATTCTTTTTGTATATTGCGCCTGATGGAGAGAAAAACATCACTCTGCTTACATACTATTGATATTACGCGTATTCCTCGGAAAAGATGATTGTAACTAAATGTCATATTTAAATTTCTCTGCAATTTGGACTTATAATTTACCATTTAGCGCATTGGGCCCCGAGTTCAGACTAAGCAAAATACGCACGTTTATTTTTTTTTTCTACCGTTTTCTCGGTGACTGGTGATGCCAACCGAAGCTTATATTTGATGGAATGTTCCTGTCAGAGGTCGGCATTATGACACCCGAAATCGGCACAGCTCCAGCCAACACTTCTAGCAATAAATGTTAATTCATTCATTCGATACGTACCTGAGGTTTCTGCTTTTGTTTGAATGACTCCATTTTTACTTATCTTCCAGTGCACCAACTGCAGGAAAGCAGTGTTGGCGTTGTTGTTCGCAGTGCTGTGGTATGGACGCAAGTCTTGTTC
The DNA here is from genome assembly GCF_052857255.1 of Amblyomma americanum. NCBI lineage: Eukaryota > Metazoa > Arthropoda > Arachnida > Ixodida > Ixodidae > Amblyomma > Amblyomma americanum. The sequence goes on along the minus strand of NC_135498.1, from coordinate 18,540,456 downwards.
ACACCTAGCCACGTGTGTTGAACCAAAAACTGCTGAAATGCTTGAGAGTTTGTCGCTTACCTTGCAGAGACCATTGTAGCTACGGCTATTGTTAAACAACTGTAAAGCTTCTTAAGATCAATTTAATAAGTATTATACATCAAGACATATCTTGAAGGTATGGTGCCAGTTGCCAAGTTTATTGTGTCTAAGTGGTGCCGACGTTTGTCCTATTGCCCTGCCGGGTGGCTAGACTGCTACGTTGTAATTAATTCTCTTGATATATCTGCAGGTATGATCTCATATCCCTAAATATGCATTTCTATTCAATTATTTCATGCCTTGCTGAAATAACCTATTTGCTTATTTACTTATAATCAGAAGTTCGTTTGGCAGAAGTTGGCATTCGCGTGATTATTTGGCACAGTTCTCTTTCCGTTCACTTCCCCTTGGTGTTAAAACTCTAAATTTTGCTGTTCTAGGTCTCAGCGCACAATCGTGGAGCCATCACTCTGCCTTTGAAGCATATAGACCATAGGAACTCTTTCCGTGTGTCCAGCAACGCCTCAGTAAGCTGAAAACTTTACCGAGACGCCATGATTTCCTCAACTCGCCAAATACATACTGTAGCTTGCTTTGTTTGTCTTAAGATTTTATGATAGAAAAGCAGCAGCTGAGCTAGAATAGAGTTGTGCAGTTTTGAGCGATCTTAGAAGACGGTTTTGCACCTGAAAGAAATTTATACGATCAATAAGCCTCCTACAGCGGCGAAGAAAAGGCGCAACAAATTAGGCGTTCCTTTAGTCTGTAAATATTCCTGAAGTTTTTTGGAAACAGAGACTGTCTGCTTTTCGTAGCTTTGAAATATCGCAAGCACCACTTACATGAGCACACGGTTAGAGAAACTAAAACGACCTACCTTGCAACGGTAGACTCTAGTGCACTATAACAGGATAAACACGCTCCATGGCACTCACTCACTCACTCACTCTCACTCTCACTCACTCTCTCACTCTCACTCACTCACTCACTCACTCACTCACTCACTCACTCACTCACTCACTCACTCACTCACTCACTCACTCAATCTGTGAGTCCTCTGTCGCAAGCTGGTACTCAGAAATCCATGCTTGACCTTTAGTTCTACGAGCACTGAAAATCAGGGAAGTCAGAATATTGCTTGTTTTATGGGTTTATGCGGGTTTAACGTCCCAAATCGACTCAGGGATCACCCAAAAATGTGTCGTCACGCAACCCACCCCCACACAGGCAGCCATGCGTTCAGAGTGAGACGAGAGATCAACACTCGGCATTTTTTAATAAACTCTAAAACAAAAGATGTCACCACCCAACGTCCTGTCTAGCGTCCCCGCACTGACGACGAAAGCGCACGGTTGTCCCGGTGTCTCGCGCAGTGTGTGCGCACGAAGTTCCTCGCCGGTTTCAGTTCGCACAACGGAGCACCATTGGAACGAATGCGGCCACGAGCGTCGCACTGGCACCAGCGCAGATCGAAACTCCGAGGCTCGCATCTGAAAAGCAAAGTGCATGTAAACACAGACAGCAACCATCACTCCTTTCCAGAGGACACCTGCCTGAAAAATAAAAACATTTCAATATTCCAAATTCTCTGCTGCATAATACAGGGCCATGGTGTGCGCACCGCAACATGCCGTGCTTGCTTTTCAAACTTCCCCTGCAGTGTGTACGTTAAATGAGATTGAATGTTATATATTTTTACATGGAAAAAGAAGCATAGTGATCAGTTATTTTATGTGTCTTTCTTGAACATTTTTTAATACAAGCGATTTTTAACATTTGTTCAACGCTAGACAACAAGCGGCACAGTCAGTTTCATTACACTAGCTGTCACGTAGCCGCTTGCTACCGCGCGCCATGAATGAACTCGGCTCGTTACTAGGAGATTAAGCCAGCCACAATACTGCGAGTTCACTTTACAGAGCTCTGCGTTCTCTGCAAAGCGGCACCGGTGTCCTGGATGGCCTATATAAAATAGATAATAATCCATATCATCCGAATGCCCCTTAGCGTTTTTATGTCGAAGCGTTTCAGAACTAATCAATAGCGGTGGCTTTTACAGGGCTCATTAAGCTCATTAAGAGATCTGAAAATATTTCCGAGTGGTCTATGTAAGGCACAGCATATATTATACGCCTTATGATATTTTGTTATTTACTCCATACGAAGTAGCCCAGCTAAAAGTTACCAAGATTTTTCGAAACGATGGAATGTCCTAGGTCATGCGAAACCAGTTGAGTGCTGTTGAGAGCGGCATGGCCTAGCTAGCAGTATTTTTGCCTTTAAAGAAACATCATTGATTAATAAAGACTAATTAGCTAACTTTGTAAATACTCGTGCTAGGAATACACTATCAGCGCGGAAATAAAAAAGGGCCGGCTGAAATCTTTGCAACAGATTACCTACCATTTCCGCAGCTTTTTTTTCACCGGTCTTAAAAGAAAGGCCGCAAAATACAATACAACAGCTGTCACCGGATAGTGCTGCTGAAGCGAATCAAGACGCGTCAAAGAAAACAATTTCCGCTTTCTTCGAAGCACAGTCACCGACGGGGCTTTTTCGTGTGCGCTGGACGAGAGATATTTGCGCCAGCAGCTGTCACGTGGCAGCTTTTGTATTTAGCGGGATTTTTCAGTCCGGTAAAGAAAGTGACATAAATGTTACTTTGGCGAAAACACTTCAGCCGGCTGTTTTTCGAGTTTATATGCAACTTCTGAACTGACACCAGACTCCTGAGCGCAATAATTTAAATGTCGGCTAATTAGTCTTCGCTAGTTAACTAACTCTTGAGAACAAAGACAAAAATGCTGCAGACTAGGTCGCTCTACACACCGCAGCGCTCAGTTTTTTCACTCTGCTAGAACACTCCTTCCTTTTTAAAAAAAACCATGGTCACTTTAAGCTGATTCATTTGGTATAAAAAATAAGGGGCGCCAACAGCAGCAAGAATAACTTTGCTAGTAAGCTCACCCTGCCGTGGTATACCATTTTGAGATTCTTCGTCTTCGGAAAAGCCATCTTCGGATGCAAAATATTTCCCATCTGAAAAATATTTACACGACATTCACAGTACTTACGAAGATTCATTAAATTCTTAGAAATGCAGCATGTTTACACCGTTCTTAGATCGACTATATTTCTCCGTCAAAAATGGCTTCCTCTGTTTTCTTGTATTAAAAGCAGTATTGCTTACAGTACAAGAAAACCGACGAATTGATTTTTAAATAACGCATTTATACATGAGTCATTGTTTCACAATTGTTTGACAATACAAGGCACCCTGGCCTCTCCTCCGCTGTGAGTATGCGCCACTCCAAGAGAGGACAACAACAACAACACAGAAAGATCGTGGAAGCCAGGGTGCGGTTCGCCCGAGTGAAGGGCTGTCGTCCAATCTGAAATATTTTCTGTAATTGTGCCTATGCACAGTTACAGCAGATACTTCACATTGATCGACATGTACAACTTGTTATCAGGTCGTGAGAAGAATTAAGCGATGGTAGTGAGTGAGTGAGTGAGTGAGTGAGTGAGTGAGTGAGTGAGTGAGTGAGTGAGTGAGTGAGTGAGTGAGTGAGTGAGTGAGTGAGTGAGTGAGTGAGTGAGTGAGTGAGTGAGTGAGTGAGTGAGTGAGTGAGTGAGTGAGTGAGTGAGTGAGTGAGTGAGTGAGTGAGTGAGTGAGTGAGTGAGTGAGTGAGTGAGTGAGTGAGTGAGTGAGTGAGTGGCTGTGCGTACGTGCGTGTGGCTGTTCAGCTATGAAAGTGTACGCGGACATAGTTACACCGAGAACTGACTCACCGTGGTAGGAACTGCGGCCATACGGGTGCCTGTCAGCTTGGTGTGCATCCAAGCTTTGTTGTTGCCGGGAATGCGGAGACAGCTCTGCGGGTACGTAGAGGGAGAAATGTGATCATAAATAAGTTCTCAGCTCATATACAAAGCATCATGAAGAGCGCTGAAGAAATATTCTATTGAGGCTTTCATAATTAATAGAACCCACTGCTTGGTTCTGGGTCCATGGCGCTGTCCTGCTGTGCACGCATTCGTTTCTTCGGTTCTGGTCACTTTCACCGCAATTCGCTAGAGGCGAATAAAGAGCTGCTTGTGTACTAAGGTTCTGGTTCACGCTCAAGAGCTTCCGGTGGCCTAGAGATTAAAATGGAGACCTTCACTTGGGTTCACCTTACAATGGCTTAGAGAACCTTGCTACCAAAGACTCATTATTTAAAGATATCACACCCACAACATGTCATGTTTTTCACTTTTCTCGCGATGACCCTGTATGTTCAGGAGAGGTAAATATAATACGGAGCTGCCTTCAGCATTTGAACTTTCCTCGTGTGTTGCGCGAAGAAAATAGAGGGTTTCTCGAGTTTACATCCGAGTACTCCAGCGGCATTTGATATCTTATGCATAAAGCACCTTCTGATATTCCGTAGGAAAGGCCTGAGATGAGTTTGATCGCCAATGCGTGGTCCGTATTATTACGACCCAGGCTACACATGGTTCTCGCACGAGTGTTCCTTAAAATGGGAAGAAATTTTACACACCATGAAAGTTCCCCAACAGAACTTTAGTGCACTTGAGAACCCATATTTTTTAACTAGGTGCGGCTGTTGACATAAATGTTCAGTTTCCGAAGAAGTTTCGATAAAAAAAGGAATTATTTTTTGTTACCAGAGGGTAATAGTGCACTTGATCAAAAGACTGTATCTAATGCTGAAAACTACGTGTTGTATTTCATCCAAAATCAGTTTCAAATGACGCTTTGTGGATCCTTACTATTGGCCGAATGCCTCCGAAATAAAATAGTCGAACCTCGTTATAATGAAACGGTTTATAATGAACTAATGAATATAACTAAGGCGTGACGATTCCCCTTGGAAGCTCCGTCAACACAGGCTATAACGAAGCTCTGGCTATAACGAAGTAATCGTAGGGACCCTTGAACTTTATTATAACGATGTTAACCTGTGCTTCTAAGGGAAAGGAAATAATACTAAATACACATCACGAATTTTCGGACGCGAATAAATCCAAGTTTCTTACATATTTATTCATCAGAAGGGAGCATAGATTGAGCCTCACAAGGGCCACAATAGGACAACAGATGGCAATACTGGTGTGACATCTGCAACAGCTGGGAACAAATTTTTCTGACACATTCATTATTTGAACTTTTTTTTTGCTTGTGGCTAAATCATGACTGATTCTCACCTGAGAAATATTAAACAAAAGTACTGTCGAGTATGAAGCAAAAACTTTTGTGAAGACCAATTAGCGAAACGCAATGCTTCGAAACGCAAAAAAAAGATGCAGAGATAGCGATGTCAAAAAAGGGTGCCGAAGGTGAGGACTGGAGATCAACAGACCGTAGAGCTTGACGGAGCCCTCGGTGGAACCGAGAAGGTTTTCGGAGAGACACCGGTAGGTGCCGAAGTCTCGCTCGCGCAGCTGCCTGACGGTGAGCTGCATGTGGGCCTTGTATCCGCCCTTGCGCACGCTCAGCGTGTACTTGTCGTTGTCCAAGAAGATCTTGTGGTTGTCCTTGGCCCAGTAGTTGACGGCCGGAGGGTAGGCCTCGCTGTGGCAGTCCAGCGTCACGTTGGCCCGCTGCGGCGCACCGACCAGCTGGAGCGGGATCCAGATCACCGGAGGAACTGCGACGTCAGACATCTACGTCATCTTTCTGGAGTGGTCCCCGTTACTTAGCTAGGCGCAAGCAGCCCTACATGTGCAGCAACAGTATGACATACAGGCACACATACTGGCAGAGTCCCTGTGAGATGCATGCGGGACACCGAACAGAAAGCACAACTGTCTCGAGCCCGCACCACGTTTCTTCTATACACCACCTCAAGTGCCCTCTAGAGCCTTGGGAAAGCGAAATTGCGGCAGAAGGCTACAATCACAAAGCCGCAAAGCTGACCTGCGCACTTTTTCCTGGCATTCCACATCACATTTTACATCAGCGGCCACTGATGGCAGCGTTAAATGTATCCCCTGTATGTGCTAGCCACTGTCATTCACTTGTGATCACTCGTAATGGTGACTTGTGACAAAATTCTCTCGGCCAGACTCATTTCTTAGTTGCTTCTTCGGCATCTCCGGTAGAGATATTGTTCCATTTGTAACTGTGGTCAAGCCGTAATCACAAGAATGTTCACCCCGAAAACGGAGGTCCGCTGTTTATCTGTTCTCAATTGCTCCGTCCTGGCATTGGAGGGCAGAATATTAGTCCGGAGGAGTATAGCGTATGTAGAAACGAAACGGACAGTCTGGATATAAAAAAAAAGATGTCCAGATGACAACGTTAGGTGAATGCAAAATAATTTTCCTCGGGGCGAAAATCTGACGGAGTATCGCGCTACCCCACCCCCCACCCCCCACCCCCCTTTTCAGATTGGTGCACTCAGCACGTGGTCAAAAATGGCACATCCTCGGCAGTCCCCACTCTCCAACTGACATGGTCCTTGTGGTTCGGACACATGTAGGCAACGTCCCTAATGGCCAGCAGGAAAATGCCAAAGTTTTATGCTGGGACGTAACAATACGGAGGTATACAAAAATTTCTTTCGACAGTCTATAGAGTGTCCATAGACTCCTCTCTCTAAAGTCTGTAGACTCTCTGTAGACAAACCGTAGAGAACTGTCTATAGGCAATACAAACCCTATAGACAGTCTATGGACTATCTATATATTTTTTATCTCCCAAATTCCACTCCCTACGCAGAGTAGCATGCCAGCGATATTGAAACGCCGGCTAAATTATCTGTTTCTTCATTAAAGAGTCTCTCTCTCTCTCTTATGGTCACACACATTTAGTAGACTTTTATCTATAGACTATGTATAGACAAAACTAAATATCTGTAGGAAGGCAATAGAGTCTATAAGAAGTCTAAAGACTGTCTGACTGCCATTTTTTGTAAGGGATATACGTAGCTAGTTTTTACAAAGTCGACAGTGAATCTATACCTGAATGGCGCTAGGCAGCAAAAAATGGTGTGCCCTGCTGTACAATGCACTGATCTGGAATAGACCACTGCAGTGAAACTCCCTTCGAACACTATTGGCCGCTCCTATTCTGAAAGAGCGAACACATCATGTTAACGCGTGAGACACACAGCTAGCAACAGTAGAATTACACTTCGATCCCCCATACACTGTATCATACTATGACGCGCGACGCTGGCAAAGATAGCGCAGCTGTTCGCTGTCTCACCGTGTGTTCGCACCGTCACACACTGTGTTCGCACAACCTATGCAGCGGCCGATTGTTGCGAACTGAAGCTAACAGTGACCAAGCGGGCGATGTCGACAGAGCGGCTACGCCTGTTTGCACCGGCTACGTCGCCACCCAAAAAATCGCGTGCCAAAAGTAAAACTAAGCGGGTCGAATCTGAGGAGTAGTAATAACTGAAAATCAGACGTGAAAATGCAAATATATTTGGTTGTGACAATGCGCAGGCACCCTGATTTGCAACACCTAGCCTAACCTTGGCATATTTTCGCGCTTTCCCTCACCGAGGCATCGAAATGTGGGAGGGTAACGCAGTAGATCGATATGGCTTCGAGCGCGCACACTTTGCTTATAATGCACAGGTTTGCGATCTACGAGTAAATAAAAAATCTTAAAAATATGCAACCGCACTAGTTTTACAGCTGTGGGGCTGATGCAGCCCTGGATCGTCTTTATTCGTAGGGAGAAATAGTGCGTGTCAGAAATAGTTGGTCAGAAGCACCTCACGTACACTAAGCCTGCCAGGTCATATCTGCAAGTAAATAGCACACAACAATAGCCTTAGCCCATTTCCCCCCACAGTGGCCTTGTGCCTTCCTCTCAAAATAATGGACTTCCAATCAATCAGTAGCCTTACCGCAGTAATGTTGGAAATACATTACCAACATTATATTACCAAAGTAGAAGCTTCCAGTTAAGGTTTTTTTTTTATTTGCCTCTGACATCGAACGTATCCAATTACCAAACCATACTTGAGGAACAGCGAAAAGGCGATCAATCGAGGATTATTCCCAAGCTGCAATATTTTTCAGAAGTACATGAGGAGGAGGAGGAGGAGGAGGAGGAGGAGGAGGAGGAGGAGGAGGAGGAGGAGGAGGAGGAGGAGGAGGAGGAGGAGGAGGAGGAGGAGGAGGAGGAGGAGGAGGAGGAAAGGCAGAGAGGATAACCGGGAGAACAATCGGCTGAAAAGGCGTACTATAATATCAATCATGCTGCCATCCTGGAATCGCTTGACATGCTGCATTTCTCCGTTAGAGTGTGCAATTTTGTTAAATCCTTTGTTGAAGGCCGACACTTTGCCATACGCCTCAGTGGTGAGGCCGTCGGATCATTTGTGCCTCTTTGCGGCTTTCCCCAGGGATCGGTGTTATCGCCAACATTATTTAATATTACTTTTATCTCCCTTGTTTGGCGCTTACATGAAGTCTCTGAGATTAAGTTCTTATTGCATGCTGATGACATAACGGTGTGGAGCACTCACAACGACCTTATGACTAAAGCATTAGGCCTGCAATCAGCCATAGATATTACGTCGACTTTTGCTTCTTCAATTGGTATGCAGCTTTCAGTGAGCAAAACCACGTTCGTGTCAGTCGCCAACCGATGGGGGCGCCGTAAACTAGCTGCAACACCAATTCGGCTCCATATATCCGGAAGTCCAATTCAAGAAAGTTCGACCGAAAAAATCTAGGGCTTGACAATACACGAGTCAGAAATAGTTACTGCTTGGCTTTCTTGGGCTAAAAAACAAGCAATTCAGGCGTTGGGTCTGATTAGACGCATTGCTCCTAAAACAGGCGGAGCCCGCTCTCATGTTGCACGACAGTTGGTGCGGGCGGTTGTGCAACCTCGCCTCGTTTACCAAGCCCAATTCCAGCATTTGACAAGGGCTCAATGGGATCGTCTAGAAGCTGTTAATCGCGAGGCAATGAGGGTCATCGCTTGCCTCCCCCCATTACCCCGATCGTGGCGCTCCAAGAACATGCGCAGCTGAATACACTAGATGAGCTGGTGCAGCAACGACGCGATGCTCGCCGCCTAAAGTCAAATCTTACACACACAACGTGTGCACTCAGGGCATATGCTTCATCGCACTCCATTCTATAGGCTCCCCCGCCAGTTCTTCCTCCCTGGCGTTTTGTGCAGCTAAGCGACAACAAACCAACTGATCTACGCCGGCCATCATCTACCCGCGCGGCATCGTCGTTACGCGACCGAATTACAGAGCAAGACGCCAATCTGCCGCATGGCTCCATCGTTATGTACGTTGACGCAAGCATCCAGGCCTGCGAAACAACAACGGCAGTTTACTGTCCTTGCAAGCCGCCCTGAAAAAAACGTCAAGGTTTCGCCTCTCAGAACCTCCTTCCTCCTTCTGTGCGGAGGTGCTTGCGGTTCAAGAGGCACTTTGCTCTGTGGCCGCCGTTCTCATGCTACCTACGTCCCGCATTGTCATTCGCACCGACGCCCTTCACGTCACACGCCTACTACGACGAGAAATCTGCCAAGACATCCATCGTCTAGCAGTACGATTCCCGCAGCAGATCCGTATTGAGTGGGTCCCGCGTGACCTCCTGAGCGCACAAATCCGCGCAGATTCTGCGACCCGCCTTTCGACCCCAACCTCGTCTTTGCCTCGAGTCCTCACTCTGGATGACACCACCATCCTTTTAACAAGAAAGGAACACCTCCGGTGCCGCACACGTGCTCTAATCTCTCCGTGGGCGTAAATCCTCCCCCTGGTCTTACCCGTGCAGAGGATGTTGCGCTTCGGAGGATACGGGTAGGGGTTGCCCTAACTCCAGCTGTGACACGCAAGTGGCGGCATTTCAAAGATTTATATCCCCGCCCCGGGTGTCCAGTCTGCAAGATCAGAGACTGTGAGGCGGATATCCACAACCTGTTGTGGGACTGCCCTGCGCTGAAGCCGACGAGAATTCGACACCCGGCGGCAGTGGGTCTCTCACCGAGCAATCCAGATTCCTATGTTGCCTGGACACAGGGTCCATATCATCGTTCACTTCTTGATTTCATCAGATCATCCCACCTTTCTTCATTTATTTAAGCATCTTCCTCATCTCTCATTTCATAGTATTTATGACCTGAGGCAATAAACATCGCTTCAAAAAAATAATCGGTTTACTACCCTACAATATGCTGGTATGACAATTTAGCCCTTGTTAAAGCTGCATAATTAAGTGCTTCACTTGCGAATATGCTTAACATTCTCGCAGTAAATAAGACCTGAAATAATGAAATATAGAACGTCACTAATAAGAGCTTTGATGTTCACGTTGTTTGTTAGTGTGAATCTAAAGCACTCGTGTCTGTTGACGTCGCCTAGGAGCCCATCTTCGAATGCATACGCGCTGTAAGGTGGATGGAAATTCTTTGGGGATGCAAAGGAGGTCGAGCTCCTAAAGTTCGTTTCCATGTCACTGCAGGTACTGAATGGCTCAATGCGTTCGGACTTTCAAGCATGAGCTTAACTTTAGTAAGTTGGGGATAGCAAGATAAAGCGCAGAGGTTCCGGTCGTGCAAGCTTTAACAGAATCGATAATGAAAGCGGGACTCTTTCAAGAAAGGGCAAAGATCAGTGCACGTGGGCATTGCTTTCGGCAAATTAGAAGGAAGCCATCCTTTCAATCTCAAGTCACTTCTTCGTGCTTATGGGTGTCTCGAAACGTGAATACCCTCAACACGAAATCTGAAATACCAATAACTTCATGTCTGCTTATTAGTATCATTATTATAGCTTAAAATTATTACTAAAATTTTTCTTATAGTGTTAAGGTTCATGTATATTCATTAAACTTAATGGGGGAATGCATAGAGAGCTCGTCCAGAGGAACGCTGTCTGGAGTAGTAAGCAAAGCCTTTGACTAGCCTAACCTATCCAATCATTGTAAACCCATCGTGGTGACGCATTGACTAATACATTTTGCTGCCGAGCACGATGTAACGGGTACGAATCCCGGGGGTGGTGGCCGTGTTTGAATGGAAACAGATTGCAAAAAATGCCATGTACTGTACAAAGTATAAAAAAAGCCGAATGGTTGGTACCACTCTTTAATGACTGGAACTACCTCTTCCAGCCTCGATCGGTCCCTACGCCGTTACAAGTAATATTGGTCTCCAGTAGCGTTTTCAGGTATTCCTTAAGTGACGTTATTTAAGGACCACCTAAAGAATGCATGGAGTTGTATTCCAGTCGGATTCGAAATTCAGCTAGCCACTACCACCATCGCGGAAGTGTATCAAACAGACATGATGGCTACCAAACTTTAAGGGTCGGACTTACAATGCACGTGCAGCATGATCCTGCGGCTGACGGGCGAGGGCACGTTGTTATTGGCGATGCACAGGTAGGCACCCATATGGACCCGGCTCACCCGCGTCACGGTCAGGAACTCCCCTTCGTAGGTTTGCACTGCACGAGGAGCAAAAAGTGATTAGCAGCACGACCAAAACAGCTTATTGAAGAGACACAGCTAGCGCAAAGAAAAACGTTTTCAAATGGCAATTACACCCGTGGTAATTGGAATGTGGGAGGTTGCTTTGTTTTGCAGTGGGCATAGCTAGGCTGATGACGATGGTTATAAATGCAGGTGGTGAGCGCTGGCTTTGAACGCTGCTCCCACGTATGAGTATCTGATGGTTGTGTTTCTCTTTCGGGATGGTCACAACGAAAGCTTTATGGATGCACCCTTTATTGATGCTTACAGCGAAGAATACTACAGGGAGGCTGGGATCCTTGGTAACCTTGGGAACCCTGGGAACCTTGGAGGCTATTCACGGTAAGGCACCCTGAGGACTATCTTTCTGAACTGCCAAAACTATTATTAACATTTTTTCAGGCTCTGGCAGGTGAATTTACGTTTTATAATCAATATTTCTTAAATTAAATGGCCTTATTAGCAATGCGTTACTGCAGAGTACACTCGTTTCTTTGACTGCTTGAAACGTGTTTGTGGTTGGAATCTAAATTACCCAGCGATGTACTGCAGCAAGGAGCACGTATTACTTACATGACACAAGGTTGTCTCTAGACTAAAAAAAACATTGACTAACGAAACGCTGCAACAAACATCCTTTACTTTTCTTTGTAACTTCATTACCTTTATGTCTCTAGAAAAGGCGCTGTCATTGGAAAGCATTCAACTTGGGCTACTGCCCTTGCGCCACGTATTGAGGATTTCCAAGCTGCGACGGGCGCCGCCAATTACTCTACGGAGGATCGGCGCGCGCGGGACTGCATTTTTTTTATGTCGTGTTCACCTGCACATTCAGACATTCATCTGCACATTCATTATTATCACATATTGGTTTTAAGAACATACCTTGGGATCGGTGTTTGTGTATCTTTGCACGACAACAAGGCAGAAAGCCGCTGTCATTCCTTGAGTTTCCTGGCGGCAGCAGTGAATGGGAGCAGAAAGTTTCTACGGTGTAGTCGAACGCTTGCAGGACGTGATAGCGCATTTGTTATCAGATTGTTGAGCCTATGTTCCTAAAAAGGGGATTTACCATCACCAGAACGGCTTATGCAAATGCGAGGCTTTATTTGTTAGCGAACGTCGCTTAGCACAATTCAAGCGCGAAGAGATTTCAGCATGACTGTCTCTATGACTGCAGGCTTATCACAGAATACGTTTATGGTGATATGGTAGTTCGTTATGCACAGAGAGCGGAGGTTGATTAATTTGAATTCAATTTCATTCTGATTGTTTCTGTACTTCGTTATTTCCCAATGCTTTCACTGTCACAGAAGTCTCGGGCTGATGGTAATCATCGAATAGAACGGAACGAAAATTATTGCACCATAGCTGCCTTAGGTTCATCATGTAAGACCACTGTTTACGAACCCGCTGCTTGCAAATAAACTGAAAGCACAAGATCTGGTTAGTTCTTTCGCTAAAACAGCCAGCTGGAAAAGGAGACCACTTTTTTTTTCACTTCGCCCCCCCCCCCCCCCGTCTCTTCCTTGTGTGTAATTAGAGATATGCATCAATATTTACAGTTACACGGGAGTAATAATGTTAGGAGCACAAATAAAAATAGAAAAGGGTGCAACTTGATCAGGTACAACTCAACCGACAGCTGCTGACCGACTCCTCTAGATTGTGTTCTGCCCAGTAAATGCCACAATCTCAGAGCCTTGCTTACCTATGGTGCTGAAGGCAAAAAAATGTTGTTTCTTCACATTCCCGAGAGACGTTACTGTTTGGCTCACACGAGACTTCCGCTGTTTATTAGACTATCGCGAAATTTTAAAACAAGAGCGATTTTACCTATGCTGACCTGAGAAGCAGTCCCCCGCAACGCCGCCGAGCTGGATCCCTTTAGGTGCGCCCCTAGGTCGTGAACATTGCCAATATTGCGCAGACCTTTTCACAGCTTGAGTACAGTACAGCAGCGCAAAGGCTTACTTGTCGCGCTTTTATGCGTTGCATATTGCAATCACTCAGTTCAGCCCTTGGGCGCGGCCGGGCAGCCACCATTGACCTTTAGCGCAACCACTTGACGTGACGTCACGACAGCCGGAGGAGAAGCTGGGCCCCAACTCGCGTGGTTGCGCGCGGCCGCAGCCACCACCTGACTCCCGCTCCTCCCGCTAGGGGCGCTGCGCCGGCGCGTGACGTCACGGAGGAAAAGCTGGGCCCCAACTCGCGCGGTCGCGCGCGGTTGCAACCACCACCTGACTCCCGCTCCTCCCGCTATGGGCGCTGCGCTATGATGACGTCACGGCATATGTATAAAAGAGCTGCGCTCCTTCGCCGGGACAGTCTTATACCCCTGTCACACGGGCATTTCGAGGGCCCTCGAACCGATAGTCTATCGACTCAAAGGCGATTGAGCGCTGCTACACGGGCAGTTTCAATGGCGATCGAGTCAATAGCCTATCGAGTCAACGGAGCAGCACGGAACTCCATTGAGGTATCCAACGCATTCTTGGCTTAACCAAGCTAAGCCTGGACATTTTTTTTTTTACGAGACATGTCTGCGTTCAGCTTTCCTGAAAAGCATGCAGGCCCCTTCACGACTGGCTTGAACAAGTTCCGCGGCACTGCTTTCTGGCTCCTGTAATGCTGTTGCCGCGCCGAGCACTTACCAAGCAACAGACATTGTTAAGCTTGGTCTGAAAGGAATATGGCCCAGAGGCAACGTAGGATAGGTATTTTTTGGGCAAAAATTGCACACAGAAGCGTAACGTTCTGATGCCCTCACATGGTTCGGTGTTTTTTTTTTTCTCTTAACCGCGTACAGCTCACGCGTCTTTAGATAAGACTTTTTGAGCTGTTGTTCTTGCAAACATCCCATAGCCTTTGTTGGTCTCAGATTTGCAACCATCTTTCGTCAACGCGAAGCTTTTCAGCTGTCTATCGTGTAAGATAAGAATTAAGCGTCCGTACAGCAATTAGAATTCCTGGTAGCATGAAACAAAATGCTCTTTTGTTGCACTTTGTCCGACTATTTTTATTCAAGTAAATATCACAGCGTGGCGCGTCTGTATCGCACCAAGTAAATGTGGGCTTATTTTGCTGAAGGCAACCCTTCCGTATACTGTGTTTACACTCATGCGAAGGTGTGTTTACAAGTCAGGATGAGCCGAAAAACCATAAGAATGGGTCAACTGGAAAATCCGAGATCTGGTTAAGCAACGTACCGAAGTAAACCTGAGCTCACTCCATTTTTCTTTCAAGTTTAGTCCATCTCTGCATTTTCCCGCAAAGCTCGCTTCATCTGACGGCTGTGGCCCAGAGACTATTTGGCAACACGCGTCTCTCCCTGAGCCTTCGCGTCACACACACACACACATACAGCGTCACTAGCACCGGTGCACTCTAAGCGGCGCGCCTTTCTCGCCTTGACCTGCACAGGAAGAGCCAATTTTCTCGCAGCGCATTTCAGCTGGTGATTTCAAGCTGCCAATCGTAGGAGAAAAAAAAGCAGCAAACAAGCGCTGTATACACACACATAGTGATATAGAGGGCGAGAGAAAGTGACGCCCTCCCGCAGACTCGATCGCGTGTAAGCCTTAGTGATCCTGGGGGTCAAAACACCGTGAAACCTGCGCCGGGTCTCCCAGCGAACGGGTGAGCAAGCAATCTATTACAGCAGACCCAAGCTCAGCAGGTTTTTTTTTTTTCGCCTCCTTCCCGCCCACTACGCGTCTTGTGTGTTCTTTTTCTTCTATGTCTCTCACCTGGGGGCTTCGGGCAGCGGCCACTGTTTCCCCAGCGCATTCCGCGAAAGCAGCATCCGTCGGCGTCGGAGGAGGCCTTCTTTCTGTAAGCCGGTCGAGCTCCTGTCAAGAAATCGGCTCCCCTCGGCGCAGCCTCCGCCGCCGCCGCTTGTCTCCCGATACCTCCGTGCTCCTCCCCATCCTCGCTCTGTCTCCGCGAGTTTCGCGCGAAATTCTTTTCGCTGCTTGTAGCGCTTCCTTGTCTTTGGTCGGCCCCCGTATAAGTGGATCGAAGGATTATGTCCTTTTCACTTTGCACCCCAGTTGTACGGCTGCTTATTTACACCCGGCACATCCCCCCCCCCCCCCCCCCCACACACACACTCTATACAAGGACAGGTGTTTTTTGCGTTTTTTTTTTCGTCGACGGAGTTGAGGAAGCCCGGTGGATGCTCGGCTGATAAGGCGGAGCGCGGAGGTAAGCAATCGCTAGGGGAGATAGGTGCCAATTGGGTGCGCTTCGCTTTGTTTGTCATCCCACTCGAGCACCCTTTGCCTTTCACACCTTGTTTGTATTAATTCTTCGAAAATATGAAATGAAGAAGACTGCGAAGCTGTCTCTATAAGCATTTTATAGATCTTTCACCCTCTTGTGAAATGGCAGTTCGTGCCGCAGCAACGAGGTGTTTCTTTCAGCTGTTTTCATACACTCTGGCGTTTTACCTTCGCAGAATCTGCCACCCGAGCGCCGAGCTTCAGGAAACCAGCGTCGAATGTGCTGTGTGTACAGTGGCGGTCGCCTTTAATGTGAACATGTAAGCGCGTTTTTTTTTTTTTCAGTGTCATCGCGATGATAAGTCGCGAGATTCAAGAGGACTTTGCCGGTATGAAGAAAACACACATAGCAGGTGACGCGGTCTACAACAAATGACGCTAAGACGTCTCAGTAACATGGCGCACGCAAAAGACAGACACACCCAAGTTCATGATAGAGGTTGGTTACCAGTCTATCCTCTTTGTTTATCTTATGTCCCCTTTGTTGTCCTGTTTATAGTTATCCCACGAAAGTAGTACGGGGAGCCGAACTTTTGTGATTGCAAAAAGCTTCAAGTTCTCGCGCAGACGCATTTCCATATCGGTATAGGGATGATGCAGGATGGGGCAGTGTCAATTGGAGCGGCTATTATAGTGGACGTAACTGAACGGATAGCTATGATGATGATGATCATGATCATGATGGTGATGATGATCATGTTGATGTCGATGATGATTATTATGATGATGGTGATCTTGACGGATAGCTATGATGATCATAATCATGATGATGATGATGATCATGATGATGATGATTGTGATGATGATGATGATCTTGACGGATAGCTATGATGATGGTGGTGGAGATGATGATGATGGTGATCATGATGATGACGACGACGACGATGATGACGATGATGATGACGATGATGATGGTGATGATGATGATTATGATGACCTGGACGGGTAGCTATGATGATGATGATGATCGAACTCTGCGCTGTACCGCGCACCTTTACTTACCCAGTGTTTGCGTCTTCTTGCCATTCTTCCAGGCTCCGAGCGGGATTGGCTCGTTGTCTTCCCGGCGCCAGGTGATGGCGGGTCGCGGATATCCACGCGCCTTGCAAGTCAGGGTCACGTTGGAGCCCTCGCGCACCACCACGTCCGAGCTGCTCTCCTCGACCACGATGTCCGGTGGCACTGCGGGTACACGCAGGCAATCGAGTGACGCGAGCGTTGACGCGCAAGCCAGTTAACAGTGTAACGTATACTCCCAGTCAAAAATGTGTCACATGGAGCTAAGGGCACCTATAGTCTGCGTCTAGTATTCGTCCACTCTTTTTATAACGTGATAGCATTAGAGTTCTCGCTCTCGAAAAAAGCCGGCAACCGTCCGTCCGTGTCAGAATAAAGCAGGTGGCCCACCGGGTGTTAGGCAACCTGCCCGCTACGGCAGATGACAATGAAATAATTCAAATAAATTCAGTGCAGTTCCCTCTTGCCCACCGCGGCACTGCGCATCACCTCATTGGTCGAGAGA
The DNA here is from genome assembly GCF_052857255.1 of Amblyomma americanum. Lineage (NCBI taxonomy): Eukaryota > Metazoa > Arthropoda > Arachnida > Ixodida > Ixodidae > Amblyomma > Amblyomma americanum. The sequence goes on along the minus strand of NC_135498.1, from coordinate 18,523,158 downwards.
TAGAGAGAGCCTTCCGAAGAACTATCTGCGCAAAAATCAGCCTTACGGCGTCTCGGGAAGAGAAGCCTGGGTCTCACAAACAAACCCCACCTGTGGCTGTGTTTGAAGCACCCACCTGCCGGGTCAGTGGCGCAGGAAAGAACTTGCGCGGGGGGGATCTCTAATGGTTGTGCACTGTGCTCTTAAGATTACGTTCAGCCTCGTCCAAGTTTTTTTTTATCGTCTTACGTTCTGTTCGACATCCTTCGTTTTGTATGATTGGTGGGCAAAATGCTCACATAAATCCTTGCAAAGCATCAAGAGGTATTCACCAAAGCTCGTCTGATTTTTTGCACGTGTCATTGAGGTTTAAGAAAATGACGAGAAAATAAATGCTAAGGAGGCACTGAAAACTGGAGCCGTCGCTCGGCTCGGATAGCGCTCGGCTGCTGGCCCGAAGGACGCGGGTTCGATTCCGGCCGCGGCGGTCGCATTTCGCTGGAGGCGAAATTCTAGAGGCCCGTGTACTGTGTGATGTCAGTGCACGTTAAAGAACCCCAGGTGGGCGAAATTTACGGATACCTTCACTACGGCGTCCCTCATAACCTGAGTTGCTTTGAGATGTTAAACTCTCTAAAAGTAAACTGAAAACTGGTCAAGGATGCTGTAAGAAATGCGACCTTGTAAAAAACATCTCTATTGCACCTTGCGAAAGTTGGCATGAAATTTTTTAAGACACGACAAGTTATCTGGTTCATACGAAAGTTCCTAAGAATGGAATGAAAATATCTTTTTTTTGCTTAATATTTTCATAACGGTGGAAGTACAAATTATAAAAAAAGATCAAAAATACTGTGGTAACTTCACTGAGTGTACTTTAAGAAAGCAGTGGTTTTTCGACCTACGCTATTGCTCTGCCGATGAAGGCGCTGAGTGGTCTTACCCCCAGAAATGAGTGAGATGACGCTAGCGACGCTGATCAGGACACAGCAAGCATGCCAGTTTTCACACCATCCCTCCCTTCCTCCCTCCCTTCCTTTCTCCCTCCCTCCTGGTTACCTTGGTTGCTGGTGCGACTGCCTCGGACAGGCGGTGGTCCCAGGTTCTATCCCCGGACCTAGACTAATCTTTATTTACTACGAAGTTTCTGCAAAAGCTGTAATTCTCTACTATAGCCGTTGACTACTCTTGGGGTAGACGCTAATGATTAACATTCATACTCCTTTTCACGAATTTTTGTACGTGATCTATCAATGATATTACCTGTCCTAGTTTATCGGCCACGGAAAAGTTCAAGCGCCAACCGTTCACTAAGGCAGTTACGGCACCCGTGGCCATTTTTCATCTTTAAATTTTATAAATTGTTCACGGAATAACCACTATTAGGCTATTATTATATATTATAATGCTACTGGGGAGGGGGGGGGGGTGAATTCAGCCCATGCAAACTGTACTGAAGCTTTTCGCTCTGACAGCAGCTCCAAACTGCACATCCTAGATAACAGAGGGAGCAACTTAAAGCAGAACACACAGTGGTTAAATGACGCCAGTCTTGTATCGCATGCCTCGAGTCACGAGCGTCTGTGCTTCGCCGAATCCAGCGTGAAGTCAACCACTACAATTAAGACGCGCGTTTTACGTCGGATGTACTTCTGTCTAGTGTTTTCCACCCAAGCGGCAATCGCTGGTAGGTTTGAGAAAAAAAAACAGTTCAACAATCGCAGCGCAATCGGGAGAGTGCATATTGGGTGCACTTCCGGCTGGCTACATCGATTAAGGGAGAAGGTATCAGAAAAGATTTACAGAGAAGAGAAATGATTGGAGTGCAGAGTAACTGATCGCAGAAAAATTACCTCACAACTACATCAACAGCCCCTCAATTTTATCCTGTTGACGTTGCAAAATTTATGACCAGACTTCCCACAAAGCCAAGGTCCCTCGTTTCTGCAGCGCTGATAACAAACTTTGTAATAATTTATTGCGCGCATCATCGGGCGAGGAAACACAAAGATGCTGCGCTTGTTTGTTCTCCTCTCTCCAACTCTTTTAGAGCACACTAGTCGATCCAGCACAAACAAAAGAGGCAGGAAACGAGCGCGCCATAGCTTCGGTGAATACACGTTGGCCCAAGCTCTCGCGGGGAGGGGGGGGGGGGGGGGGCATCTCAAATGCGTCATAACATCACGCAGTGGCGGCGGGCTACGCTTGTTCTTCGGGAACTCGAAGCTGCTCGGCAGCGCCTGTTTTCCATCAGCTGAACTTTCGTCTTAATCACGTTAATGGCAGCTGTATCAAGCTGCTGCGATCTACATCCCGCAGCTGCCGCTTTCGTGTTGCTGTTTTCGCGCGCCTATGCCGATGCCGGCCGGCGCATTTTTATTGACTCGGATCCATAATCGGATTGCGGCCGAGCTATGGGTACGTTACTGCGATCAACCCTGCGGCTTCTATGGGCGCTACCAGAGGGGCGCGACGTCAAGTGCCGAGCACATTTAATGCATCCCTTGACGTAGCCACACACCTATATCAGCATCGTTCCTTCTTCTATATTTTCTCGCTCTCTCTTTCTCTCGCTTTATTTAGGTAAGTGCGCTGTTGTGGTGCCAGGCAAAACCTGGGATGTGCGGAGGGCCCAGCGGGTTGCTGATGCTAACGATTTTGCAATTGCCCCGCGCTGTTTACCTGTTCCCAGTGTCTTCAGTCAAATGTTTTCCTCCTTTCACAGCCAACTCTCATGGCAGTATGGTCATCGAAACGTATTTTGCAAGCCCCGCTCACTATGAAGCCTTATCAAGCACTCTTTTCACTGTATGAGGGGCACAGGCTGTCGCTACAAGCTGCGTCGACGTCGCTCTCTGATATTCGCATTGTTTGCGTTCCACCGTCCTTTATCTGTTGACTTGTAATTTTTCGTGGGCCGAGTTATCTCCTTTTCACATTCCAAGGTAGCCTAGGAGAACGTATCCTGGCTAAAACTTCTCGGCTCGTCTTACCTCCTCTTATATTGCTCTGCGAAACATTTTTCCTAATAGCCGTCCATTTCTTATCTTTTACTTCGAATGTCTACACATGGTGGTTTCACCGGCTGCTGGTAGACAAAACACGATATTGGAGCCCAGGACTGAGAGCTCCACTCTTCAGTGACGTTTCAGCTACCTTTTGAAGTCAACAACGGTTCTTTTTCTTCTTCCTCCTCCTCCTCTTCAAAAAATCTATAGCAGTACAGTCGCACTTGGTACTAACTGCAACGCACCTGCTGGCTGTATATCCATCTGTCCATCTGTACGTCTATCCATATATTCGAAATCCATCTCATGAGAATACCGAAGGTTTACCTGCTGCTGTTCATTGTGTAATGTGACTGTGCACTCAACTTTCTGCTAAGCTTAAACTGCGCAACTTCAAATATATTTTTATGCACATGCTGTGAGCGTGTATTGCTCGTCTAACACCCTGTGTCGTTTGCATGACATGACACTGACAGTTTTTCTAACGAATTTATGAATGCGCGGCCACTGTGAAGTTAGACCCAAGAATCTTTTTTTTCTTCGGTCAATGAAACGGTGTCTGGCTTTCAAGGTGAGGCGGCCGCTTTATCCAAACGCACGGGAAATGCAGATGCGCCCGTGTGACGAAACCTTGACGTGAGTGCAAAACTCCGATCGCTCTTATTTCCGCGCCCTATCCCGGGGATTGCAAAACCGGTTTGGAAGGCGAAACTTGTGAAATCATTCCCTGCTTTCCAAAGGGATCCCTTGCGCAAATATACATTGCCTGCAGCTGTAAATGCCGTCAAGCAGGAGACAGACGCTATATTATCAAACGTCGTCTGAAACACAGAAGATAAGAAAGACGGAGGAATGTCGAAAAAAACGAATGCATGTACACGGGTTAGCACAGGCGCGGGATAATATATCAATCCGCTTTAGTCACCGCACTCGACTGCACAGAGCCTTCGTAGTCTTATACACCGATGACTGGCTCTCGAGGCCACTGCCCTCTATGATGTTTTCTTTCACATTCTTTTCACTCTTCCCCTTTTATTCCTCCTTTCCCTTAGCCCCAATACATCGAAGCCAGCGGTATTCCTCCTGTGAATAAACTGTCCGCCTTCCCTTTCTCATCACCCTCCCTTTGTTTCCACTATGGCAGGTTAGCGAACGCAAGATTGAACGCTGATCTGCGTTCCCTGAAGTGACGACGGCATAAAGATGGATGATCGATCGCCTTCTCGTCACCACTAATGCCGCAGGTCACACCGTGGGGCATGCAGCACTGAGGTGCATAAGCCTTTGCGAAAAGTTTATGCCCTTCGGTGCATAGATCTCAGACGATTCCATTCCGCGTCTAAATTGATGGAATTCATGAAGTAATAACAGAGAAGTTTCAGGTGTGTAGGTATGAAGCGTAGATGGCATGAAGATACTTATGGGTGCGCAGATCAGCTTGTTGTGAAATGATCTGACATCAGCATCGAGGTGGGGATTACCACCTGAGGGGGGATATAAATTACGCACGTGCAAGTGCAGACAAGAGTAAGCAGAGCACGCTATTGCCTTCTAACGTTTTCCGTGTGTTGCCAAATTGAAACTGGCAGCTGTGGCATGTGCAAGATGCTAGTGGATGCTAGTGCGTTTTCTCGTGGACAAATAGTGTTTCTTCATCTCTGACAGGGAAGGTGTGATTGCAATTATCACGGAAGGACGTGCTCCGTTTACTTATTCCCACACCTGTGCACTTATTTGGACACAATGCGCGCGGAACGGAATTAGTAGACCGAATTACCACACGGTGATTCGTAACTTCGGGACATTTTTTTTTAGGTGTGAAAAGTGATGCAAAATTCTTAATCTCCATATGGCGTTAATTGCTATCATAAGACGATCGAAGTCGACTGTAAGAAATTCGGTAGCCTTGATTACTACTCCTTAAAAACAAACGCCCATTTGTGGTTCATGTTGAACGTGACCTGTATTAAAGAGGGCGATGAGTTGTCAACGTTATTTTGTATTGTTGCAATCGTAATGTCCAGTTGAAGATACACCGATATCCTAATGAACAGACAACGTTTTTCTTTAAAGAAGCAGTACACGCTAAAATAAGTGATATACGTATAAAATGATTCTGCAAAGCTATTCTTAGAATAGAAAAACTAGATGCGGGTGAGGAATTAGAAAAGTTTCTTGCATGTATTTCCCCACTGCGCACGATAAAGTTCTGCGCCGCAAAAGATGCAATAAAGGGCACTCCAGCACGCTCAGACATGTAGTGCCAACAGGTATCTTCTCTCAGATGAGTGATTAGGGATATCGATATGCCTTTTAATGAAATTCTTGCTTTTTTATGAACACAAGGGACGTAATTCATTTCGCTTGTCTCGCATGATTGCAAAATTAGATGCGGAATAGTTATATGAAAAAAATGCGCCTACTCGGGTGTTTTTGTTGAGTAATAAGCGCTTTATTTTACTCCTGAGAGAGGATTCCCTCTCAGCCTACTGCCCACTTTTTCGTTTCTTCCTCTTTCTATTCACTTTTCAGTATTAATATTGGAATGGGACAGACAGACGACAATCACAAGCCGGCACCAGCAGAGGTCAATTGTGTCTGCTTGTACAAAGCGTGCTCAAATGGAAGGCGGTGTTTTCAAGCGGTGCACACCAGAGAAGACGCTAGTGTGGCTGGCCATGCACAGGGTTTCTTACCGAGCACGTCCAGGTATCCCACTTGGCTCATCATGGGCGACGTGTTGATCTGGCACATGTAGCCACCGCGGTCGGACTCCTGGACGTTTCGGATGTGGAGGACGAAGTGCCGGTTGTCGCTGGTGCTGAGCGAGATGCGGTAGTTGCGGCTGATGACCTGCTGGTGGATGCTGAGGATGCCCTTGTCCTCCACCTTGATCCACGCGGGCTGTGAGGGAGTCGAAAAGGTGTGCAGTCAAAAACCAAGCCGAATGAACAGCACAAACCGATGTGATCGAATATTATATTTAAGAATCTAATTACATATTCATAACTGTTGCATTCATGCTACCAAGTGCGTATGTACCATCGGGGGAAAAAGTAGCCGGCCCACCTCTCCACCAAGTTCCGAACCGTTCCACTCTGCGTGGGGGCGCCACCTGACAAAACATTTCTGTTGTTGAGACCAGCGCAGTGGGCCTGACTCGTAGCTGCAAGCGCTTTGTCAGGTGGCACCGCTACGCAGAGTGGCATGGGTTGCAACATGGGGGTGGGGGGGGGGGGATACTTTTGCTGCCGATGGTACGTGCCATATTAACGACTCATTTTCGGTGCGCGGGTGGGGTGAAAACATGACGTACGTTCCCGAAGAAAACGGCTGGTTTAAGCTCTCCCCGAGCAGCATATTTTCGAATGTTAAAACAATTTTTTCGAGCAAACCACGTACATTTTTGTAACCAACACACATTTGTAGAGCTCAGCTTACCGGCGTGGCGCATTAATCAGCGAAAACTGTTACAGCTTTGGTTCAGCCATTTGAACTACGTACAGTGTTGTAACCAACACGCAATTGTGGAACTAAGCTTACCGGCTTCGCGCATTAATCAGAGAAAGCTGTTACAGCTTTGGTTCAGCCATTTCAACCACGTACAGTGTTGTAACCAACACACAATTGTGGAACTAAGCTTACCGGCTTAGCGCATTAATCAGCGAAAGCTGTTACAGCTTTGGTTCAGCCATTTACTCCTACGTTTGGCTTCGGAACCTAAATTTTCAGCCATAAAAGACAGCCCAGCTGCGCTAATGCGAATGAGTGAAATCTGATCTGGCTCTTCCTCCTCTCGCCAAAATGTGGAGAGGGGGCTCTCCCTTTTTCTACTTTGCCATCTGCCACGGTTGGCAGGTGGCAGCCATTGAATTTAATTTAAATCCCTCCAATTCAATTAATTTTGCTAAATCATTTAATTCCCTACGTATTTAGTGTCCTACGGCTAAGTCTGTAGACATAGACGTAAGAGTTTTAGCTGTAACGCACGCACATCTATCGCAAAAATTGAAGAGTGTTGATACCGTTATTATTACGTAGCTTATTTGGTATTCTTGCCTCAACCCGAAAGTATGAACAGAGAAGTATGCAATGCAATGCAAAGCCTCAGCATTGCAAACAATGCCACAGTGTAGCATCGAGCGGAGCCATTTGCTTCGCGTCCACCGCCCTCTACGGCGAATGAAAACTTTGGCCTCAGAACGGCAGATCTCGCTCGATGTTTTAAATGGTACTCGCAGCTATTGTACCGCCATAGCAAGCTTTTTATCTCGCGCCACCACTTTGCAGTAGGTTCAATGACAGCGTTCGGCGTACAAAGCGTACAGAGAGCGTACAAAGAGCGTACAAAGATAGCGACCACCGTCAAGTGGGACTACGAACCGAGCAGCTGTGATCAGAATGAAATGGCGCTCAAGTGGTTAGCCACACTTTGGAGGCTGGGGCTGGGTACTCTGGTATCGTCCGTACTTGGACTGCGTCAGGCGATAAGGCATCTAAGATACATGAAGGATAGTTGACGGGTCAACAACGTCAAGGGCACATTGGAGTAGATTTCTCCGGCAGGCTGTCATGGATAGCAGCAGACTGAACTCGGCAAAGCTCAGACGCCTCCTGACTCTACGCTCAGGAAGCATAAAAGTTGCAATATTTATCTTCTTATAAGGACAGGCAACAGCTTGTCAGCTTCCCAGCCCGACAGCAAAGCCACAGAACTAAAGCCCGGTGGTAGCTAGTGCTACGCAAAAAGTTCCGGCGCCAGAGCTCAGCACTTCGACACGTGTCTACTCAGCAAAGCGTTGACATTGATCACGCCAGCATAAGGCCACTTGCAGGGGTCGCAACAGTAGCCCCAGAAGGTCGTAAACACCGCACCAAGGAATCTTTATTTTCGTATCCCAGATGGCATGCTGGTCCAGCGAGCGACAGCCTCGTTTTGATAAGCGCTCCTGTCTTCAATCGAACCGGTGGCAGTAAGCGTCCATCTACCAGCCTTCCTTGGTCCGGCCATCGTTTTAGGCATGGGTCGCGCCAGCACTTTTTCATTTGCGGTCGCAATCAGTGCCTCACAGCTGGCGGTGCAGCACGACCGATCGAAACGCGATCTGACATCGAATTGATCACCACAGAACTGCAACGCCAATGCTCAGTCTTTGGTAACGACACACGCGTTCCCAGTCGAAGGCATGGACGGCTTGTGCTCGCCCTAATCGAGCATGTGTCTTTGTTTCAACGATCTTTGCGAAGGACGTGTTCCAGATTGATGGCTCTACGCACGCATTGATCTTTGACGTGGCAAAAAGCGCAATTTACTTGCTTGTTAAGACTAGTTTAGTGCATAAACTTGTCCTTTTTCAGTTTATGTGTGCTCATGTGATTCTTTGCACAATATTTGAAGCTAAGAACAGTGAAGTAAGCACAATGTAGCTGAATACGCTTGCTTCCCGAGTGTAGCTAGCCAGAGTGTGCACATACCGCGAATAGTGTTCTGTCATAAATACATCTAGCCACGGTAAATCACTATAACCATAAGAGATACCCTTATAAGCGCGAAATAAAACGTAACGTGTCTGTGCAAGCAGCGATTAATGCAAGATGTTTCAGCTAAGTTGTGCCGAGCTTTAAAGAACGACCACCCGTTCTACGAAATCTTGGCTAGGGCACGGCGGAAGATAAATAGGTGTGGACACAGCGGCCAGCGCCGCTCTCAGATAAAGTCACCTAGTTCGTCTAAGCGTCACTAGATGACTCTTCGCTCAGCGGCCTGTGACATAGTGGGCGGCAATGCTTAGAAGGCAGTGAATTTTTGCACGTTATTTGACCCTGCTACGCGAGTAAGCACCAGCGCCTTGATAATCAAGCCGTGTCCATCGCTTGTTTTTTTGTCCTCTCGACCGTTGACTTCTTGGTTCATGCGTTAGTTGCCCACTCACTCGTTCGCCAGCTCCACGCCGTCTCGTTTGTTCGCTACTTGGCTCCTCGTGAGTTAGTACCTTAAATTATCCAAGCATTTGTTCCTGCTTTAGGACTTCCCACTTCTTCGCACTTTCGTTCACTCGCTTGTTATGTCGTTCGTTTACTCGGTGTTTTGCTCGTTCGTGATTTGTCCGCTGCTTGTCCTGTTTTTTCTTTGACTTTCTCTCGTTCGCCTGCTCGAGCGCGCGCATGTTTTGTGATATGCTATGCGCAGTTTCCATGCCCTAATTTACACTAACTAAAACGTGAGAGAACTACGTTTCTCGGGCACCTACAGTAGAATAACTATAACTCAGTGGTCGGATTATATGCTCCACGCTCCACCACATTGCAACATCAACCTGCTTTTCGCTACGTTGTAACGAATGAAAAGCCTCAGTAGTAGTAACACGCAAATAACGAATTATTCTGCTCTTCGCTTCTGCACTGATGCAATGGGTGCTCTCAGACTGTGACTATAGGCTACAAAATACACTGGAACGAAATGAAGTTACTGACTTTTTATCTACTTTCTGCTGCACATTTCATTCATACTACGCTGTTCGCGCGTCACTTTTGCGTTACTACAGTTCACTGGCTTTGCCTTTCTCACACATGCCAGTAACTAGTGGTATTGCATTTAAAGTTTTTTTCTTGCACTACTAAGGCAATAAAATCGATACTGTCCGATATATCATAACGCTTACTGCCAAAGTCTTCCTTTTGTAACGAAAATTTATCGCTGAAAATTTATGCAATTTGAAAAGTTGGCTTGTTTAGTTTACCAAACGTTTGTTCATTTTCGCTAGGTGAGCTGCAGTTTCAGCAAGTTCAGGCAAAACACTGACATGAAATAGACATGATTGCACTGAAATAAATATTTTCAGTGCCATTCATATTTTCAGCTGAGCCATAAAGGAACTAAAAAGTTTTTCGGCCGTAACAAAAACAACATTAATCGACATGTCTGGAATAATGTTCGTGCATTAGGTAGCAAGATGCTGTTATTGCATTTTCAGGTTACATTCATGTATGCTTTTGTGTCTTCCAGGGAAGTTTCACTGCTAGACCGACGCTGACACTGCGATCAGCGGCCCAATTCGAAAGAATGGCTGGTGCTTTATTAGCACGCTCGCGCCTAAGTGCTTCGCCTGTATTGTGTCCCCACCTGTAACCTTACACTGTGCGCTAGTGCAAGCTTATAGGCAGTCAACTTGATGAGATCATTGTATTTTAATGTTTCCTACTTTTTAAGGAAAAAAAAGATCACTAACGTAAATTTTGTATGGTTAAAGTTAGCGTAACGTTTTTGGTGTCAAAGTCGTAGAATAGACGTAGAAGTGTCCAATTTCGTTTTTTTTTTGCTCAAAGTAACTTTAGCGTGATTTTTTTCCTGAACTGAAAAGAAAAACCGAGGGATTTGGAAATTGTCACATGGCTATGAGTAATCACGTGACCACGTCGCCATGTTAGGCTGCTGTGACGCACTCCAATGGAAGCGTCACCAGTGCGCAAAGCCCTAATGAATAAAAAGACGACCGACAACAACACTGGTTCTCCGATTAGCGCGGACGCTTCCTTTTTGCTAGAACTGCGATACTGCAGCATAGCCATGGCCATATTGCACGGAAACGAAATGCTGCGTTCACTCGACTAAGGCGCTTTCGTATATGGGCCCTTCCGCGAAAAGCTGGGAGCTGCAAATGTGAAAAAAAAAATCGACAAAGAGTAACTGCGTTTAACGTGCGCACACATTTCCTTGCGCGACGTAGCTCCTTGCTGCCAGGTGATGGCAGCTGCCTGCTCCTGCAATTATTACCATTTTCCAGCATGCACCGCAATACATCTGCGTGACATTCCAAATTAGAATCCCGCTCGAGGCCATAAGTGTGGCAAGTTTTTTCTGTTTCCTCGAAGGCTGTACACAGAGAGGTGAACGCCGGGAGTTTGTTCACATGACCCTTGTAGTGCCAACGCGTTCATAATGGTTAGATCCTCGGTGTTAACATTGCACCTCCACCACGCATCAGTCTTGGCGAAGCTTCTTCATATGCATTGAATCCACTCGCGCGGTGACTATAGCCCGCTCATTAAGGAATAAGAAGCCTGCCTACTCCTCGCACACCAGACAATATGCTACTGTTGTCTTCGATCATATAGTGGGTGGTCTTTTGACCGCTCATTCCCGTTATCTATTTATCCATTCAAATTACACCATTCAGTTCCTTTCGGTTTAGTTTTCCCAAACATGCTTAAACTTTTCAGTTGTAATTATTTTTTTTGCTTTTGACCTACGTTTTACTCTTTACAATATGTGCAAACACCCTCGCGGGTACGTGCCATGTTTCTGAGGGTACAACAATGTTCGGTTTTGACCATCGCCTGCCGCAGATGTCGCTGTTCCGGCGTTTATCTGTTCCATGGGATACAAACGCTGCAGTCATCTCCTCGCCGCTGACACTCACGTCTACATCACGTGTGTCCTCTGAAGTTCGGTCTAATGTTGAATATGAGAAAAACAAAAGATCATTTCACTGACTTTAACGGGGCAGTCCAGATCCGTAGGGGTTCTAAGGGTGCATACCTGCAGTTATTTTATTTTCTGAGCCCGGCCACCCAACAAGGCTTTGTGCAAGGGAACCTCCGTTGAGCGTACGAACGCAGCATGAAGTCAGCCGGTGGGTTGTCGCTTTTCTGTCGTCTCTTCTCGCCGCGACAGCCAGCGCTTCTACAGTAAATCTTCCACTGCCCCTGTCAACGGTGAACCGCGCGACGTTTAGTGCGCTGGTCCGCGCTCTTTGCGGTTGAAGCTTATCTTCCTTGTCGTGATATATGGATTCGGAGCACACCTATTGTTTCCGCCGTGTTCCCTCTTTGTTGGAGCCTGCGCGGTTTCTCTTTCACATTTCTGCGCCAACCATATGTTTTACCACTGTACTGACAAACGCTGCAGTTATTGTTCTTGAGGGTTACAGAGAGGGAACGGGCTGTGCTCTGTAACGGACATCATGCGCTTTCTTTGTTAGAGTAAGGTTGATAGCTATAACTGGTTCTCCGCAACGTTTGTGTCGTTGTTTGTTTCTTCGTTCTGCAATAATGGTCTCTGCGTGTTTTCTTCTATTTTCTATGTTCTGAAGTCTCAACAGACGTCCCGGGCAGACGTCTAGAAGGCATTTTTCCGCTTCACCAAGTCTTCCCAGGATGACCTCGCCTCATACTTGTTTCAACCATGGCATAGATCATTTTAGTAAGTTATTTGTTTTGTTTTAATTCTGTTTGCGTTGGAGGCAGAACAAGCAGTACTGGGAGCTCCAGTAAAAACTGGAAGTGCCATGTGCAGTGTAACAATCATGATACTTCAGCACTGTTTACGCCTTAGGGGTATTGATGTTGTCAAACAAGTCTAAAATTGATGCAGGACCTGAGCGATTACCTGTTTTTCTTGTACGGTAGAATGAGACTTTACTAACCTTGCTAAACAAAACGATATGTAATGTGGGTGCCGCATATTTGAGAGGCTGCCTTTCTGAGAGGCATCATTCTGCTTGCTACTGAGCTCCAAGGAAAAAACAAACGGTCTGCGGCAAAGAGTCCATATAGCTCGAATGTTTAGCAATCAATTAACTGTTTCTTAAAATTTTTGTCCCCCAAACTTCCTTCTATCTTTCATGATTTCTTCCCACTTGGTCTCCTAGCACAGTCTTCTAGTTTTATTTTTGCTACATTACCATGCTCTCTTTCTCCTATTGGACCGGTGAGTTGTCATCTACGCATTGAGCTGTGTAGATGAGGAAGCGCTCTTTTTATCGCACAGTCAAACACTTCGTTTTATGACGTTTAGCTGACTCGCCTGTCTCATAATAGGCTATAAATTCGTAAACATCAGTCCGCATTGTTCCTGTTCCGAGTAGGTTCACAATTTGCAGTTCAGAATGGAACGAAATTTCCGTGAAGCGACTTGATAGTGAACGTGTCGCATACATACAATATAACAATACAAAAAACAGCCCGAAACTGCAGGTCACTCGGGGGTCGAAACTTGAAGATACAATGCTGCCATTGTGTTTGAAATGTTGTGATGACACCTTTTGCAAGTTCTCTGAAATGCATGTCGTATGCGGAAGGTAACAACCATACTGATAATAAAGATATTTAAAATAGGGGGTCTAGGTTTAGAAACGTCCTATTCACGCTGCGTACGTCAGCCTTGTGGTGTGTACTCGCGAGAGCTTAAAAATCGGGGCCTGGCGCATCTTTTTATTTATTTATTTATTCAGTACTACCGGACACGTTTTGGTAGCAAGGAAGGAGTGGGTACATGACGCGTACAAATGTGTTGTCTATCACAGATGATAAGAATAAGAAAAGAATTACGTTAGCCACCCTCGGCGCCATTTCAGCTGTCAAGTGCCACTCTAAATTCTAAATCTCGCAAATTTAGCTTTATATGAACTTTTATCTAGGTCAACACAATAATAAATCACTAATAAATAATAAAAATAACACATTACATAAAGTTTAATAGTTATTAACCTAATTTTTAACTGAGCAACAAAGATCTGTTTCAGCATCCCGTGCTTTTTGCCGTCGTGTCTGCAAGACAAACAAAAAACTTCTAGTCTCTAAGCCTTGCCGCTGTCTAAATCCAGAAGCAATCTTAAAATTTGTGGCTCTCTATGACTAGGTTTAGTGGTGCAGGCATCTTGAGACAAATAAAGATCCTCGCCCTCCATTCATTTCAAATGACGCCGAGACAGTGTGAAGCAGCAACGACGCATGGGTGGTGAGGTGAGCGGCTTCAGTTCCACTGACTTCATCATATTACGTCACCGTATCCGGCGTAAGAAGGCCACACTATTTTGCCGGCTTTGGTTTAGCTTCGCCCGCTAGCCCAAATAGTAAAGGGGCTTTTGCGTTCTGCGCGTGCGCACGTGGACACTGTTGCGCAGCTAGTCTCCCTACCACTAACTGATAGTGTCACCCTATCATAAACCCTTTCCTAATTCACGCTTTCGCCTTCAGAACCATGCAGTCTAGAACTGCTTACCCATGAGCTCTACTGGAATTGCTTGCGCGCGCACTCGAAGCTTGCGTCAGACAGCCGTTGGTTTCAAAACAAACTGCAAGCTTCACCTCAATATTGGTTGTAGTGCAACGGTGCACGCTTTACAGGCAAACCAAATTAGCCGAGGGTTTCTGCAAAAGTTGGCAGCCTACCGGACACTAGACCGATTTAGCTTAAAGTGATCGCGATATTCTACCGAGTTACACTTCCACGGGCACTCCAGAACCATAAAGTTTCGAGCCACTTATCCATGAGCTGTACCGGAACTGCTTGAGCGCGCACTCAAAGCTTGCGTAAGACAGCCGTTGGTTACAAAACGAACTGTAAGCTTCACCTCAACGTCGGCTGTAGTGCAAACGTGCACGCTTTACAGACAAATCAAATTTGCCGAGGGTTCCCGCAAAAGTTTTCAGCCAACCCGACAATAGAAAGACATAGCTTAGCGCGATCTGCGATCTTCTACCGAGATCTGCTACCGCGGGCACCCAGCTGCGCACGCGCAGTGGTGAATGTGCGCCTCGCGGGGTTATCTGCGCATATGCAGCCGGCGCCTCGAGGAACCGGCTTGCGGTAGCGGATGGCTCGAGTCTACATCTCTCTGTTTTGCGACTGCCTTGCCTTTCTTTTTTGCATTCTCACTCTAAGGATGCCAATTCAGCCTCAACATGCGATATCTCATATCAAATCGCCTCACTAAATCGGCACCTGATCCTCCGTCGAGTGAGCGGTGAATTTTTGTGCAATAGTAAGGAGAAAAAATGGCAGCTGCAGAACGATTGTCTCTGTCGGAAAGGTATTTAGCCAAGGTAACATGAAATCAAGAAGAATGGAAAATAAATATGCAACGAGTAGATTTTACAAGGAGTATTACGACTAAATGAAGCAACAAAGGTAACAATAAGGGACGTCCACGCGATAATCGCGAAGACAACACATGAAAGGGATCAGAAACACCTCATTATGTACGAGTTTCATGGGAGTCAGCGAGATGTCTTTTACGAGCATAGTAGAACCTGATATGGTCAGTACACAGTTTTCATTATATTAAAAATACTCTTAAAGCGAGGGTGACAATGTCTCAGGTTTGACTTCTGGTTTGCTGCTCTCTCTTTCTGTCTCCTGACGTTGCCATGCCATTTTTTTTCCATACCGCACTGAACGTCAATCAGCCAATTTTTGTTAGACTCCAGTTTTAAGCCTCATTTTGGAACACTGGCAGTATTTACTCTTTATGTAATTTGATTTGAAGGGATATCCATCAACTGCTGGCCATGATCTGACCCCCTGCTAACTTTTGTCTTACTCTGACTGCTTTGACTTACTGCACCCTGTCCCTTTCTTATTGTTTCGACAAATTCTTTCGATAACTGTTTCGTCCTTGCAATTGATACTACGTTCACAGTGGTTGTATGTGAATGTTTGGCAACGATAATTTACCTGCCATTTCCCGCGGTAGCAGTGCCGCGCAGGGAATACACACTGACACCACGATATTGTCTCTGCCAGGTGTGTCATTTAAACCGTCAGTAGACGCCGCTCGCGGTGCTAGACGGATTTTCGTTTCCGCTCAAAGTGCACTTTGTTCTATGTCTCACCGCAAATGATAATGAGGACAGAACGATTCTAATAAATACTAGAAATACTTGATGCACCTGCGTCTCTTAATCTGGCATTTAACTTAATCATCTTGTTATTGTAACACGCTGTTCTAGACGAATCTGATGTGGTTCAGGTATAACGAACTCCAGAATGGTGATTCGTACCTAATTAGCGCTCATCACGCAGAGACTAAAGGGCTCCGAACGCTGTTGTGCCGTAAGATCTCAGTGCACGTTCAAGAGCATGAGGTGGTCAAAATTCAACTCGGAGCCTTCAACTACGGCGCTTTTATTTCTACCTTGTTACACACCCTCCTCTATTCCGCCCATCTTCATCCTGGTGTCTGCCCTCAGAGAGAGAGAGAGAGAGTTACTGTTTCTCTGCATTTCACAGAAACGATCATTGTTATTAATAATATTTCCCACCTCTGTACCTTTTGTAAATCTGATGCTGACGCAGTTACAATCTTCTGAGGATTCGTTTGCAAGGTGTGCTATTCATATCCTTCTTTACTGCGCATGAACGACCAAAAACCCACCTTGCTACTTCGCAACTAGTGCATTCTTTTTCTGGTCACTTGATACTTCTACCTCTCGTAAAAATCCCAAAAAGTTGGCAGCTTGACATAAAGGTTGTGAGCAGGCGCTGTCTACAAATTAAATAAAAAAACTGCGGCGATTTTGATGTAAAATATAAGAGCACAATGAAAAACGCTTTGAAGGACTTGCCTTAATTGCGACACACCATAAAAAAATTGAGCGCTTATAAAGCTAAAACTAGATTTCAATGCAATGCGAACCCGTGTACCTGTACACGCCAGAAAGTAAATTAAAGTCAGTATGGAGCAATCGGCTGTAAGTTTTTAATTAGCCAGTTTTATTCCTAAAGCGTTTATTTTTTAATCCATTCAGGCAGAGCTGCATGCGCCGGTCACAACGTCCCGTTGAATTTTAAGTCCGGTGGCCCAATAAAAATGGCTCCCGCAGCAATATTTCGCACAAGTTCGATCCAAACGCGCAAAAAAGAATATCGTGTATACGGCAATGAACCGGCGTTCGCTGCAATACGAACGACTCGTAATTATGGTGCGCAAGCTGTTCTAATCCAGTAATTAGCTGAGCGGCGCATGTACCCATCGTCAGATCGACCTTCCTGGGGCAGAAAGCTTAGCGGTCCATTTTGAAAAACTTCGTTCATCTGCGCAAGAATATACTGCCAGAAGCGAGTTCTCTGAGCAGACAGTAGAACGGCACTTGAAACCACCAAGTACACAAGAACTAAATACTGCCACAAAAAAAGTTTCGTCTTCTATTTCTAAACCTACTTGGCATGCATCAGTGCATTGGCAGAAAATAGCCTTCAGGGAAGCGTAATGGCATGTCGGTAATTAAGAAGGCATACAGAAGGAAGGCTGCTCTATCCGACCATGTTACAAACACTTCAGATGTCCAACATTTTCGGACAAACATTTTGGATACTAGAATACCATAAGCTACTCTTCTGAAGATATTGAGTGCAATGATCCATTCTTCTGATGCGTAGTAAAATCTTTATTTTCAATTTTTTGCATCGCTCATATCGAGCAGTTAAGACTGCCATAGAAGGCCAACGGGGAACGTTTTTGACGATAGCAAGAACTTTATCAGCAAAAAAAAAATGCAAGCCTGCCGATAGGAGACCTTTGTATATTTTGATTTTTACAGTGAAATTTCTCAATATATGAAAACATCGCACTCATAAACTATTTCCGGTTCAAAAATTGATGATGGCCTAGCTCTGTTAGGCCAGGATATACGTGGCAAAAGCGTGGCGACATCTGGTTTGGAAGAGTTAATATATGAAAGGCACGCATTCAGTACCTGCGCCTTTATTCATGGTTAAACCTTGAGCCGTCGTGGCGGAGTGGTAGCGTCTCCGCCTCAAGCGCCGAAAGGCCTGTTTCAATTCCCAGCCACGACACAGGGTTTTTTTTTTATTCAGTGAGTGTGTGGGGGGTTGACCACGTGGTTGGTCACGTAACCAGTCACGTTGTTGGTCACGTGGTGCGGTTTCCAGAGGATGCGCAGACCGGCGAGGCGCGCCAACTGTGCGCCGTGTGACGTCACTGCTCCTCGCGCATGCGCAGCACGGCTCTCCAGGAGCCACGCGAAACTGCTCAACCTCTGCCAGTGTAGCTTAGGCTACAAAATGTTTCCGTCCAGAATGGTTGGGTATGCAGTTGACCGCACTGCGGACATGTAGTATGGAAGCTGTGGTACCCTGTAAGATCCGAGGTTGTCGATGACACAGGGGATCCTGGCGTCTCGTCCCCGAGGCACGGTCACGTTGGGGATCACCTCGGCAAAAAACGGTGGTAGCTCTTCGTCCTGCATGTCCTCGGTGGTGCCTGCGCATAGTGAGGTTAGTAAGGTCACAATTTATGCATCCACGGATAAATCGTATAAACCACGCTGAAAACATTTTTGTAATGAACATTAAGCAGCGGCAGGCATACTCGGTATTATGCAAACAACCGACGCAGACCAACGGTGAGCATATGCACTTCCCCCAGTCACTGGGGTCTAAACACTAAACCAAAGATTTAGTGAGTGGCATAGATAGAGTTTGAGCCAGTGTAGGCGGGGGGTGGGGAGGAAATGAATTATTTCGAATAACAACGCTATGTTGTGATTCTCTGGGATGCTCAGGGTATTCAACAGTGTAACAGTTGTAACAGGAAAATACAAACAGTTAATACTTGTTCTGGATAGCAACTGAGCAAACTCATTATCACGACGGTTATCAACAGCATGATATGATACTCTGAGGTTTTCAGCGCATTCAACATCAGAACCGTTATGAGAGACATGAGGTTCCATAGCGCACGACGAGGAAGGGACACAACACGAGCACTAAGCTTCCACTAAACAATTTTTATTTGGTGATTTTTTAGTGGAAGATTAGTGCTCGTGTTGTGTCTCTTCCTCATTGTGGGCTATGGAACCTCATGTCTATTATCCACTAGGCCCAACCTTAACACTTTTAAGTTATGAGAGGAAGCTATAAACATTTAGTACCTTTTCTCGGTGACAACTCAGCGACCTGCACGACATGCGGGGGTCGTGAATGTCATTGGCTTTCTTTCTACTCTGAGTAAAAATCGTCTTCGATTTCATATATGTAAACAATTTCTCACCTTTATAATTACCTAGATTAGGTATAATTACGTAAATAATTTCATTCTAATAAACGCCACCATAAAAAAGCAACATTCATTTATCCTTTTCCTTGTTTAAGCAAATATTGACTTCTTTCGTACAGACGCGGAATTCAACAGTTTCGTTCATTAACCTGTCCGAAGGCTACAGCAGTATCAACTTTCTCTCGCGTGGCACGTGACTTCAACTAAAGTGTGGGGTCATTATCCCATATCGGCTATCTTAAGCCATGTTTACCGTGAAACGTGGCTCTGCGATGAAAGCATGCAGCGGCACAGGCTGTAATTTGCCGCGTGTATCCTGCAGGCTCCGCCCGAAACACAGACAGCGATGTAAGGGAGGGGGGGGGGGGGGGGACGAAGCGCGTCGCGCTCATGAGGAAGGCCCAAGACGAGGAAAAAGGCAGGAGAGCGGCGCGTTCGTCGCGCAAAGGTTTCCACCGAAAACGGATGCTGCCGGAAGCCGTATCGCGAGGCTGGCATCGGGCCCTGGCCAGATAACTGCCCTGCGCGGGCTTCTTCTCCGTCGGGATTATTTGTCCCTCACGGCGAGGGGAAAGCGAAGCGCGCCAGGCGGGGGCAATGGGGAAAGTTAAGGAAAAAGGGGAAGGAATCGAGGACGAAGCTGCCCAGCAAAGCGGACCAAATTGAAACAAATGGCGGCGTCGGGCGACTATGGAGTTCCGTTCATTTCAAGCCGCGGGAACGGGGAGAAGATTCCCCGGGGTTGACGGGAATCACTTGACTTCCTCTGGCCGGCTTCCTCCTCCGATACCCTTGCGCTGCCTTCAGTCCCGCCGCCGCCTCGCGTTCCTCAACTGTATGCCCTGATGCTTTGTGTTTTGTTCCTTTTGTTCGCTCGGGTTGACGCTGGTCATTCAGACGTGGCCCCTAAGATAGAGATAGCTAATGTTTCATCTTTCTGCGTTTATTTTTGTTTCCTACTCAACCTTTTGCGAATCTTCTCGCTTCGGGCTCATCCTTGTCCTGACAGCTCGAGAAAGTGGCCTAGAGTGGTCGGCGCACCTTTTTTCTTTCGTTCCAGCAATACTGAGGGCCAGTTTTCAAACAATTTGTATTAATGAACTGTTTTCTTGAAGAGAAGGTAAGGAATGGGCGAGGGCGTAGCGAAAACGCACTCCGCACAAGTTTAACTATTATAGGAGCGGTTGTAAAGAGAGAGGGAAAAGAAATAGAGTGAAAGAAACTTCGAAGGGTCGTCCGCGTAGTTGGACGCCGTAGAAATTAATGCGGCCAATTTCGAGTCGATCTAACAAGTTGTTACCTGTAAACGCTGCACAGGGGTCGATTCATTCCACACCCATATAAGCTACTACTCCGAGCAAAAAAAAAAACTATCACAACAAAAAATACGAGCCGCTATAGCTCCTTTGGAAAACACCGCTGTAATGAAGGCACCCGTAGTCCGTTAAAGGCTAAAATAGCGAGCACTAGTTAAGAATCTCCTCGTAAAGAATGAGAATAAATCACGAGTGTTTTCTATATGTTTGTCTTAGGTTTCAAAAAAAGCTAGATAGATAAAAACGGCGTGGGGGTAGTCCTGATAAATTCTGATGTGAATGCGTGTTTCGTGTAGTTATGACCCGTTCTGTGAGCAGAAAAAAAAATTGTGCGACGATTCCGAAATATGGCCTGATTTATTCATTTAAAGGAGCTTGATTTTATTATTATTTCTTTACTCATTTATTCTTTTCCACCCATGTCATTATCGGCTGCCGCCTGAGACGCCATGGTCGGCAGCTAAAAAGCAGGACCAGTCGCAGAAAAATCAATATAAAATGTCTGATCAAGAAGTATGGACCATGAGAGTCTAAATTAGAACCGATGTTAAAACGCTTGATGATGGTTTTTTTTTTTACCTCGAAACATGGCTGCACTAGTTCAATCACTGCTCTGCTTATCTTTAAACCTAACCCTCAATTTAAATGTCCGAATCCAGTCCCTGGTAGTGCGGTAAATTACGTCTCTGGGAGAGTTGGTGATTTATCACAACCCCGGGTTGTCTTAACGCAATCCCTAAAAACCCATAAAGAGCGTTAAATCCCACTTTTTGATTAAATGAGTCTCGTTTTTCTTCCTACCAGTCGTTTCGATTAATTCACTCCTACACATAAATGCCCTAATGTAGTGTGGTGCTGAGTTGAATCAAGCAATCAGAAGAACGTATTACTGGAATCCCAATATTGAGAAAACTGCGTAGCCGCTCTTTATACAAATATGGCTAAAATCGGAACTACGTAAAAATAACTGTCGCCTATTTCTAAACACACTCTGCCCTTTGAGCTCTGCCTAAATGCATCGCACATTCTTTCCTTGCTGAAGAAGCTCACTCTCCAATGCAGCCTGCGAAGATGTGGAAATGCTATGCAGATGCGATCTCTACCGCCACCGGACTTTCTCGATATCCAACGACGTTTCCGCCTGACCGCAATTCCTCGGCGGAACAGCCGGAAATGTTTTACAAAGGCGCCGGTAATGGTTTGTAAGGCTTGCTTTTCAATAGCCCTGGAAAATCCTAAAACATGGATTATATATTTAATTCTACATGATTTAATTTTCTCTAGGATGGCGCTCTGTTCCTTTTTTTACGCACCTAATTACTTCATGCGCCTAATTTTTTCTCTTCTTTCTTTCGTTTTATCCCAATTTTGAAGCGCGCGCACGCCTGTCCAATTATTTTTCATTGTGAGCCGGAAAACCGTTTCATTTAGACATGGTCAGTGCATTCTGCGTATGCATGCACTCAGCCGCACCAAGCACGACAGATCGCAAGCGCGTAGGAGAGCTTGAGACGCAGCGTCACAATTCCGTCGCCTTCATCCCGAAGGCGAGTCGCCAGTGTGCTGCCGTCGGTGCCACGAGCGGGCTCATTAGGCTGCCGGAGCTTGAAATTCTAATGCACGCGAGGCCTAATGAAGCAGCCGCTCGCCCGGCCGGTGGGCGGCAGCCTGCGCTAATCGGGCGCTCGGACCAAGGCGCCTCCCGTGCCTGATCCGCAATCACTGCACTCGTCGGGCGCTCGTCATGTGTCCGCCCTACGGGAGCATCACAGACGCGCGAAATGAGCTCCGCGGACACGAGCAACAAATGCGACCGTCGAGACGGACAACTCACAGGGCTCCTCTAAAGACGGACGCGCTGTCCTACAAATATTATGCAACTTTAAACTTTGAACGAAGTTCGCCTGCTGCGCGAGTTCTTGAGCACAACTGATTTCGCTAGATGTGCGCTTGCTGTACTAGCATTACTACATCACTTACTACTGTACCAGCTTTCTGCGTTTCTCGGCTAATTCCGTCTGTATACGGTGCTCGGTTACTCGCTGCGCCACTAATTGTTCCGCACTGTGAAAATTTTACAAGCGAGAACACGAGCCTACTACTAGAAACGTAACGGACCTCCAAAAAGCAGCTTAATAAAGGATCACCTCTTACCCACTGCTGCAGCTTTCAACTTAAAGAAGAGGCTGAGTCGCGCTTGCGCATACGTGTACTCCATAGTTTAAGGGCTGTGAAACAACTCTATATTCTGCGCAGCCGACAGAACACTGCTCGCAATGTAAGATTGCCTCACTCGATTTTTTATTTTACAGCAAATGAAATATGCCTTTTTTTTAAACGCCGGCAGGTATCCCACCCCTACAGCGTGTTGCAGTTCGTCGTAACTTGCGATAAATTTTTGTGTTTTGCCATTCACTTACATTTATGGAACCGTTATTCAACGTAGCCTTCCAGAGTTTCGCACTTTTAACCAATATGCTAGCGGCAATGCTATGACAAAAAAAGAGAGAGATTGATGACCCAGAAAACGCGCAGTGTTTCTTACTGTAGTGTTAATGGGACGATGTTACTAAGTTACTGTGCTGTAAAAAATTAAGCTATAGTAAAGTAACACGCGCATTTCATTTTTGCGTAAACCAACTTAAGAAAAGGTTGTAGACTTTGGCAAGCCCGTCAGAAGTTCAGCACTCTAAGCACCGAAAAGAGAAAACGAATTTTCAAGGTGAGAGAGTTGCCATGTTAACGGCGCATGAAGAGACAGCCCTGGGTGCTAAGACAGCAATAATGCTAAAATAAAACTGAGCTGTCTGGTCCTTTACATGCTTTTAGGTTACTTGCAGTCTTCACAGCGCGCAGATTTAGGCGTGTCAGTTGACTAATGCTTTTCCTGTGTCTGGCGACTCCGGACCGAGAAACTTTGCTCTATCTCCTACTTGGCCAATTTATGAACACGTGAATAATTTATCTTACTCTCGGCTGGGTGCTCAAGTTGAAAAATAAGCTACAAGAAAATGTCGTGCGCCATTCAAAGCACCTCGGAAGAATCAGGCAACTGACGCAGGAAAGACTAGCCGTGCATCGAGGATCTAAATCTAAAGCCATAAATATAGGATAAGAGCCATAAATTAGAAAAAAAAGATATTTGTGCGAAACCACTCATAGAGGCACTAACTACAAGATATTAAAAGTAAAAAAACAAGGCTCGTGAGAGCGTATGCATTTTTTTAAATATAGCATCGAACCAGAATACAAGCTTCATGTGTCATTACGTGGCTGCTGTTTGCAGAATTCATCATAGTCAATGCATGAAACATCCATGGCGCTGCGTAAATGGTGTGGTAAAGCTTCAAAAAATGTTCCTGTTAATAACAAAAAGTAAGACTAGGGAAAGAAAAGGCGTCAGCAGGATTTATTGCTGCTTTACGTTAGACATCGCCTCCTTTAAACTAATACATAAAATATCACAAATATTAAGCACATAAAAATACTAATAGAAATTAAGGCGGACAATATCAAACGAAACTCCCTTCAAAAATGGTCAAAGGTCAACAGAAACTGAGAGCTGAAAGCCATCACGTTTGCGAGTTAACCGATTGTATATATACTAAAGCATATATACTATCGGTTAACTCGCAAACGATTCAAGCTCCCGTGTCCAAGATAACAACCGTTCAAGATGTGAAACAAATTACGCCTGTGCATGCAAGTTGGCTTCCATTTTCATATTTTTTTTATTGCTCTCGAGTCACTTCGCACTTATATATACTCAGCCGACGAATCTGAAAACCATTTGTAACCTTTTTTTAGGGCTCTCTTCTTTTCACAAATTCTTCACTTGTTTTTTTTTAATTTTCCTCCCCTATCCTTTTCGCGCATCCGATACTATCTAATTCTAGATATTACAGATCACTACTTGGTGATTACTTATTATTTATCCGGCCGAGCCTTAACTCCACGTCCCAAAAATGGGAGAGGCACATCGGGGGAGGGGCATTAAACGATTTCTCTCAGACACTATGAGCAGAAGCTGCATTCTCATGAAGACATGATGCGCAAACACTGGGGCATAGTACTTTTGTTTCGTGCAGTGCTGCAGTTAAAGAAGCAAATAAAATCTGCAGTTTTAATATGTTAGATCAAGGTCCATAGTTTGAGCCAAAGTAAGTTCAGAGCTTCATGTTTGCGTTGAAGAGTAAAAAAAATAATGGACAGCATAAAAAAATCACGGTTTTTCGATAACGACAGACGAAGAAAAGCGATGATGACTGTTGCTAAAACTTGCGTTTTGTTGATCAGTTCCGCTACGGCGTCCCTCATAGCCTGTGCTTCTCTTTGAGACGTTAATCCCTACATACCAGCTACCATGTTAGCTGTAATTATGCAATGGCAATCCAATAAACGAAAACAGACCTTCTGATTCGTATTGCTGAAACACTGTTTTCATTTGTGTCAGCATACGAACAACAAAAGTTACAGAGAAGCGTACTCGAAGCAAGGGACACCCAACAATGAGTGCCCAAAATAAACTACAACAAATATCTGCATAGACGAGATTGGCGTATTAGCGCAAGACACATTGACAGTCGTCCCAGTGCGGACTGTGGCAATGTGCTCACCTGTGTCGGCAAGTAACGAGCTAAATTTGAGCTGGTTTGAAAAATAACGACCTGATTTCTGCCTACTGCTTTAAACTTGCTACTTAACCGCAACCGCAACCTGACTGCAACTAACTTGACTCTGAGCACTACAATCGTATATCATTGAACTATACAAGCATACTACAATATAATCAATTGCATTACCGTATGCCGTAGATTAAATACATAACACAAGCGTACTTAACACAGAATAAATTCTTTTTTTTCCCAATCCGCCGTTTGGTCCATGCCTTAGCCAAAACTGACTTAGCTATGATACTAAGGATGAAAAATTTATAAGAGCTGATAAAGAAACAAAAAAGAGGCATGTGCCATGCCCGATACTTTGAGAGACTCTCTGGAGCCGTTTAGCAAGCTGCACTTTTGACTGTAGCTTCCTGAGGCGGGCGCCACGAGTTGCTTTTCGCTCCCCCATTTAAATACTTGAAGAAGAAAAAAAAGAGACTGATCGGCAGGACCGCCATCAATCTTGTTCCGCCACGTTTTTAAGCCTGCTTTGAGGCGATGTGGAAGTTCGCCATCCAGCGTTGCGGAACCTGCAAGGCTGAAGAGGTGCCCGCGAAACGAGGAAGTAAAAACAGCGCGGAAGCGGTCGTTAGGTGCGAATGGCTGGGCCCTCGAAAGGAACTTCATGTATCTTGTAACGACGGATGTCGGCATAAATTTTTTTATATCTATAATAAAAAGTGTTCCAGCGTGAAGACTTTTACATAGCCAGTATGTACGAGCTAATTACCGTGAATAAGATGTAATACTTGGTTAGGGCTGGTAATTGGCAGAGTTTATAATTTAAATTTTGTTCTTAAGCAATTTAACTACCATGATGATATTACAGTCAAGATATTACAAGTTCGAATTCCACGATGTTTATAATGACAATCGCAGAAACGGCTGGTGAAGGGGCTACACTACGCTCCGGTGGTCCTTGATTATCTTCGCAGCTGGTTTAAACACGTATTTGCATGTCTACATTCGTTCGGCCTTCGCATTCTTGTTGCATATTGTTTCCTAGACATTGAAACATTCACCGCATATAGCGAGCATGTCCCAAATATGCGACGCAAGGTAAAGGTTGTCTTCGTCGTTGCAAATCGTGCAGGTACTGTACAGTCCAGTGACAAGCCGCTGGACTACAGGCAGTGGTATTAACGAGATAGCGTTAACGCTTCGGTTATGCAGAAAATCCGGCGTAGATTTTGCGAGCGAAAGAACAGGTGGCCCACCAACCACCTAGGCCACCTGACATTGTGACGTAAGCTTAACGCTCCCACAGGATTGTGAGAATACTGCCCACAGTGGCAGGTGGCGGTGAAATTAGTTATTCGTCGCGAGAGGTTCCTCGGAGACATCAACCTGGGTCTCACAAGGCAAACCGGTGGCTGTGTATAAAACTGCGACTTGCCGGGGCAGTGGGACATCACTCAAGGGCGGAACCACTACGCCAGGAGGAGTATGAGGACTACCCGCGATCTATGAGCCTAAAGCGTATAATGACCGTGTCTGCGACGTAATGTGCCACCGCGTCATATCCTTAAGGCAGAGCTGAAGTGCCCTGAAGTTTTTACAGCTTCTTATAGGACGAAGGGCCCAAATATACGTCAAGCGCAATACCGCATTTGAACAAATGGCATCACGTTATGCACTGTCAACGTAAAATGAAACTTGAACAAGACGGTTGGAGCGGAAGCAAACAAAAAAGTTTTAACTGGAAAATTTTGAATAATAGCGCATTTGATATTCACTTCTGTGACTCGAAGGCCCCTACATGGAACGGTTAATGAACCCCTCCTGTATTTCCTCTCCAGCGTTTCGAGTGACTGTTATCGTCGCGTTTCATTTGAGGCTGAAAGTGCCAAACGCGATGTTGTTTTCAAGCTTTTCAAGTAACAAAAGCACGAGGGGACCGTAGGAAGCTGGGGCGAATTGATTACACGATAAGTGCTGTGCATGTTTGACGTAGATGTGCTTGTGGTCCTGTGTACCAATTTTCAAAATGCGGAGTACTGTAAGACCACAAGAAGGAAATATCCCCTTGCTGACAAAAGCCTTAGCGAATCTGGCGAACATATAATCAGGCGAGTACTCCCCAATGCCTACCTAATGATTAAATTGTATCCTGACACATACAATGCATAATGTTCCTTCTGTGAAGCAGATGGCACACTATTTCACGCAGTTTTGGAGTGTCTAAACAACTAGACCTTGACAACAATCCCGATCAAACAAATCAGTGCTGGGAGGCAACTTTTCATAGCCTCTTTCCACTCGACCACAAATTGAGAGGGGACGGATTTTTATGACGACCAGTGGGTTCTCCTACTGAGCCCGCCACAGTATTTATGCTCCCAATAAATTGTTTCCTCCTCTTCCGCTTTAGTGCACATGCGTTTGCAAAATTTCTGCGCAGATGCAGTTTCTTTAAGGGCTGTTGCCATGTGTAAATGCACCTGCTTAGCACCAGCGTTTGTTACGTATGGTCTATTAGAGATCATGTCAACCATAAAGGAGTGTATATGTACTACCTTTCCTGGTAATAAATCGTTCAATTGAGAGTCAGCACTGGTCCTCTGATTTTCTCGTTCTTTGGTTTGGTCCTTTTGCGCGGTTTAATTGTCATAAGGAAGCCTCACAAACACTATAGAAAAGCTCACAAGTTAGGCTGTGAAGATTAAATCATTAGTGATTTACGTACTCCTCCTCGTCTCCTGAGTATTCAGAGAGACAATTGTGTGTGAACAGCGGGCCTCTAAGAGCCGCCTAAGACATGTGGAACGCTGTGCACATGTAGGATCAGGAAACGCAAATCGTGGTTAGCCAGTCCTCCAAGCGGGCGGTAGGGTTGGGGGAAAATGGAATGAAATGGGCAGGTTGTCCCGTAAACATTGGTCACGTAAACGTGAACTGAAAGCTTCTCTTGAAAGTATGAAGCCATCATTATACAAGTAGCTCTGGTGGGGGAATGAATAAATACTTGCAGCTGTTGTGGTCTCTCATTTAGCTACTCGTTCACTTCAGCTGCTTTTGCGACTCTCAAAATTACCACAATGTAGACAAATCCTGCAAACGAGCGCTACAGTTGTAGGAGCCCAGCGGTTTCTGCGTTGACGTTGCTATGCTAAAGAGCAGGTTTCAATCACAGGAGATGGGTTTGCCACCCGGCTAGTCTTACTTTACGGATACGTGTTTCTGTTTAATACGGACACGTTTTCGCCACGGCCAGACATATATGAAACATTCCGCGTTGACCTTGAGGGTTCGTGTCTGGCCCCGCATATTTTTTCTTGTCCGGTCTGCGCGTGCGCTTCACGTCATCATTTATAGTTGCCATTTGGACTAGCGTGCCCTGCCGTCGCATGGCCTGACAAATGGCTGCAGCTTCATTCAAGGACACCGCTCTCCGACAAACGTGCTCATATATTTCGTTATAGAGGCCCACAGTGCCTAGCCTTTTCAGGATAATGGGAGATATGAAGAAGGCCCATGGGTCCATGAGCACCTTATATGTGCTTTTTTATATACAGCGCGTCTATTATGTGCACCTTGTGCTATCAGAGGAGATGGGGTGCCTTGTGTTGCCTTCTCGCTCCCTCTGTGAACGAGTGACGCAGCAACAGCTCCTAGTGCGCATGCGCACGCCTACTGTGCGCCGCTGAGGCACGCAGCCTCGCTTGCGTGTGCTGGCTGCCGTGATGCGCGGCGTGTTTGCCTTGGGACCGACTCAGCCGACTCATCCTTCACGGCTCCTCCCGGGGCTGCAGCCGCTGCCGAGGTCTGCGCACGCCACTAGCGTTTGCGCGCATTGTGTGGAAG
This sequence comes from Amblyomma americanum, assembly GCF_052857255.1. NCBI lineage: Eukaryota > Metazoa > Arthropoda > Arachnida > Ixodida > Ixodidae > Amblyomma > Amblyomma americanum. The sequence goes on along the minus strand of NC_135498.1, from coordinate 18,494,587 downwards.
ACAGGCGTCTACCAGACAGCGCAGCTTCCACAAATGCACACAGTACGCAGAACAGGGAATGCGCCTGTTTTCAATTGGAAATGTAAGCTCTATACGTTTTCGAGTGCATGTCGGAGGTTTGACTGCCTAACGCTAAACTCGCGCGTGGCGTGCCTTGGGGTTGAGCACAGCGACGACATATCGGCAATGGTGAAACGGAAGAACTGGCTGCCGCTATGCACATACAGCATTTAACGACCAGATTTGTTCGCTGAGGACTCGGTCAAACGATTTTTTTTTTTGCAATCTGTTGCAAATCTGAAACGGTATTAAGAACAGAAAAAGCGAACGAGTGAGATGGCAAAAGAAAACCAAAATTCAGTGTGTACTCGTTTCGCTTAAACCTACTTATGAAGAAAAGCTTTGTGCTGGCATCTGGAGCAAGACTGTCGAAAAAGGAATGATTGAGCGCGTTTGCGTTATGTTGCGCAAGTCGCAATATTCAGCGACATGAAAGGTTTTGTCTTTTATTTTACACTGCGCCACTTTTTATTCCTTCTTTATTTGGTTCCTCCACAGCTGCAGTCCAGGTAACCACCTATATAAGACGGGCTGCTGTCGCGTCTCTGGTAATAACTAGGTAATCACTATACTTATAACCCCTACACAGATGCACCAAGACCGCGCGAGAGGTGTTTCGAGCGCCTGGCAGCGTCTTACGATCGCGCGTCTCTCCACGATTGCGCGGAAGAACACAAAAACCGGCCGCTTTATTCAAGCTCATAAAGTGCAAGGCGGAGTACAGACGCAATGTACAGACGCATAAGTGTACAGACGCAAAGTTTTCGAGTGTCGTGTTTTTTTCCTTGCCTTGAAAGAGGCCTACGGGACTAGAAATCGTAAAAATCGGCTCGAAACACCAATGCTGAACAACTAATTACAAACGACTTTGTACCAGCAGTTTCTGTCTTAGTCGGCACCAGCGCTTAAGTGCACCGTGACATCACGGTCGACCGGCCAACCTGGTCTACCACATTCCTTATGACGTCGACGTCGTCGGCAAGCACTGGCTGTGTCTGTGAACTACCAGTAGGCTTGGTGACGTCTCAACAAATGGAGCAAGTGCGCATTGTCGTCACTCGATGTGGATGTAAATACCGGGCGGTTCCTCGGGCAATATTAAAATAATACTAAATTATGTCCCCATCAACGCTCGCGACTATAATTCGCCAGAAGGCATCTCCTTACGGCCATGAAACAAATCATACCGTTTGTTTGCGTTCGAAGATTTTTTTTATGGTGTCCCTTTAATAAGATAACAGTTCATTTTCTCAGATAGAAAGCTGGAAGATGAGGTTCCCCACGTCAAAAAATAAAATGAACAACTGTCGTGGAGGAGCCACAGTCTGCTAGTAATAATAATAATAATTGGTTTTTGGGGAAACGAAATGGCGCAGTATCTGTCTCATATATGGTTGGACACCTGAACCGCACCGTAAGGGAAGGGATAAAGGAGGGAGTGAAAGAAGAAAGGAAAAAAAAGAGGTGCCATAGTGGAGGGCTCCGGAATAATTTCGACCACTTGGGGATCTTTAACGTGCACTGACATCGCACAGCACACGGACGCCTTAGCGTTTTGCCTCCATAAAAACGCAGCCGCCGCGGTCGGGTTCAAACCCGGGTTCTCCGGATCAGTAGCCGAGCGCCCTAACCATTGAACCACCGCGGCGGGTGCAGTCCGTTAGCCTACGCTTAGAGAAGTGCATCTTTACTCAGAATCAGTGCACGTACTGACATAACTTTCTCGTCCAAAGCATACTGGGAAATTGTTAAAAAGGCTGATTGTTGAGCAATTATGCCATCAACCAGAGCCAGTGCTAATGGACAGAAAACGAGTTTGTGACATCAGAGTCGTTCTAATGCAAGGTCTGAATTTTGTACCGTGGAAATAAAGAATTTGTCTGAAAGCAGAATTTCCGCATCTTTGAGGCTTGAAACCGTTGAATACTACAGCCAGGTATCGAAGCCTCATTTAAGATCAAAATTTTAAACTGACGCTGGCATCGAGGTACACCACCAAGCACGAACCACAGGGCAGAGCTCAGAATCGGGATCCGAAAGCAGAAAGTGCTCGGTGGTGGCAAACAAAAATGCGTTTCTGGATAAACATATGCTCTCGACACAACCTCATTATGTCTCAACAAGCTTAATTATTTTGCTCATTAATTGGACTGGAGAAAGAGCCTCTAACACACCAGACTTTAGGAATTGGGTCGAAGACGACCATTCAAACCGCAACGACTCCTAATGAACAAAGAACAACGAGGCTGACGCCAAATTTTAATAATCTCTTCTTCCGGATGCTGTCATAAAACGAAACAATCTACTAATTAACTTCGCTGCATTTACACGAGGAAAAACGTGTACTTGACAAATAGGCTGTACCGACTGTCGTTACCTATATGTCCAAAAACGATAAGTTTGGAGCGTCTTACACAAGTGGCTACTCGGTAGAATGGATTACGTCTGCGACTGCAAGGACAACTTCTCGATCTCAGTGAGCAACTACTCGGAAATTCTGCGACCAGGTAATGACAAAAGCTTGAGACGTCAAAATAAGGACAGCTTTCAACGAGGAACCTAAGACAGCATACAGTGCGGAAACAGTATGTGAATGCGTCAAGTACAGAAATGCCGCGCTATGTTTTGTTTGTATACAGCGGGCTTGTAGAATAAAACACTTCCCCAGAGATTGGCCCGTATCACATGCATCAACCAGTTTGCCTCATTTGCCCGTGTTTGTGCTCATGAAAAATGTTCGGCACACTATTCATTACCAGGAATTCTTGACAGCGTCCAGCCAGTGCCGCTAAACGTTCTGCTCTGAATTCGCTGGGTCATTCTATTTTTTGCTTACATCACGAATGATGTTACGCGCTATTTTTTAATGTTCAAAGCCATACTCCACGTGAAGGCAGCTATGAATGCTAGAAGCGCTTTTCCTTAATTCCTGGTAATCGTTACTATTATGACTTGATAGTCGAAGTACTTGAAAAAAAGTTTATTGCAGAACACCCCGAATCACCTGAGCGACCACCTTTCGCAACAGAAATGTCTTTCTGGGGAGGTAAATTCCACCCACGCAAAAAAATTCCTCTCAGCGTTTTAATACTGTAAGTACAGTGGAAATGTGTCTTATCACTGACACCTGCTTCTTTGTCATCTAGTTTTATTATTTTTAGTATCCTGTTTTATTGATATAACTGATTTTTCTCTGGGCTATAAATATTTTTGGAGTTCATTTTCTTACGAAGCACTGCGGGTACAGGGAATATAAGCATTGTCCACATTGCAGTAAATAAATCTAGAAATGGCAGCTTTCCCCGAACAGACTGCTTCATGAAACAAGCAGTCTTGCGGTTCGAGCATCCTCTTTGCATACGTAATGTGCGGGGTTTGATCCCCAGTGCCAGCGGGTACCCACCGGTGATACAATGGGCACGAGATCTTTCCTGCCCTGGTGCTCGCCTTAATTAGGGCGAAATGCTTGGGAAATTTGTCTTCGAACCCACCTTGTGTAAAGAAAACGCCGTGTTCCAGGCACTCTTTGGCCACAGATGCCCTTGCGGCATAAAAAATCATCATCACCATCATCAAACTAACAGTTAGCAGGGTCTTTGGCCCTAGGGGCCATACCAATCATTGTACCTGTAATCTTTGTTTCGTTCTAATGAATAACTGCTTCATGGAACTAATAAACTACCATGTCGTTGAAATTTAAGGCCCAATAAACTCTGTTAAGTGACAAAATTACATGAGATATATACATCCCGTGTCCACCATTCCTTTTATCATCTGCATGTGCATGTGTGCGCGTGTGTCTGTGTGTCACTGCGCGCGCGCGCACACACACACACACACACACACACACACACACACACACGCGCGCGCACACACACACACACACACACACACACACACACACACACACACACACACACACACACACACACACACACACACACGCACACGCACACGCACACACACACACACACACGCACGCACGCTCACACGTCTGGTTTCTCTCATTAATCATAGCAATAAAACGCGCGGTTTCGGAAGCTGGATTTTCTATTCTTGTGATTTACAGCTGCGATGGAGATCAAGTCTCAAAAAAAGGAGTCTTTCATTTATAGCAATTCGGAGGTAACACACAAGAGCGCTGCATTAATATTTTGGTGGAGATCATTCTCCTCGTTAACGACGTGGATTCATTCAAAATAAGTTAATACTTGATTCATGCCTCCCTGAAATCTCATATTCCTTGCGAATCATCGTACGTCCGCATGTGGTAGTAACCCAAGTAAGGTTAGAAGCCCTAACAAGCATTTTTATTCGCGATATTGAATTGCTGACTGGCAGTAATAAATTACGCTGTTCCGAAGCGAAAGCCCGCGGCCGGAGCTAATGACAGGGTGCGTCCTGTGACGCAGGGAGAACCAGAGGCAGAGAACGAGAGAATACACACAAAAAAAATGCGAGGAGTTTTGGTTGGTTTTGTGTCCGAATTACTATTTTCAGACTCCTCGCATAAGGCGGCGTCTTGTAAGCAAAAAGAGCGGCACTGCGCCAGCATGCTGATCGCGTTCGAGCGAGAAAACTATTATTAAGAGAAGGTCTGTTCGAACTCTCACTCATTTAATTCCTGCCTCGCGCAGCATAAGAAACACAAGAAAGAAAATTAACTGCAATAGCTACGCCGAATAATAACCGAAGTTGAGTGTCTTGAAACTGGCGCCTAACTTTGGCGTGTTCAATGCGCGCGAATTGCGCGCGGTAGTAAATCGCACAGCTACTTTTTCTGTCCTTTCTTAAGGCTAGTTCCGGCATTTCGCCATAATTTGTTTGCACTTATTGTGAGCTCCACGAGAACGTCATGTCATCAAAAATAATCATTATTTTGTTGTTGTTTTTTCTTTTTAAGCCAGTAGAAGCTCCAGTTTAGAAAGCATTCTTTATTTTTTATGCACCCTAAGTACCTTTCATGATGGCCGAAACCGAGCAGATGGTTGTTATCGGCTTCCTCGTATTAGGGGAGGAATAATGAGTACTCATAGTGATTATAGCTACTCCCCCCCCCCTTCCTTTCCTATTCCTTTAGAATGAATGGAAAACTACGTTCAAGGCCCTGTGATGATCATAAATCGCTATCGTAAAGAGCATAGCTGAAATTTTGATGCTGTTTCACCGCGCGTTGACTGTGCACCCTATATTTGCAAGACAATTTGATTTTTTTTAATACAACATAGCATTTCTAACAAAATTAGGCTTTCCTTGAGGATAAATAAGATCATTAAATCGAACCTTTCCAAGTTAGATTCGCTTCGCATTCAGAAGTATACTGCGTCCTTCGAATTAAAAGGATGAACCGTCATAACTGATTCGTCAAATTAAAAGGCAGCTCATTTCGAAGGTTTTGAACATTTTAAGTTATTTTTTACTAGGCAACTTGTACAGCATGTCGCAGAATCTTTCAAGGTTGTTTATCAAAGAAATTTACTTAAAATGATGCGCTGCGTCATTTTTAATTTATTAATTAAGGCAATATTGTTGGTTGATTACAAACAGCGCAGACATCAGGCTAGGTTACACTGATTTCTACTTGCCACATGTAATGGAGCACCCTGTAATGATACGTTTCTGGACCTTGAATAAAATGTCGAATGTTGCAAGTGTTCCCACTCTGCAGTAAAGGCGAGAGACGCATTTGTCTTTCAACTCACAAACGTCATAATCGTAAGAAATAAAGCCTATTAATAGCCACAACAGTACCATTACAATTTTTCTGGTTCGCTTTTATTCATGTACAATGACGGATAAAAGTTTGCGAAATGCGAATTTACGGTAAAAATTTATTTCCGCTCGGCCGGGAAAATAAAGTCAATGAAAAGCATAGAAGCGTTAGGATACTGGCAAGCTCTATCCCCTGAAACAAATAGCAGCTGACTAGCTAGCGAGGCAACGTAGATATGTTTTTTTTTTCGCGAGTCCGCATCCCGCAATCTTTTGCCCATCACTGTACATCTTCACGACTGTTGGGGGAAAGAAAAAGAAGAAAATAATGTTAAGCTTAATTTCAATGCAGCCTGACCACATACTGTTACGAGGATTTGATGCATATATTATTGGCCACCGACGTGACAGAAACTGTTCGGAGCCGAGGCGCTTCGGGGTGGGGGTTCTCTTTGCAACATGCTTTTCAAGAACTTGACTTTCTTCGTGGAAAAATGGGAGCCGCTGTGGCATTTTGAAGAAGCGGTGCCTTTCCCCTCACTACCCAACCTTCTCCATTAAGTCCGTCTCTCTGGCCTGCCGGGCTGTCGCGCTGCTATTCAGCGTTAGTACATGAAGTGCATTGGTCAGCTGACAAGAAGCGGCAAGACGTTTGAGCAAGGATTGTGATTTATGTTTATACTTTAATACGACAACGCGCCCGTATTACATCACAATTGACGAATCAGTAGAGTCCGACAGCTGGAGACCAGCAAAACACAGGTACATGACAGAATCATGCCAAGCTGGCTAAGTGGCATCCAAAGCCAATGGTTTTGAAGTCCAAGAAATGCGCTTCTCGAACTTGTCACCTGCTATTCTTCTGAGGTATGTAACGATTTCCAAAGCAGGTGGTACATAGTTTCCCTATAGATGCTCTGGCGTAATAATAATAATTGGTTTGGGGGGAAACGAAATGGCGCAGTATCTGTCTCATATATCGTTGGACACCTGAACCGCGCCGTAGGGGAAGGGATAAAGGAGAGAGTGAAGGAAGAAAGGAAGAAAGAGGTGCCGTAGTAGAGGGCTCCGGAATAATTTCGACTACTTGGGGATCTTTAACGTGCACTGGCATCGCACAGCACACGGGCGCCTCGGGTGTGTTTTTTTATGCTCAGTCGTAAGATTTCGTTTTCGACTTCGCTTTTGTAGCTTAACTCGTGGTGCTCATAGCCCCATGTTCACCACGCTTCTTCCACACTGCTAGTTGTCCCAAACGCGACCGCTCTGTGCTAAGGCACTACCTAGACTGAATCGAGGCTAGCTTCGCACGAACCGAAGAATTGCTCTTTTTTCTTCTCCCTTTTCACGTGGCCTTCAAAAGGGAGCCGAAACCACGCTGAGATTTCGACACGGTAGCGCTCAAATTTCGGTGTTCGCAATCATTCTGAAGGTCGTAAAACAGCGTGTCACGCTTCTAAAAAGGAGCTCTAGCTACATCAAAACAGTCTACCAACTGTCACCTAGCCGCCAAGGACGAATTGTGAGTCTTCTTACAAACCACTGCCTAGTATAGGAGCAACGAACGATCACACGCAAGGATCGGTTTCAGAAGGCAGATCGTGTCCTCGTTCCGAGGACATCAAGAAGAAAAGCCAGCTTGTTCCACGTAAGCTGCGACTCCGCGCAAACGCGACCGGCTCCGCGCCACGTTCTGCCTGTATAGGGTGCGTGCCAGGCGGCAAGCCGAATCGGCTGCCCCGACGGACCGAGGCGAGGGCGGGAGACGTTTTTGACAGGCTCTAAATATGCGGATCATGCAGCACAGCCGGCCTTGCGACACGGTTCCGTGCCACGTCCGCATGTGACGTGCATTTGTTTCTTTTTCTTTATGTCTTCTTTTTCACTTTTGCAGCGTTTTGCATCAGTGCGGCCTGTTCATCTGCGACCTTGCGATTTCTACGGAAGCGATGGAAGCTGCGATGCTCCTTTCTTTTTTCATTCACTTCTTCGCTTCGCCTTCGTGTATTCACTCCATGTATTCCCTCCATGTAGTTTCCTGCAAGTGTACTAAGCAGCGTGAAGCGTCTTTTGCTCCAGACCACTCCAGCGTCTGCGACGTTTCGAGCGTACATCGGAGGTGCAAGTCGGGTGGGGGTGGGGAAGAATTCAAGAATTGCCCCTTAACACGTCATTATTATTATTACTTAACACGTAATTTTGTGCTTAATAAGCAGAAATACGCATATTTGAAACAAATACAAGTAAAAAAAACATTGCACATCAGGCAATTTTTTTTCAAGTGAAAATGGTTGTTGTCCATTGAAACGCAATGCGCAATTTTGCAAAGATTACAAGAGTTACAAGGCGAAGACAGGTCTTACGCAGCGTGTAATTTTTTTACGCATTAGTGGGGACAATCTGAGAACGGAAAGCGATGCCGCATAGGCGGGTCGGAAGCTTCCTCCTTACCCTGGCGGCGCTTTCTTGTAGCTTCCAGCTTCCATTATTCCATGCATGGTTTCGCCGGCTGATCTCTGACAAGTGATTTGATTGGTAGTAAAGTTGGCTTATATGTGTTTCACTTCCACAAAAAGAGGAATGCAAGTGCACCCTCATTAACAGTTGAGTGCTATAACGTACCGTTTTACTCATTTGTTTATTCTGTTTACGAAATGCTACAAAGAAATATTGTTTTTATATGAGTTGCAGAGGAAATGAACATAAATATCTACAAAGATGAGGCTAGAGAACTAAAGGAAAAGTGCATATACATAAATCGATGCATAAACTGAGAACTGGTGAGTATCTCGTTCAACTCTGAAATCGTCCTTGAGAAAAATTAAAACTTAGATTAGAAGCGTGTTTTGCAACATGCTTTGTTATGTTCAGGACAATATGACAATTTGTGTGTGTTTGTGTAATACTACGCTCGTGATGTTATTAATAATATGACGACATTACGCGCACTGTACTTGAGTGGGATTGCACGCTTACATTTTTCATGTGCATACCGGACTTTTCTTCTCGATGCAAAACTACTCGGCGCTTCGAATAACAGAGTAAATAAACTAACGAACTTTATTGGCTATTTGCAATGTTTTTAGTTTTCTCAGCAGTGCACATTTAGAGCAGAGGGGCTATTTTCGACCATTGACTAGAGCAAAAGTGACGTCACCAGGCCGGACGAGCTATCCCTGTCGGTATAGGCCCACCGCCAACACCTAAAGGCATTAGGTGTCCCACTGAAACTTCTTTAATCGGAATTTGCAAATAGCTACGAAATCAAATCTTCACTAGATAGCGCCAGAATAAACCGTGAGAACTCAACAACGCTCGCACAGCAGGGGACGACATCTTTCCGTTTGGATATTTATCAATGGTGCAAAAGTCGTCCACGAATGCAAACCATGAGCGGTTCGAGTCCCAACGCTGCGACATTCTGAGCGGGGATCAGACGTGTGCTCGAGCACATGCCCAGGGACCTTCTTATGCGTCACTATCTGTGGGGATCAACGGACTGCTGCGTGCTTTGTCACGTCAGGTCAATCGAGTACAACTGGACGCTGACGCGCTACAAGTGTGATATTCAGACACTGTCAGCAAACTTGAGGAAATCGGACACGGTAAAAGGGCATGATGTCAGTTTTCGCCAGTCATACCTACATGCCTCAAGAACCGCAGCAACCGTGAACCCAAGCATCCATTTTTTTGCCGCCAGTTCTAACTCACTCCAAGCCGGTACCCCTTTAACTCACTGCCAGAGGCAGCAAAACATTTCCAGCAGCAAAAGTATGAAACTCGCTTCAGGATCACAAGACGAAAGCACAAAAAGCTGGTAGCAAAGATGTTTCCGTTTCCTTGAACGCTCGCAGGACATATTTCACCGCTACGGATTTCTGTGTGCGAGTAAAGAAAAAAAAACATGGTCCACCAACTGAAAAGCTACTGTAGTGTCTCGCTAAAATAAATAAAAAGAGACAATTTACCAGTGAAAGACGGGGAAAGTAAAGCAAATACAGAGAATCGCATCCAAGTTGAAGTGAGACCGCCAAACACCATTAGCGGCCGTGATAAATGGACCTCTTTATGCATATCAAGGGCGTTCGACAAAGCCGAAGCGGCTCGGTTATGGAATCGGCTCGGTGCGTCTACCTGGGGGCCATTCCTACTGCTCCCGCAAACATTTGCGTCCTACATGGCCGCGCACTGTGCCAGTGCCGCACTCTTTTCTTTCGGGTGGTGTCGCTCGTTCAAGCTATCCGGGAGCGCTGGCGTCTCTTTGCGTCAGTGTGAGGTCCACGCACGCCGCTCTAGTCAACGTTTCTCTGACCAAGGACGGTAAGAAAGGCGCGTGGCTGAACGGCAGAGGTGTGTCAATGTTCGGTGTCAGGGATGCGAGCGAACGATCGAGGGCGTGGTGTGGACGCAGTCACTTGGAACGTCGATTGCCTCGAGAAGGCAAACAAAAGTTCTGACACGCCTATTTTTTGGCTAAATACAAACAAGACCTTGCCTACTTTTGGAGAAAAAATTACTGAAAAGGATTAAAGTTTTACTATTCAAGTATCTAAAAAGCTTGCAGCGGTAACTCACTCTTTCCGAGGCAGCAGTGGTTAGTTTCATTATAGCAGATGTCACATTAACTGCGTTTAAATGTATCAGTGCCTAAGGTAAAATGCCAGCCTAACAGCTTTAAGCCCTTCGTGCTTAAAAAATTAGCAAAAACTTGTTCTAGTTCCACACCAAGCAGAGCAAGCGCGTGGTCTCCCACGCACTTCTATATCCGGAACCTCCCACTCCCTGATCTGAAACCGAGAACCCACGCGATCATTGAAAACGGCTGCACAAAAACAAATGGTTGCCCTCAAACAGCTGAGAACACACGCCGGGATTCATCCCCATCAGCTTCTTGGCTTTTCACACGAAGAGGGCGTTATATTAAGTCGCATCCGTTGCCGGATGTCGTTCTAGCTTTACTGCTGGGGCTGCACTTCCAATACGCACACGTCTTAGAAGTGCCCTGAAGCAACACCGTTTAGAGCAAATACCCTGCATTTGCCTTCTCAAAACTTGTCCTACTTCTGTCAGAGAACTGACTCACCCCGTCAACAGTGTCTTAAACATCGCTTATTGCACCTCTGAATCCGGCGTCGAAGTTGTCGTTAACCTGATGGGAGGGCAGTTATACACGCAATCTTGTAGTGCCCGAGTGTGCACTTAAAACGAATATTTCCATTTTTTTTCTGTTCATGTAGTAAACAGAAACATTCCTCTGTACTTTTTCCGGGAGAATTAAAATAGGTGAGTCCTCTTTACACATTTTAAAAGGCCCTTCGCATGTGCAGTTATTGAGTGGTTCTACGCTTCCTTTGAACCACTTTTGTTCCTGATCTTTTTTTTTTTGCGAGCAAGTTAGCGTGAGACAAGTATTTAAAAAAAGCAAAAATCTTTACCTGCGCTTATCGAACAAGGAGCCTTACCACTACCGCACACGAGGTTGGTTGGCGTACGACGTTTTAAATGTCATCATAAACCTTCTCTTTCCATTCATTACACTGTAACAGGTTTCAAGCAAGCGCCCACTGCGAAGTTTCTCACGACATGCTAGCGAGCTCTGCATACCAACCACCCGATACATACGCGAAGGAAAATAACCGCATCCCTTCCTGCACGTTTCATTGAGATGAACTGACCGAGCGGGGAATCGTCAAAATCTTTAAAACTGCCTTACTGGGGTCGACGTACATGTTCATGGGATTTAACTCAACCACCTTTTTTTTAATTAGATCTTAAAACAATGGCGTTGGCTCCTATGCAAACAAGCTTATAGAATTCAGCTAAAAATTTTCGACTTGACGTTCTCGATCCTTACTTCATCCTTCTCTTTCACGTCCCCAAAAGCATCCCCTCTTCTCTTTTTCCTAGTGCCAGGGTTGCCAACTTGAACTCTTCTGGTTAACCTCTTTACCTGTGGTCAATGTTTCCACTGTAGGCGCCCCAAAGTACGTCTTTCGAGTGACCTTGACAAATGTGTGGAAGGCTGCCCAACTTGTGTATATAGCCATTACCCGAGGAAAAAAAAGTTTCAGTTGAGGAGCGCGCTACGTGGGGACCCGAAAATACGGAAGGTCTAAGTTTTTTTTCAAGAAAAAGCCCCGCAAGATCTTATTGCAGAAACCATCAGCTGATTTTCTATCCACTGTGCTCCCTGCAACGGGACTATAGGCAGTCATGGGACGACCAAATCGGTGCTAGAAAAAAAAGGGCGCCGCAAAGGAGTAGTTACACAATGCATGACAATGACGACTTGAGGAACTCTGCGCGCATGCACTCTCGCTAGGTTTACCGTGGAGGCCAGAATAAATATGCAAACAGGTATGGAGGGTAATCTACTGTGATTACACGTTAATGACTTGCTTGCGTCTTCGATCTCTAACGCGCCCCTTGTTCATTCTTTGGTTCGCGCTGTATAAGTTCTGCACGGTTGATCACACGACAAAGGTTGAGAAAGTGAGTCAGTGTTACTCAAAGGGAGTGCTCTGCCCGATTCATTGTTTTTTTTTTTTGCCGCACCAAAGTGACAAAAGCCAATGGGCGTCAAGGCAGGGGTATTGTTACGCGCCAAACTTGGTGAAAAAAGCGTGAAATAAATCCCGTCATATAAAACTGAGAAGCCGGATGAAGCGCTGAAGTCGGGCATTACCACCTACCACGGCTGACCGAGCCCTTTCTCCCCCTTTCAAAGGCTGCCCTCGCTCAAACGGGGTGAGCGCAGTGTTCCGGACAAGCGACGAAGGACCGCGCTCAAGGCCAACTTTCCTCCTCCCCTTCCTGCGGTCCGCGGAGACTTGAGACGCTCGTGCCTCGGCCGCCGACGAGCATCGCGATCGCCGCGGCTACGCACGAGCCCGCGCGTGCCATTAGGCAATCTCTGACGAATCCATTAGCGTACTATCTGGGGTCGCGATCACCGCGAGCGCGGCGCCGTCATTTGGCGCCCCCTCCGAAACCTCGGCGGTCACACGGGGGAGACAGAGGGCGCTTCACGGGCGACGCGCCGAATGCACAATGGGAGAGGCGCGCCGCCACGGTTTCCGAACACCGTCGTCGTCACCGGGCCTGCCGCCGGTGCCGGTGCCGATTCGGGCGCCCCGGCGAACGCGCTCGTTTAGATAGAGCGACCTCTTCCTTCCCCTGAGCTCTCCTCGCTCGCACTCCGCTGCCCCCCCCCCCCCCCCCCCATTCGAAATCGCGCTCTGTTCTCCGCCGTGGTGTATTTACTGCTTGGTTTTCGCCTCGCGGTTTCGGAGCCTGCAGTTGTAACCTGTTAATTCGCAGTGAGAAGTCAAGGAGAAATGGAGAGAGGAGGCGAGAAAAAAAAAGAAAGAAGGGAACGAGTGAGAATCGGGAGCGGAAATTTGACCGCGGGAGCATTTGAGAAAACGCTTATCTTTCGAGGGAAGTATATTACGCTGGCCCGGAAGAAAAACGCTCGCGGCAATTCCATCAAACGTGTACCAATGTGCGGGCTTTTCATATCACCGATTCAGCCGTCGTCGAGTTTTGCATTTTGCGACATTTGGCCCCGATTCAACGCGTTATTGCTTTTTTGTGTAGGCGCACTGTCGTGCTTTTATATTGTTTTTTTACCGTGTTTGTGCTCATTATTTAGCGCCTACTTTGTCCTGTGTCGCCGGCCTACACTGCTGTAATTTTCTGTAAGTGCGCCGACTTCAGCCTAAACAGAACCTGGGGCTGCTAGATTTCTTTGTTGTGCTTTTGTTTTTCGGTTTCTACGACAACCTCTTATGGCTGCTTGCTGAGTGGATCTTTTTATCTGGGCTTTTTTTTTTTAATTCGATGCACTGAGTGTTGAAACCTTCGTCACGCCTTGTTGACCTGTATCAAACACGACGATTCTTCGTTGACCCGTGCCACCTGCTAGCTGAGGCTATTCGCAACATCGTTTCATTTTATGCCCATTTTTGGGGGTTTTCGCGAAAAGGATAGTAAGTTAAAATTTTGGTGTGTTCTAGTTTGTTACGCAGCATGAACATTTGAAGCGCAAAAAAAAATTGAGGACGATGATGAAGCACAAAAACGGCAGCTCTTGTCCTACGTCATATACCTTCCCATCTCTGAGCATCCCATTCACTTTGGCCGAACTCCCGTATGCACTCACTCACTATGCACGAACGTCTGCATCACAGGAAGGCTGCATTACCTGCCCACTTCTAAAAAATCTTTCTGATCCCTGTACAAAATTTCTATCAGATCACATCAGTTACAGCTGACAATCTGGCACCGTATCGGAGGCATGAAAATCCTCCATCACCAAATTTCTAACTAAACCAACAAACCTTCCAGCAAACAGAACCCCTTCCTATTTATTTGATCTTCTTCGTTAGCAATACGATGGAGCGAATGGCCCTCTAACTTGACCGATAACCTCAACGCCAGCGCTTTGTTCCCACACACACCTCATAGGCTTTCGTTCATCTATATCTACGCAAGACCTCTTCCTGCTCATTCAAAATGCTTTCTTTCGCCATACGACAGCGCAAATATACACGCAGTATTCCCAAAATATCTCGAGAAAGCTCTCAACAGTCTTTCCCACGATCACATCCCTGCCTCATCATTCGACAGATTGCGATGCTAATGTGTACAACCATCGCCGAGGTTTCCTTCACGGCCGCACGGTTGAATTTCGGGTCCTATCCACCGCATCCCCATCACTCCCTCTCATCGGCACCAGACAAACCAGAACTTCTGCAGCTAGCAAGAAGCCCCTATCACCGTTATTGCATTCATCATGTTACCCTCATATGGACGACCATCCTATTCCCATGGTCACCTCCCGCAAAGTCCCGGGCGTGCACCCCTCCTCATCGCTGCTGGCCGTTCATCAGGCATATCCACCTGCCGCTGAGACACCCATATAATCCGCAGGGTAGCCTCCAAACACTAGGAGCTTACAGCAAAACAGGCAGGAGAACTCGCTCAGGGTCTCGCTCTCAATGAGTTCCTCTACTGCATTCCTTAATATTGCCACGTGCCTAGCACCACGACACAGGAACCTTCCACTTCGACACTTCTTTCTCTATCATCTCTCACTCCCTCAAGGCATGGTTGTGTTCACCGAGAAGTGAGATAGTTACTGCACTTTTACCTACCCGAAACCAATTTTACTTTTTTTTTACCGTAACTGCTACTCTCCTTTCTCAGTGACCTTCCCCTCCAGATGAGCGAGCTTCGGCGATCTGTCACTAGATGCCGGCACTACAAAATTCTGGTTACTAGGCTTATCGAGTTGGCGTTGATTGGTTGCCTTAAAAATACGACGTCAAAAAGCGCGGGTTGTTCCAATAGATTACTTATACTACTTATAGACTATAAATTTAACGTAATGTGTTGTTTTTTATTATTCATTACCGCATTTTGTACATGCAATTAAAAGGGTACATAAAATTATATTTGCGAATTTACTATTTAGTGTTTCACTTTTCAGCCGAAATGGCACTACCAGCGGTTGACGCAATCCATACACCCAGATGATAATAATAATAATTGGTTTTAGGGGAAAGGAAATGGCGCAGTATCTGTCTCATATATCGTTGGACACCTGAACCGCGCCGTAAGGGAAGGGATAAAGGAGGGAATGAAAGAAGAAAGGAAGAAAGAGGTGCCGTAGTGGAGGGCTCCGGAATAATTTCGACCACCTGGGGATCTTTAACGTGCACTTACATCGCACAGCACACGGGCGCCTTAGCGTTTTTCCTCCATAAAAACGCAGCCGCCGCGGTCGGGTTCGAACCCGGGAACTCCGGATCAGTAGTCGAGCGCCCTAACCACTGAGCCACCGCGGCGGGGACCCAGATGCGACCGATCCCCCCAATCTAAAGCTGGGTCCGATCCCCCAATCTAAAGCTCTCGCAAGTACGCGTCGCAAGACCGCCGTACGCCCGGCGAATAGTGGGGTGTAAAATTTTTGTCTCCTTATTTAAAACTCTCTGTTCGCCACTCGCAGTCACATTGCCCTCATCTCACTTTCACTAGGACTCGCCAGCCGCTCTCTTGCAACGCTCGAAATGACTTACCCTTCTTAATAGACCTCGCATGTCGCAATACAGTTATGCGTCTTCCAGGAGCATTATTTGGTTAGCAAGCGGCACAGCTTGGTTAGCAAGAGGCACACGACTTGTTACTAGTGTATTCGGCACTGTTCTGAAAAATATTAATTATATTAAATAAAACAGAACTCTAATACACGACTTGCACGGATTGGAGATGTGGCTCAGATGCTGACAAAGTATACTGATGGCCGGGGTCCATACGTCCAAAGATACTGGGAGTTGGGTTATGCTGTTTGACTGCGTGTTAGTATTAACACTTTTCGCTGTCTGCATTTCTGAGAACCGCGGGTACTGCGCGAATCTCCAGTTAATATATGCAACAGGTTACCTTCGACGACGCACAGCACTCAGCATTAAGTACTCCAAGGTATACCCGTTTTCGCATTCCACTCGGAGCACTTTGGGCTGGCTCTGAATCTGCATGTTTTGTCGCGGCGACGCATTTCCCTCCGACGGCCAGTCACGGGGCCCAATGCACTGCATGCGCCGTCATCCATGGCGAAAGAGAACAAACGCATGGAATACAAAAGGGGCCGCGCCATAGAGCGGCTTTCAGATAGTGTTTTCTTGACAGGGAGACCGGGGAAAAGAGAAGGCGTAAGAGAGATTGTATGAGAGGAATCCGAATGGTTTTTGCCGCCACCAAACGGCGCTCTTGGATCAACCAGGCCCCGCGGTGACAGCTTACGACGCATCTGTCAGAGCCCTCTCTCAGGCGTCATGCGCGCTCGGAGAATATCGGTTTTCGCTGGGAACGCGTCTGTTGCTCGATGCCGCCTGCAGACACGTACACAGCGCCGCCGCCGACACAGCCGCTTCGGGCTCGGAAGAAGCCTCGTCCCGTCGTGCTCTGGGCCGAGTGCTTCTGCCGGGCGTAGCGGCAGTTGGCTTAGCCTAATCGCATGCGGCACATTAGTGCTAAAACGTCGCTTTGCGCGCCGGCCCCAACTGAGCGGGGTGTTTGCTATGCACCCGCCGGTCCGAAGAGATGAGCGTGCGGCAGACCCGCGTGACACTCGGCGACGCTGCTGAATGCCTGCTGCTGCTGCAGCCTCCGCCACGCCACTCTGCTCGTCACGAGAAAGCGTCGATGCTCGCTGCGCTGTGGGCGGGCCCGGGATGCCCGCACCAGGGTGGGGACTCCCGTTTCGCGACGTTGCGCATTTTTGGGAGCTCTACAGCCCTAATTTTTGTTATTCCGTTCTTGTTACGTGTGATTCTTGCTGCCCGCAAGTATATCTTCAAGAATTTTCTTATTCCGTTCTTGTTACGAGTGATTCTTGCTGCCCGCAAGTATATCTTCAAGAATTTTCTTATTCCGTTCTTGTTACGAGTGATTCTTGCTGCCCGCAAGTATATCTTCAAGAATTTTCTTATTCCGTTCTTGTTGCAAGTGATTCTTACTGCCCGCAAGTATATCTTCAAGAATTTTCTTATTCCGTTCTTGTTCCGTGTAATTCTTACTGCCCACAAATAAATCTTCAAGAAGCTTATGTGGGGTTACTCTCAAAACAACGAACCCCAACGTCTAAATTTTGCAGTGAGCTGCATTCTTTTAGACGTTTTGTGCGATATCATCTAATGAAAAAATGTTGGCTGCCGTAAACAAGAAGAGAAAAGTCTCTCCATGTTTTTGGGCCACTAATTTGAACACATAAAACAGACCTTCCAACTGCACAAAGACTGGAAACAACGAGATAAAGATCCTGTACACGAGATCTCTCACACTCCAATTATTAATTGAAGTTTTCATGTTCAAAGAGCTAACCCTTAAGACTTGAAGTCTTCTTTAAGCGATGTGTTGTGAAATTGGGTTTGTTTCCAGCAATGCGATGCCCCTCAGGGCAAGCTGTCATGAGCACAGAAAAAAAAATAAGCGAGCGCTTTATGAATTCATACCATAATTCCTTGAATTCTACATCAAGAATGGTTATGCCCAACGCGGCGTCTTAGTGGCTTTGGCATTTGGCTGTTCAGCCCAAAAATGCGAGATGTAATCCTGGCCGCGACGGCCGCATGTCGATGGAGGCGAATGCAAAAGGCGCCCGTATGTTGTGCGATATCAGTGGGAGTTAAAGAATTACATATGGTCGGTATTAATCCGGATTCATTCACTTTGCCGCCTCTCACAGCGCATTTGAATCTTTGGGAAGTTAAACCCGACATACCATACCACGTATAGAGCCCTCATATAGTTCAGATGCTTGCGGTCTTTCTCTTTGCTTCTTTTTCTGGCATAGTTTATCAAAGGAACGTAGAAACTCGCAATTTCTAGGATACGCATATATAGGGTCCGCAGGCAAGGCGCAAAACAGCACATGCGTGTGTGTCCCGCTGGCAGCTCTCGGAAAAACTTTGCGCATGCGCAAATCGGTGATTCGCCGCCTCCTGAACTGACTCTGGTGAAGTCTCGCTTTAGGTGCCACAGGACAGTGAAGACGTCTAAAAATCCCCGCTTCTTTTTAAGTTCATATGCACCTCCTCGGATATCCTTCATCCAGAGCTCCTTAATCGTACTGTTGCGAAACTCCTCATAGGAACAATGTCAGAATCTGGCACTCTAATCGTCTCAAAACTCGGAAGTCAGAAGTCATTAGTGCCACATGGGGCATTCGCGCTAACTTCTCAACACTGTTCAGGATACCGTTATGCTAGCAGAATGCCGTTATACTAGAGTGTGAAGCTCGTAGGTGGCGCGTCCGTCTGATAACCTCCAGGAAGTAATCGCAAGTCATGCTCGGGTTTTTATTTGTAGCTTCAAAACTGGTAGGGATAAAGAACTTAGATTAAAGAACGTTGAGCCGTCAAGGTTATTTTTGAGTGCAGTAGAATAAGCGATTGGCGAGCCCATAGCTTTCAGTGGTCTAGCCAACCACACCAGAAGCTCTTTCCAGAGTGGGTGGTCTTGATACTGTCGACGCATTCCACATAGGGACGTTATAATGACGTTTGTTTGACCTTCAAGTGCGATAAGCTATGGCAGGTGAATAGTGTGTTGGATCTCAATAAAGCGTAACTTTTACGAGTACGGAGATAAGCAACCGATTGTTCATTATGTCATGTAGGCATACGAGTGGACTATCGTTAAATTACATTGTGCGAGAACAATTTTCATGTGGGTCGCAGTAGTGTGAAGCTACACTTTCCTGTGCAGTCGTGTTGACGTCAATGGGCACCTTTCTTATCCACCTGCGCTGTTTTACTGTGATAGCCTCAGAAGCACCATGTGGAAAAGAAAACGGCGTCCGGAGGCTATTCATAAAATTAGCTGAATGGTCGAATGAATGTGACATCACAGAAGACATCATCATCTGAGAAATAAAAGGCGTAAAAATGGCGGAAAAAATTAGTAGAACCTAAAATAGGCGAGAAAATTGAATTAGAAGGACATGATATGATGCATAAAAGGCTTAAAGTGCTACCGCATTCTATACACGTAATGTAATTAAGTGTCCCCCAAGTTATTTTTCGAAGTCTCTAATATGAAAGCTATCCTACGAGTAGTGAAGGCTCAGTACAAGACTCACCGCTCACCACTATACCTGTCTTTCATTTAGCTCATGTGTGCATGGTTGGAGAAGCGCGTTATCGAATCAAATAGAGACGCTTCTGCACCCGGGCTATGCATTGTGCGCACAGCATGCATGATGCATGTAGTACTTGCCTTAGATTTAGCCTATACATCGAAGTGAGCCGTTGTTTGGCATAACTGTGCGCTTGACCTTTCCAAGGGTCGGTATTGCGAAAACACGTTTCAGGCTGTCGCATTAGGGAGTCGCTCGGAGTGTACCGTGACTGCGATGAGATTAAGTGAATTAATATGTTAGAGAGAGACCCCATTTATTGCAGCGCATGCGCATGTGAGCAATAACACTCAAAGACGAAGAACGCCAGCGTTAGCACTACGTCTTCTCTTTTTCGCGCCCACTATTCTACACTAGCCAAAGGACAGAAGATTACAGGATTTATTTGCAGTTACCATGTTTAGCTTGTGTAATCAGATGGCATTAGCATGAACAACACGGTTATAAAAGCGTGTTTCCTATAGTTGATCATGCCCTCAAGAAAGCGATGGTTCGCCATTACGCGGTCTTATATGCCGCGCAAGCTGCTTCTTTTGCAAAGAGCACGAAGTTCGATTCCTAAATCTCCCATGTTACTTCGCAAACGTAGCAAAAAAGCACGAAGCGTCACGGATATCCTGCGCCGGGATCACCAAAGCTAACTGGTCCGTCAAGTGGTCTGAGGCTAACCACGCCCACCGCAACCGCTGTCACACATGACTGACACCGTTTACGGTAAACTGCGCTTGCATCATCATTGGCACAAAATTTAAAATTTGCCTTGTATTTTAATTCCTTATCTGCGTAACCGATTCAGAACTAGGTACTGTACATTACAAGCTATCCTTTGGAGTACGAAAAACTAGGTTCCAAAAAACCAGCTGTCAGTTCTTCGGGCCTATAATGCAGGGAAAGCGCCGGTTTCATTCATGGCTATTGCATGTAGTGCCCTTACGCAACCTGACAAGCAACTCGGACGAGAAATCACAAGCCGACAGGGCAGGCGCAATCAGAGAAACGGCGGAGGAGTCCAGTTTGACACACCCGCCGTAGTCCCCCGGCAACAGGCACTTGACACCTGTCCACATCGCGAAAGTGCGCGCTCTACTACACAGCGCACAGCGTGGCCTACTAAGCACACTGGCGCATACGCGCCCACTCATGTGTCTCGCGAATGATCGGCCCGTCTGGGCGAAGACACTGCATCCCGCCAACCAACCCGGCCACCAGTCAGTGCGGCCAGGAGGGGGGCCTCTCCCAGCACAGAGCACGCACGCACAACGCACACACCGTCGCCGTGCCGCGCAGCGCTCGCTCCGTGTTTACATGGACCGAGCTGCGCCGCGGAACGCCTTCGCAGTCTCGGCCCGGCGAGCGCCAGTCGATTGTCGACGACGGCACAAAACGCCGACGTGACCGGACTACCTGAGCGAGCGACCACCGCCGCCACCTCGACGCTTGAAAACAGCGCCGCGGGCCAGGGTGTGTGCGTGCGTCCGTGTGGGCCACGCCGCCTTTAACGCAGCTTCTTTCTTTCTCTTTCCTTCCTTATCTCTCTTTCAATCTCTCTACTCTCATTTTTAGTCTCTTCGCGGAGGTTTTTCCAGAGCTCCTGGAAGCCGGGCGTCGAGCAGCACGATCGCACGCCGCGAACTCCTTCGCTTTTGTCCGCCTTGTTCCCTCTCCCTACGAGCGTGCCGAGAGAGTGCCGCTTGCCTTGTGGAGAGCCTTATTAATAGCCCCGGATCGGGGCCGCAGCCGGCGCTATGGGCTCAAGTGGCATTAGCCGTATTAATAAGGCGCCTAGCGCGCGCCCCCGCCACTGTCTTGAAGCGGTTCTTCTCTCCCGGAACCTGCAAGCACCGCTGGCCCACGGCACTCTTCGCAGTTCGCGTTCCCTTCGTCGCCAACGCGCTGACGGCGAAGTGCTGCGCGCGTAATAGATTAAATCTTAACAGCGCACTCCAAGTGCGAGCTCTCAATCTGCTCCAGTTTTCTCGGCCTGCTTTGTTTTTCTCGGTTCTTTGCTGCATTTTTCATTTTGCGTTGAGCTAGTTACCGAAACACTGTAAAGGTCAATAGAGTCTAGACTGCCCTGACATGATCGCGCTTGTTTTCTTTTCTCCATATTAACAGAATATAAAATATTTTGTTTTATTTTTTTTTTTCATTTTATCTCGTCTTCGCTGTTATTTCTTTTAGCTCCACATCGAGGGCCCGCCCCTGTACATCTTGCTTAATAGTTCAACAAGGTTGTCGCCTCGTTCTTATCGCTGTCAAGAAGCATGACCCGCCATATCTTGTTAGGCTGTATGATCATTTTCTTTATACTCTTCTGCTGACATACCGCGTTTATTAAATGTATATGGCCTGTCGAGTTTGCTTTTAACTGATGCAGTCTGGCTGTTTGTAAATCGCCAGCGACGTAAATATTTCAAATGTGAGTCGAACTCTCGCCCTGAAAAAAAAAACCGAAAATAGTAAATTGGTTTTTGGGGAAAAGAAATGGCGCAGTATCTGTATTACATCTCTGCGGACCACTGAACCACGCCGTTAAGGAAAGGGGTAAAGCAGGGAGTTAAAGGATAAAGGAAGAAAGAGGTGCCGAAGTGGAGGGCTGTGGATAAATTTCGACCACCTGGAGATCTTTAACGTGCACTTACATCGCATAGCACACGGGCGCCTTTTACGTTTCGCCGCCATTGAAACGCAGCCGCCGCGGTCGGGTTCGGACCCAGGTACTCAGGACAGCAGCCGAGTTCCATAACCACTGAGCCACCGCGGCGGTCGCGTTCACCTTTCCTATCTTTAGGACCTTCAGTGGTAGACTCGTGCTATAAGAGCTTCAGTAGTTGGCTAAGAAGCGAACCTGACGGCTTGCTTATTTTCTGACAAAGTCTGTACATGCATGGTGTCATTGAGGACTGCTGCAACTCAGATCAGTCATTTCAGGCCTGAGTGACTGGAAAGCGCTACCAGAGTACTGCCGTCGATGTGCACGGATCTTTGAAGCTCGCGTTTAGCGGTGGCAGTCTGTGAAATCTCCCGCAATGAAAAGTGGACTCGTAACACCTTCGCGCACGTCAGCGCTGCAGGCGAGCATGCTTCCACGAAATTCGGAGGTCGTGGGTTCGGATCTCATCTCGGGCATGTGGTTGTTCTTTTTTTCTTTTGCATTCTAATCCATTATCTTTAAAATAACTACCCTATTAAGCTCCCTTTGATGAACGCCACAAATTATTTATTTATTTATTTATTTATTTATTTATTTATTTATTTATTTATTTATTTATTTATTTATTTATTTATTTATTTATTTATTTATTTATTCTGATGGCCCATAGGGCTGTTACAGAGTGGTTTCATTTTTCTACATGGTCACACCATTGCCCACCACAAGCAAAAAAATTCCCCTATGCTCCTTCGTTAGGGTGACTGTAAGCTTCCGTCATGTACGCTTCACTCTGCCGGACAAAGTAAAAAGATAAACAAGACCGAACTTGTTTGGAAGTGTAACAGCTTCCTACATAAACTATTCAGTTTCTTACGCTGCTGTGCAGAAAAGCAGTGTAACTGGAAAAATGTGTCTCAGGCGAGGCGATTTACATCAGAGCAAGATCAGGGACTTAAGCTTTGCATTTATTTATTTTTTAAGCGTCCGGTATTTAGCGGCTTTCTCTGCCTTTTCTTTCGACCCAATGCAAGCCGTTCCCGGCAGATTCGCTCATTAGTCGTTTATATGATGTCATCATAGAGTCGAGTCGTGTCAAGCCGAATTGCGTCCTCCTGATTTGTCACCGCTGTCGCTGGCCTTGCATAATCTAATCTGCTGCAGATTTCCAGCCTCACGCAATCACGAGGTGCACTCGTGTCCCAGTACAAGGCATGCACACAAAAAGCGACTTCGAAAGGTACTTCGTAACCGCTAAACGCGTACCGCACTGCTCTCTCTATAGCCTGAGGAATGAAATCCGATGAAAGCCAGCGCTGAAAGCAGCGCTCCGCGGCAGAGCACATAGTCGGTCGCAGCATTATGAGTAGCTTTACTCCTACGCGAATATGTATGCATCGGCTGTGCTGCTCGCTGACTTTTTCCGTCTTATTACAAATACTTCGTTGTGCCTTTTGAAAGTTTGATCATGTTATTTATGTTGGTTTAACGTCCCAAAGCGACTTAGGCTACGAGTGACGCCGTAGTGAAGGGCTCCAAAAATTTCGATCACCCGGGGTTCTTTAACGTGCACTGACATCGCACAGTACACGGGCCTCTACCATTTCGCCTCCATCGCAATGCGACCGCTGCGGCCAGGATCGAAGTGTTCAGTTCAACATGTGAAGGTTTTAAAATGTTACCCTCAATATAATCAGGTGGCACCATGCCGCGGCAGTCAACGTTACGTCTTCGTCGCACACAAGCCATCAAAGAACTACGTCCTGGCATCCAAGAGAGGTTGCTTGGAAGAAGAGAAGGAAAGTTCACAGCTAATTTTCATGTTTATTTAGTGCAGAACTCATTACCATTGCAAATAAATGTGTCATCAGCCTTTCATTTTAACGCAAGCTGAACGAGTTTCTACTGGAATATGATAGTTTTTACTTCTTTATTTCGCCTGAATTCTCAACAATTCTGACCAATTTCAGATTAATGCTTGATATTTTACATGTTTTCTGGCTCTGTTCTCGACCTAGTATCTCTCTTTTCGCTTTTTGGTATGGTTTCCTGTTTGCTTCTTTGTACAGGTAAATATAACGTGTTGATAATTATGTTCAAGGATTTTCGCTCATCTTCTTAATAAGTTGTTTGTTTGCCTTTCTTGATAAACACTGCATATCGTGTAATTTCTGCTGCTTGATTTTTATTTTGATTGCATTGTGTTGCTATTTATAGCAGATTCCTCCCCTCAGTCGCTGACTTCGGGACCACCTTATGGACTTACTAATATGTACCTATGCTAATGTTTGTGCAATAAACCTTCAACCTACAAACCTTCGTCAAATGCAGTTTGTATTCCACTTGCATACCTAGATGCGGTTTAACAGTTCTGGTGTTAGATGAAAAGAAAAACAGCAGAAAAACAATAATCATTCCACAATAACTTAATGGGATAAAACATGCGCTAGCACTTGGGAGTCGTTCGGAGGAACCTTCCAGCTGCACTTGACATCGCACATATTAAACTCTCTACCAGTAAGAACACGTACGCAGTCTGGTTTAATAATCTATAGAGTGTTGCTCAAGATGAAAGGAGTTGTGATCAGTATCACCGCACGATAATTTATGAAGAAGAAATTCGAAACTGATTGCGGTGCGCTGCTTGAACAGGGTGCTTTAACTTGTGAGTTCGTCTCTCAACAAATATAAATATAAACCCGCTCAAGATAAGTGCCCCACGCTCGCTTCCTTGGGAACAAACAGACTAATGCGGCCTCAGGTTAAACGAGTGCTCGAGAGCTGATAAAACTCCCGGTGTTGCTTGTTTTCCTGCTTTTGCTTGTTTATTTTTATGGTTGTGTTTTCCTTTCTCAGGATTGAAGCGAAGGCTGGAGAAGTGGGGCCGGTCCTCTTGCCCCTCATTTTTCTCTCTCCGGCCTGATCTCGCCTGCCTCGAGCGGCGAGACGCTGCAACGCATGCGTCATTCAGCAAAAAGTGATCAGTCTCGGAGAAAAGAGCTCTGTCCACAAGCGGCCGTTCGGCGCGGAACGCCCAGTAATTTCCCACCCGTTGACGTGCGGAGAAGCGGAGGGTCCTCGGAGAGGGGGAAAAGTCTGGGTGAGGGCAACGCCTGACTGAAGAGCAAACCGAATAAAAAAGAGAACAGTGCCTTGGTTCTTATTATTTCCTTCATCCTCTTCGGGCTTCACTCACTCGCTCTTTTTTTCACTCCGTGTTCACAGCGTCACCTTTTGAAAAGCGAAACACGCAGGTTTCATAGAACAACAGGAGCGGAGAAAGAAATAAGAGGGCCGTGGGGCGACCCTCGGGGGGGGATGCAGGCGCGCACAGAGAGTCGGGGCCCTGCAGCGTTGCGGCAGCATATTGCCTCCGAGAGTTTTCCGTTCTTGAAGTAAGAAAAACACTGCTGCCCTGTCAGGATGCGGGGAATAATTCCTTTGTTTTTCTTTTTGCTTTATTTCAGCGAAGAGCGGCCCGTGCGTGGTTCGCCTGGGGTTCCACGGAGTCGGAGAAGAGGGGTGTTGCAGAAAGGCAAGTTCCAGAGTCAGGTATTGCGAAAAACGCTTCGCCGAGATTCTTCGCGATTTACTTTGCTCTGTTCTCCGCCGTCGTCCACACGGTTTGAAGGCGACTATGGGCCGACATGGCGCCCCCCGGTATGCTATATATACTGAGCGCTGCACTGCAAGTGGAATGGGTTTTAGGGTGAAAATTTTCGAGGTCTGACGTACATACAAAGCGCGCGTATAGCTGCCCCAGAAAAGTTGGCCACCTTGTGCCTTCCCCGCTATGTCGACTGGAGCCGAACCAGGGAAGCGTCTCCACGTCTCACTTCCTTGTTGACAGAACTGGTTTTCTTTCAAGCTCTCTGAAGGGTTAGGTTCACAATAGCTTTCTTTTGTCTCTAAAGTGCGTTGAGTTAAAACTCAGTGGCACATTGGTGACAGTTTATTTACGATTTTTTTTTCCAGAGTCAATATAGACTCAGTAAGCAAGGAAAAAAACAGAAACAATATGTGCAGTACATTCCTGAACGTAACTACTTACGTCAGATGGGCCTACTCGTTGTCAGCTTGTGTTACAGACTGGCACTCCTCCTCTGTGCATCAGTGGCTGTTTTGACTCTTTTTTTTTTTCATTTCCAACGCCTACAGCAGAGTAGCTGACTAGGCTAACCTGCTTTGGGGCAACCTCTGTGTCTTAGGTTTCTACTTAAGGTCCCCCCCCCCCCCCCCCCCCCCGTCGGGATTATATCGTTATAGTTATTAGCCCACTCTGATTGTTCGTTGCAGAACTTTCAGAAAACAGAACACTCTTCATAACCAAACAAAAGCTACTCTTGAACGCAAAAGAGTAACTTGCAACCTGTTAATCGAATCTCCAAGGGAAGAAACGCAAAGCGAAAGGTGGAAGCTTGTGAGGAAGAGACGGCCTGCTTTTTACGGGGCGTTTGTTTGTAAATTGGCTTTTTCATGTCTGTAAGCGGTAGCTGCGTCCCTTTGCAAAGAAGGCGAAAGAGCAACAGTATAACCAAGATGCACACCAGCAGAAAAGAAAATGAGAGAGGGGGGGGGGGGGGGTGGAGGCGTCCCAGAGAAAGGCGCACCAGGCAGGAAGCAGCTCTCTTCTATCGTCGCGAGGTGCATGGCGTGCAGCCGAGCGGTAAATGTCGCCGCTGGCAAAAGTCAAATGCAGCCGTGCCCGTTCGCGGAGTTTTCTTTGCTACTCTCGATTTGCTCTTTGCCAGCTGCATTTTTTTTTTCAGCTTCTGTATCGCCTCAGAGCATCGAGATCAGCCTCACACAGGCATCTTCATAGCGTTCTTACTTTCCGTCGTGTTCGACCCGTTTGTTTCCTCTCAACGCTCGCTCCACCGTGGACAGTTCTGCAGCAGGGAATGGCAGAAATGCGACCGCCACCTTTTCTTATCGACGATTGTGTCACAAGGAATGGGTAAGCTGTGCACCCTTTTTTTTCGGCTGTCGCAGCAGGGCCTAACTGACTACGATAGCTACGAAAGTTGGACGCTGCGCAGGAATTTCTGCGGAGTGATTAGTCTTCAAACAAAAAAAAATGGAACCTATTCGCCAAATGCCGCAAATGAAAAGGTCATGCCATAGACAGCTTCAATTTGGCTGGCTTCTGTATGACAACCTAAATGCTTCTCAGTGCAAGAAGTGATATCGGTGACGGAAAGGCCGCAAGAGGTGGACGGCAGGAATTAAGAACAGAAACTGATGAAAATATCCTTTTTTTTTCTACAGCGACAGCTGTTATGCGACCGCTCCTGGATTTCTCGTCGTAGTAGTATGTCGGAGTCTGTCGTAGTCGTCGGCGTAACCCGTGGGTATGTTGTCATGGGAACCACTCGAAAGGCGGTTACCGCGCAAGGAGGAAGGTACGACGTTAGCCAAGAAATGCGTAACAGGTAGGTGGTCACCACAGGAACCATCACGAGGGCAGTTGCCGTGGAAGGAGAACGGTACCGGAGAGCGGAGGAATCCCCGACCGGATGGTGGTCATCCTAAAAGGAGGAGGGTTTGGCCAGAACGTAAGAAGGCGCGACTGGTTGGCGGTTGCCATGGAGACCACCAGAAAGGTAGTTACCCTGGAAGGACTAGGAGGGTTACCGTGGAAGGAGGCTTTAAAGCGAGAGCATAGGAAGGCGTAACCAGAGGGTGGTTACAAAGCTAACCGCCCGGAAGATGGTTGCCGTGGAAAGGGGAGGGTGTAGCGGGAGCCGACCGATCCCCAACCTGAGGTTGATTGCTTTGGAAGGAGGTGGGTATGGCGAGAGCGTGAGAACGGGCAACCGGTACGTGGTTGCCATGGGAACCAACCGGAGGGTAGTTACCCTGGAAGGAGAAGGACGGCTACCATAGAAGGAGGATATACGGGAGTGCAGGAGGGGGCGTACCACAGCAACCATCCGGAACGTGGTTACTGTGGAAGAAGGAGGAAGGGTGTGACGAGAGCGGAGGAAAGTAGCCCGGTCCATCTTCAGCAGTTGCTGCGAAACGCGCCGCCCGAGGAGAGGATCATCGGCAGCGCTGCGCTTCTAGAAACGGCAGACTGAAGAGCAGACCTATTTCAGAAAGGGCTATGTGCAGAAGACTAAAAGGAGTGCCCAAGAATTACGCAGATGTGAGGTCGCTCTCACATCCTGTACCACAACATATCGTAAGTATAAATGTCTTAACACCCGTCGCTGAATCTCGCGTTAACCAGCAGTAGGCGTCCTCTAAATTTTAAATTAAGTCATTTTGATTCTGAATGCAACATATTAACAAGTTTCTCGCGAATATATGAAGAGGAGTCCCTGGTCACATGAAAACAAAAGATTGGTCTTGTCGTTATTTAAAGGGAAAGTTTAACGTCGGAGACGCGTATAAACATATTGGCACATTCTTGTAGATATTTCCTCGTGAAGACAATAACTATGGCAGAACTATCTGTCTTGAAAAAAAATTGCATTTTAAATTGGCAAAGAAAGTCAGTTCAGAGCCGACGGTAGCACCATGATACGTTCAAATTTCGCGGCTCTGTATGTAGTTGCATGGAGTGGACTCAGTGCACTCTGTCAGTAGGACTGAGCACCATAAGGAGTGTTATTATCGCTGAAAGATATTCCAGACGACATTTTTTGTTCTTTTGCGACCATTTACTGTTTCTCACACGGTTTAACTCTGCTTTAACTTTTTTTTTCTTAAAATGTTCTGAAGAAGCAGAGAGCCCCTATGTAGACAGTGGCGATGCCTTCGGCAGATAAGCTTCTATAGCAAAAAGCGATATTTAGTATCTGTTATCAATATTACCGGTCTTATTTTACTGGAAGCGATTTTAAAAACCATCTTATTGCCTAAATCTGCACTGTTAATAAAATCTACGCATTTAAGTCGTTGTCACGCTCATTACTGTCATCACGGATCGCCACTAGGCGGCGGGGCATTCGCGTCTGAAATGTCAAGGCTTGCAGATGCCAAACACCACGGAAAACCGACATTTCATCCTCAAATAATTGGAGAAATAACCAGAAAATTCGCAATTTTGTGTAAAATGTTTGTTCCCTCCCACATTAAACACGGCTGTTCCGGCAATCAGTTGCAAAGATGGCTGCATTTCATATTCTCTCTTCTATGCTGCTAATACCACGCACGACTTAGCGAATAAAAGCTAAAATTAATCTTACCTTAGCGGAAATTGAGAGCAGGAACTACATTTGCACCGGACATATGTAATGAGAACAGATAAATAATTGTCCGTAGTAGCAATATAATTGATTCCAAGAGAGGGGATGTGTAGAGGGTATGCACAGCGTAGAGTTAGGTGGAAAAATGAGGTTAAAAAATCGGCTGCAAGATGCCCAGTGCTGGCGCTGTATGTGGTTCATCAGAGACCAATGGCAAAAACCTTTTCCTTTCAGTTGATGTAACCTGGCTGATGAAGGTGATGGCGACGACAAAGAAGATTATGAATATTAGTTGCTCTAGAGGTGGTGGTGGTGGTCGTGAGGAAAAATATGGCGGGTTGGTCCTCGGGAGTTCCACCCGCTGGTTCAGAATGACCGGTCTACTGTGATAATTAACAATTAGAGCGCGCACAGGAGCCCCCACGCAAAGAAACGAAATGCTGTCAAAGCTAAAAGCTGGAGATTACGTATTGTACAACGCGGAAAGGTGTGTGTTGTTCGCTGCCCTCAAGATGACAGGAGCACCTCACACCTTCCTTCAGGACATTGTTTACCCGCGCGGAAAACAGTCGCGAAGAAAGTAGGTTTCTCTTTAAAGTTCCTCCAGGACCCGGATCTTGACTCCAGATGGTGACAGCGGAAGTTGACTGTTTACTGTTATGGGTGATTGCATGTATAGGGACGAGATCAGCCAGTTCTCCGGTATGTGCCTCATTTGTGGGCCCTATTTAACATATAAGTGTCACTACGGTGGAGGAGTTGTCGGCAGAAACCGCAAGGCTAATCCCACATATAAGCTTGCATCAATCTCAACTCAACTCAATACGTATTGTTGATACAAATGTTCTAGTACTGTGCCAGTGGAGAGGAGCGGTTCTGTACTACGACAAAATAAGCGATTAATTCGCATTACATAGCATTCGTAGTTCGTAATGTGCCCATTTGTCACGCAAATTGATTTGTAACTTAACACGAAGCTGTCTTCTCAAATTAAGGCATGTCTGAAAACAATCTAAGGAAAAATGTTTAAAGGATCAACTACCCCGGAAAATAAATAGCTATGAAAACGCATCCTTAAAGACTACAGCCTGATAAAACATCCTGAAAAGTTACAACCGCGAGGCCGAAAGTGGTGTACTATTTGAGCTAAACTTCACAAATTAATAAACAAAAAAGAGAAAGTGAGCCGCGCTTCATAGAGACGCACCCCGAAGGAACTGATCTTGCAGGGTGATAGCTGAGTGCGGGTTTTCATGCAGAGACGAGTGAAGAAAATAAGGTCAAAGAAAAAAGCCCACCAACTGAATCCGCCCAAGTAAACACAGGAGGGCCCAATAGGTGCGTCAAGATGCATAACCACGCCACGGTGGGCGACAGACTTTGGGCCTAAGCTCTGCCTCATCTCGGAAACGCCAACTTCGAAGCCCTCCCGAAAAGTATTTCGACGCCAGGAAGTGCACGTGTAGCTTCGTAATCTACGCAACGTTCCGGAACTGGGAAGCGATGCGGCGGCCGCCCATGTATCAGACACCACGGGGCCCTGGGCTTTGCAGCGCGACGGGTGACAGGCGAGCCACGTAATTAATGACGGATTTGCACTGCAGGCCCGCGGATTTGATGCCAAACTTCTCTGTGGACCGGCCTGGGCGAAACCGCGCTTCGGCTGCGGCCTCAATTAGGCCGCACGCATCACGAGCCGCCACTGCACAGTTTGTCACACTGCTTCGCGCGGGATATGGATCGAACCGTCTCCATGACAGGCTCGCCGGACGGCGGTGCCGAGTGCGCTGGTATCTCCGCTCTCATATAAACACGGGCCTTGTTTTCCCCTTGAACGGGGAGGGAATGAACGCGTGAGTTTTTAAGTGCGTAGTTTTTTCTGTGACTCAGTCACTCGGAATGGGACCAGGGGATGCGGCTGAGAACGATATACCCGCGATAATATATTGAAGTGAAGCTAAGGGAACGATCAATTCCTACCAATTTGGGCACTTCATGTGCTTTGTTGACGCATGAGGTGCTTCTTTTGCATCTACTATTGAATGGTGAGACATTAGTGTCATGTTTCTGGTCGGGCATACGCCTCGGAATTCGCCTTGTGAAGTGACCCCTGTATATCATACCCAACAATTCTGGACAAAAGCATTTTTAAACAGGAAAAAGTTTATGGACGCGATTTTTTCATATATTTTAAGATTTCTCTATAACAATCAGTATATAAGCAGATGTCCCATTGGCAGGTTTTCATTTTTTTTTTGCTGTTAACGTTTTTTGCGTTGTCAATAGCGTTACCCATTGGTTTTCTGTGGCAGTCTTAACTGCTTGATGCGAGGGATGGAAAAACTTTAAAAGAAATATTTTTCTACACAGCGGAAGAATAAACCATTACATTCAATATTTTCTTAACAGTACCTTACAATTTTCCAATTTTCAAATTTCATGTCCAAGAATGTTGAACATGGCTGCGTGTGGCGTGTGCGTTCAGTAGCGCGTTGGTCCTTACTCATCTCACGACTAATGAAGGGGTTTGCTTTGGTAGAGCTGTTTAAGAAAAGTATGTTCGGAAAGCATGGAATGTTATCATACTCACACTCATCTGCTGCTTCAGAGCACCGAAATTCGCTGAAGCGAACTTTGTTCTTTCCTGTCAGACAATAAGTAATAAAAATTAATTCACTGGATGGTCTTGAAACCTGATGGGAGAAAGCTACGCTAGAACTTGTATTTACCCCCGGTTATTAGATTCGATTCTTTTCCTCTAAATCGAGGCTTCGCACACGTGGTAGGACTTTTCTGGGGGTGAGGTGGGCGGAAGTGGGTGGTGTTTCTCGATATTGGAGGTGGGCTGAGGGTGGCTGTGGGTAGGCAGTCACCTAGCTAGAGGGATGGAGTGAGTATGTGGCTTGAGAGGTTGTGCTTCTGAAGGGTGGTGGTTTTACTCACCGAGGCTTCACACTGACAACGCCGGCATTTGCGCCAAGTGTATCGCATTAAAATGTTCGAAACGTGTGCTCAAATCCCGTCGGTTGAGTGTAAATGAACTGGCCCTCTCGATACGGTAATTTATTCTAAGGAGCTGCGAGCGACTCGCTGAGCGCAAGCGTTTATCGTCAATTGTGCAGCACGTAATGTTCCTGCAAATCTTAAAAGCACATTCATAACCGTATGGTGCTAACGAGCACCATGAGGTAATTAGCCAGTGGTCACAATCATCCTGCCGAGATCTCTCACGAACGGAAACCTAGCACCGTTTCGCAACTTGTAAAGTCATGTCGTGTATGGTACATATTGTATAGTGCGTATATTGAAGACCATAAACTTGCATGTGTCAGAAGCTCCAGTATTTACGGAATACTACACCTAACGCTACAGCCGAAGGCAGGAAGCAGTTCACGCGCGCATTTACCTCCAAAACATCATCAGAGCCTTCTAGTCAAGGTCTTTCCAGGGTGTTCGTCCTGCGACCGAATAGCCATAAACTATTTCTTGGGTTATGCGCCCGGGCGTGCAACGAATGCGGAAGAAAAATATCCTACAAAGAGCTGTTGCGCATCATGTGTTATGCGCCGGAAATCAGTCTGTAAAGAACGTGGTCAATACATTGAAAAGGGGCGGGTACAAGATTAAAAAAAATGACGAGATGTCGCGATGATATATTCTGTTTAAAGGCAGGATGTTTATGAAAAGAGATAAGGTTTCCGCTTGATGCGTGGGTTTGCTTCATGAAGCTGAAATAAATGGTAAACAGAGCTGTTTGTATATAGGTGCTTTCGGCCGTAATTTAAGGAGGCTTTGGATGGGGCTATGAACAACTCGATCTCATAAAGGCGCCCTTGCGCACTTGTTGTATTGTGCCTTTCAGAAAGCTGGTTGGTATGGTGTGGTATAGTATGGTACGATATGGTATGGTATGGTATGGTATGGTATGGTATGGTGTGGTATGGTGCGGTGTGGTATGGTGCAGTGCGGTGCGGTGTGGTATGGTATGGTATAAATATGGTATGGCATGGAACGTAGGGTTTAACGTCCCAAAGCGACATAAGCTATGAGGGGACGCTGTAGTGGAGGGCTCCGGATAAGTTTAGACTCCCTGGGGTCCTCATTCCCTAACGTCGCACGACACATGGATGTTTTTACATTTCAACTTCGCCTGCATTTCACCTCCTCAGCCGGGATTCGATCCCGCGACCTTGGGATAAATATCCTGATGCCATAGCCACTAATTCGCCGCGGCGGGTAGAACGTTTGGTGAAGTCTGTGCTGTATTCGGAGCACTCCGGCTACTCGAAACAGCTCAGTGGCGATAAGCCGAATTGACGAACTAAAATTTTATTTATTGTAAAATAATCTGTAAGAGCGGCAGCAAACAAATTTTTTTTCGCTAACGACTGCGCTTCTTCACTGGTTCTGTTGAAACAGTTTACAGCGCATCAGTTACAGTGTTGCCGCGCCATGACGCAAGCCCATCAACAAATCACGCGCTGCTAAAGCGCTTTCGGAAAACTCGGCGGTCTGTGAAGGAATCGTCGCGAGCGAAGAGCTAGCGCTTTATGGTGCAGTCGTGCTGAAACAGATTGGGGGGGGGGGGGGGGAGGCTAAAATGCGGATTAACAGTTTGGTCATTTCACACACGCACACTTTAGGATGCAAAGAAAGCACACATGAGCGTGAACTCCGCCTCCCATTATAAAATATTCACAGGCACATTACTGGCGTACCCGTCTGGATCTCCCCTGGATATAACGTGTCAGAACAAAAAAGTTAACGATACGATCGCTCCTACCGCGCAAATTTTGTTGTCATTGCGTCCCTAACATCCCATCTCACTTGTTTACAAAGTTTCAAAGTTTTTGCTGGGTAGATGGCTTTTTTGAGTGTTTGCAACCTGGATACATTTGCGAGCGAGAAGAGTTTTTAGGTGAAGTGTGTTTTTTTCTGCGCTCAGCCGCTAAAAGCGTAAAACAAGCTTAAGAGAGCTTGAGCTCGGAGGAAAGATTCCTCGCGAATACGGCCGAGTGCTACGCGGCGTAAACTTTACGTCCACTCCTTCCGACAGAACGCAGTTGCAGTGCAGGCTTACATGTTTACGGTCGCCCATAACTTCCAGTGTTGCAAAAATTACGTCGTTACCAAAACAAGTTTCACATTAACTTATGAGTTCTGCAAGGCGAGTGCTGAAGCGAATACGCAGTAATACTGAGCTGCTGGGTTATTAACGTCGACACTGCGTCCACTTCTCCTCGTGGGAGTCAAAGGAAACGGGCAAAGTCACACTGCGACAAGCGCCGGACCAATGTGACAGCCTTCTGGTGGAAAGGCAGCAATTCAGAAAACGAAGTAAAGAGCACTGCAAATATGCCTGTACGGTTCTGCTTTCCCATTAAGCGTTTGACGGGCGCTGGTGCTTGTGCCTTTTTCTATCCGAGATGCCGTAAGAAACACCACCAACACTTGTGCGGAGCGCGCATTACGCCGTGATGTAGTCCGCCAACTACGACGCCACTGACGTCACAAGTGAGCCGCTAACAGCTTCGCTGTAAACAGAGCAAAACGAGAACGCAAGTGGCAAGTTCGCGCCCTCTGGCGGGCCTGCCGGTGCGGCTTAATGGTTATCGCGTTCGACTGCTGAGCCTAAAGACGCGTGATGGAATCCCGACCGCGGCGCCCACATTTCGATGGACGTGCAGTGAAAGAACACTCGGGCTGTGCAATGCCAGTGCACTTTAAAGAGCCACCATGTTGTCGCAATTAATTCGAAGCCTTTTACTATGTAGACCGGCAAAGCACACGTGCAATCACGCATACCTACCAGATCTTTGATTACGGCAACGGACCGCTATTTAAGAAACAAACTTTTGACGGATCACGTTCTATTTGGAGATGATGAAGATGACAACAGCACATGCGCTGAGGGCGGCTGGAGAGCCTTCCGCTAGCTAGGGCGCTTTTACTGAGTGAAACATTTTGTGGTGGTTCAAAAAAAAAAAAAAACGTCGCTGCTTGGCTGCAATTTTCTTGTCCATTCACTGTTGTCGGACAAAAAAAAAACAACACAATGAGGTGGTTTTCCTCCATGTTCTCCACGCAGTAAGCACCTCCTTACGCTCACTAGAACATCATAAATGAAATAAAGGTAATACAAAACAAATTCACAATGCACACTATTTCGTTTGCATGTTTCAATGATGGGCAAAATTTTTGCTTAATGATAATGAGCGAATGTTCGGAGACTGATGGGACGCTGATGACAAACATAAGTTGGCCTGTATCGACTTATTGCTGCGTTTTAATGAAAGGGGGGGGGGGGGGGGGGCTATTTTCACGGCAAACTATGCTCTTTCAACCCAAAAAAGGTCCAAAAATAAACGCAAATTAGGGCACGTGCTGTCTACTTCGTAACTCGTAGTGTCTTCCGAGCGCCTTAAGTTTCGTCAGAAATGGAGTTGCGGCCACCAGCGGCCGCTTTTGCAAGCAAGCTCCGGTGCATTTATTGAGTTTTTTTTCACGGATCACTGAGGCTAGGCTCCAACATCCTACGCTTCTACCCACGGTGATCACGGGGTCCTTTTTGGCGTGGACGTCACGAGCTTGAATCGAGTGGCGAGAAAATTTTTAGAGGCAACTTCCCGGGAAAAACTGCGGTCTTTCGGTACCGGAAAAACATTGACGCCGACAGAAAGAACCACGAAACAGAGTTTTGTTTAGAACTTAATTTGGGTAGACTTGTCCTTAATGCTCTCTTAATAAGTTCGAGCACTCGCGTGCAAGAGAAAAAAATCTATTGGCGCCTCCTGTATATGAATGTCCGGCGTCGCCTTAGTAAGGAGTCAGTCTCCGTCTCTGTTGAGCCGCACTGCTTCGGCAGACGAGAAAAGCACAGCGCAAAGCCGCGAATCCCAAGATCACGGGCGACCGGATATCGAGTACGGGCCGGCCTCCTCGGAGGAAAGAGAGGGGGGGGGGGGGGGGGGGCGACTCTATCGCGGCTGCGCGCAGTCACGCTGCAGAGCCAATCGTGCGGACAACGGGTTAGCCGCACGATGGGGACCACCTTTCCGTCGGCTCCAGCCGAGAGGCCTAATGATGCGCGCTCCTTTCAATGACCGGAACAAGACGAGGCGCTCGCAGTCGGACCATCCGGCTGTGAGTGAACGAACGCTCTCTCGCCCCCCTCCCTCCTCCTCCTCCTCCTCCTCCTCCTCCTCCTCCTTCTTCTTCTTCTTCTTCTTCTTCTTATTCCACCCTCTTCCGACGCTGCTCTTCACCATCCCGCTCCCATGCCAAAGAGGCCGCGCAAAGTGGAGCAATACGGGCGAAGCCGGGCGGCCGGGCAGCGACGGGCCAGGAGAGGTGCACATATCAGTGGCGCGCCAGATAAAGCCGGGAGGAACAAACCGGCCGCGCCGAGATGAATGAAGCCCGGGGGTGCTCCGGCACCGGATCGTGATTACAGCGTTGCCAGCTGTTCTTCCTTCTGGCCCTGCCGCGCGGGGAGCTCCTTTGGTTGCAGCCGGATTGGCCGTTGCATTAACGGTTTGCCTCCCGTGCCCGCGCACGCACCCCCGCGGCGTTTCCGCCGCGTCCTTTTATGATGCCCGAGCCCGGCTCGGCGCGATCTCAGTCAGCCGGGGTGCGCGCGATGCCTCCTTGCTCGCTTGAGCCCATAGCGCTCGGCGGGGGTGCGCGGTTCTCGCGAGATGAAGCAAAGGCTTGCAGTTCAGCAGTGTACTGCGGGCGAGTGAAGAAAACAGTTGATGCGCAAGATGACAAAAAAAAAAATTAGTTTCTTGAAAGTTGTTTTTTTTTTTCTCTTTTGGGGAGCCTTAATTTCTTTACTGACTTATTTCTACTTTCAGTTTAACAGATCACCTTCAGGCAATTTTAAGATTGAAGCCCCAGCATCGCAGCTTTCGCCTGAACGCGTTCGCATCATTCGCTGAATACAATTCAACCTCCTTCATAGACCAGCAAAACTTTGACTGTACCCATACACTTCAACACCCCAGTGCTCCAACTCTTCACGCGTATGCGCATATATCTTACACAATGCCACACTGCTTTCCAGTACCTCGCCTATTATTTCCCCTTACCCACACCGCAACCCATCTGGCGCGCCCCATAATACGTGACCCTGCAACGCGTTCCTGTCACCTTGACCCAGAACCCGCTATACGCCTGACCTAAAGGCTCCTTAAACAAAAGTGTCGCAGCAACAAAACACGGACATAGGGAGGCTGGCAGCGCAAGCTGCGTACCGCGTTGCCCGCTGGTATTAACAGTCAGCACGACAACCAGTTGTAGTGCCATGGCTGCTGCGTTTGTGAGTACAGCTTCAGTGTACACTGAGAATGCATCTCGACTCAAGGGCCGTTTCGGTAGGCTACTCGGCATTGAGCAAATGAGTCGTAACACGTAGTTGTGGACAAAACGCAAATTCTCCAGGAATTTGTGAGTGTTTTCTCAATATCGTGCTGATTGCGAAGTGCTCAAATATAAGCGAATAGTTTGGAGTATGTTCTGCATGTTTGCAAATTCGCCGCCCGTATTGTACGTGTTACGGGCTTCGAATAAACGGGCAAGTATTGCAGAAAGCCTTCCGCGGCTTTGTGGTGCGTATACAGTAGACAAGCAAGCCATCAACGCGGAGTGTGTACCGTGTTTCGCAAGAGACTTCAATCACTGATACAAAGGTTTTTGATTCGAGGGGTAAAAGCTTGTCTTGATCTACCAACTAATTTAGAAACTATGCGATATCTAGGTGTGAATAGACAAGATGCCTGTACAGAGGACTTTGACAGATCCAGACATCGCCAAGACAGAATGTGCTTATCGTGCTCACTCTCATAATTCAAGTACTCTCTCCAACACTGAGCGTACTTAATCAGGAACAGAAAACCATGAGTTGTGAAAAACGTTCTTGAGAACACGCCTTGAACAGCGAAGCCGGATTACTTCAAAAAAACAGACGCTTTAGTGAAGACGAGCCTTCTAAGATTTGCGAGCCTGATTTTTCACTACTTACCATAATTTCCAGTATGCAGTCCGCACTACGCGTAAAGTCTTCACCCGGTACATAAAATCGTTTTAGGCATTTCATGCTATATTGTGCGATATTGAAAAAAAAAGATTCGTCTACAATCCACACCTATAGATATTATGCGAAGCCCAAAATTGTTACTTTGTTGGCTGTCGTATACCAGAATTTATGGCATTTTGCGCCCGCACTTAACGGCAACCCTCTTGTAACCTCAGTGCCAGGACTCACTTTCATAACACTGTCAGAGCACATCAAAATGCACCGGAGACACCACCGGGAATCATGCATTTAGCAGCGGCTAAAAGAATTTGACGTTTTGAAGCAAACATAAACAATCTATTAGCCACGCGGTATGGAACACCTTCTGATTGTTTCGGTTACCTGCAGTCGGCTAAACTGCAAAGAGCACTCACTAAACAGACACTACTCCACGGTGCCAACCCTACCAACAGTCTTGTGGTATCAATGACCTTGAGGGCACAGAAATAAAATAAATATTGCAGTGACTTGCTTTCCAACCACGTTGGCGTGAAAAGAACAGCTTCGCTGGCACACCGCACGAGGGCACTATGCTACCGCCGAAGCCGATCACTTCTCGTGTTAAACTGCAACACACACTCGCGCCGTGCGTTGCACATTGTCGTCTTCATCAACTTCAAACTGCGGCGCGAATACATCAGATCAGCTTAACCTGAGTGTAATACCTTCTCCGTACGTGCCGACGAGCCATCAGAGCGAAACCACGAGCTAACCAGGCTGAACACATGCTTTTGTACGTATATTCGGTTCCACTACGTTTAAAACCTTCCCACTTTTTTTTCTTTGCAATCTGCTTCTACCGAAACGCGTCTTCCGCAACCGAATTCCAACCCGCGGCCTCGATCTGAGCACTCAAACGCCACAGTCACTGATACAGAGAGGAGGTTATCGCCCATTTTAAAATTTCCGCAGCCTTCAACGTGCTCAAGGAAGGATGGTCACTACCCGGGGGCGAATCATCCATCGCAAGCACCACTGGCAGGGCATCCCCTCCGTGCAACTCCGGCGCAGTAGTCCACAGAGCTGCGGCCGGCGCGCCGTACGCATCGCCGGCCATTGTCTCGCGCGCCTCAATGGAGTAGAATGGCGACAGCGTGGAAATAAACAGAGCTCGCGTCCACCCCCCGCCCGACGTTGTACGAGCGAACAGCCTTCCTCCTCCTCCCCCTCCTCCCGGGCGCTGAGTTACGGTGCAGCGTTACGAGCTCCCAAACTGGTCCCCGCGGAGTCCCTCACCGGACCCGGGGTCCCGTCCTCCGAAGGCGCTGACTAAGCGGCCGCGTGATGGAGTGGTCAGCTTCACTATAGCGCGCGCTCGCGCTCTCCCACGGGAAAGGCGTTCGCGAAGAACGGCGGCTCGCGGACCTCCCGTTCAAGAACTGCCCCCGCCGAGTTCCATTCCTCTTCTTCCTGCGTGGCGCGCTTCTGGCGAGCTGTATTTCTCTCGACGCCTTCTCCGCGCGTGTGTGTGTACCTATGCGGGCGCCTATTTGTCCCGCTGGATCGCCGGTGAGCGCACTAGTGACCGCATGCGTTGGCCGGTGCTTTCACCTTTCTTGGCGCGCTTGAATGGTGTACAAGTCGGGGGGTTGTATGCAGAACAGTAAGGATCAGCGAAAGGCTACATACAGCCCACCTGAGCTACCCACAGAAGGAAATGCCGATAAGCACAAAAGGCTGCTAATTACTGCGGCGAAGGGCACTTGTACTGCTTTCAAGCATTATTACGATGATGTTCACAGCAGTGTTGATGATGGAGATGATGCTTTATCTCTCCAATGTACATACTTCTTCTGTGATATTGCGTGAGTTGCAAGGTTAGACCCTCGACTTGATGAGCACGGCGCGGATTTGTTTGCTTTAAAATCTGTTCAACAGTGAGGCACCATGAGTGCGCCGGACTCGGCATGAAACAGGGTTGTTTTCGCCACAATTACTTGGTGATGGAATGCGCGGGCAACGCACTCACGGTCGGGAGAAACCAGGCTCAGCGAATCGCGCCAAGGTGTCCGCACCACCCATATTCTCAAGACTATGCTTTACAGTCGCTGCAATACGGCTTCATTTATATTACCACTATTCGAATAGCCATTAGACCATACAGCGAGCACTATGGCTTTACTTTACTTTCTCTATTTTTGGTTGAAAAATTCAAGAACCAAACCTCAATAGAGGTACCATACGTACATATACGTACTTTGAATACTTTCGTTCTCCCGTAAGCTGCCTTCAACACTTACTGTCACAGGGACAGGATTTTACAGATGCTGTTTCTTCTTTATATCACGTGCAAGGTTGCTCTTACAGTGCGTTGTTGTATTACTGTCTTCCTTTCAGCCACCGTGGCAGCTTAGCGGTTGTAGAGCTCGACTGCTGACCTTAAAGGCGCGGACTCGATCTCGCCCGCGGCTGTCACAATTCGATAGAGGGGAGGGGGGGGGGAGAGAATTGAGCCGGAGTACCCGGTTTCGAACGCAACCGCGGCTCCACCGTTTCTATGGAGGCAAACCGAAGGCGCCCGAGTGTTGTGACACAGTTACTGCACATTTTCCTTTCCTAAAAGAAAAACAATTTTCGAAGCAATTTTCAAATGCCAGAGTCACATGTACAGCGCTATGACAGTGCAAGTTAAAGAATCACAGGACGTCGAAATTATCCGTCCGAAGCCCTCCACTACGGTGTCCCTCATAGCCGGAGTCGCTTGGGGACGTTAAGCCCCATAAATCACACCAGTCTTCCTTTGCTTATTTATTCCTGTCTTTCCTCCTTCGTTCCTTCTTTCCTTTTGATTGTTTATCTCTTTCGTTGGTTAATTTTTGTTTATCTCGTTCTCCATAGTTTTTAGTTCGTTTGTTTGTTTGTTTGTTTGTTTGTTTGTTTGTTTGTTTGTTTGTTTGTTTGTTTGTTTGTTTGTTTGCTTCCATTAGTTCCTGATTCCTCACTTGCTCTCGTTTTTCGCTTCTTTCCAGTGAAAAACCAGTTTTTCATTCCCCCTTCTCTGCATAAATCAGCCCAATTCACTCAGCATTTGCCCGTAATTAAGCGTGCCTCCCTAGTGAGAGACTTTCAACGAAGGCGCTAACTGTCGTCATTGCATGTGGGGCTTAGTTAAAGCAGTTTCACACCCAAACGTTCAACTAGGCACGCTACACGAATGGAAGCTTGGCGTAACTCGTTGCCGTAGTGCAGCGCTTGGATTCCGCGCGTGCGAATGAGTCACGAACGCGCATTTCGAGAAGTGCACGCCACGTGACTGGAAAAGCCAATAAATCAGTGTTCCGAGAACCGACCCACGCAATAACCGTTATACGTGAGTTACATGAAGACACATATTTCGTTAGCTTTGCGAAGGTTTACAAAGTATATTCTGAAAACCAAAGGCCACAAGCCTTTCTTCATAAATCATTTCTGTGCATCCCCGCCCCCTAATCAGTCTCGCGCTTATCGCTATTGCAGCATGACGATGCACAGCGGTGCCCTTTTACTGCTTTAGTCTAGCTCGTCGGAAACTGGCGCACGTGGCAAGGTATACTTAACCAAAGCGCCACAGTATTTCCTGCCGCGCAGATAATTATGCATGGAGTTTCTTACTGTGCACTTGGGGTATAGCTGGCGGCTCTTCACTTCATCCGACATGGACGCCCGAGGCATGCCGGGAAGACAGCACACCGGATTGACGTCTAGTGGCTTGTTGATAGTGCTACGGATTGAATTTTTTTTGGCTCTTCAGTTTCGTTTTCACAACTGTAGTTTTTACTGGTGTTTTGTGCGCTTTGTGGTT
Organism: Amblyomma americanum; assembly: GCF_052857255.1. Lineage (NCBI taxonomy): Eukaryota > Metazoa > Arthropoda > Arachnida > Ixodida > Ixodidae > Amblyomma > Amblyomma americanum. The sequence goes on along the minus strand of NC_135498.1, from coordinate 18,452,413 downwards.
GTGTATTAGAGCTACGCACGCAGTTCATTTGAGACCCGAAGGCGCTTGGCTCGAAGTGAGCTGAGCGCAGTGTATGGTGCCTTCTAAGCCTAAAGTCCGTTTGCCCCCTCACTGGGAGCCATTTACGCAGCAAGCTGAGATTTTCTCAGCAGGAACCTGTGTACCTAAGCATTGAGATGTGAAAGAAGGGAACAAGGTTTTTTCGTGAACTGAGAACTCGGCAGTCCGCTGCCGTGACCACTCCGCACATTTCTCGTAAAAGTCTCGGATACATTCTAAAAGCGCAAGTACGCCCACGCTGCCTTCCCGGCATTCCCAAGATGAATGAAGTGCCCTTTAAAAAACTCGCATAAACGGTGGCGCCAGCTTTCCTTCTAGGTAACATTTAGAAACTCGACGCAATTATGAGTCCGCTATATGCGGTTTGTGGTAGTTTAACGTCCCGGAGCGACTCAGGCTATGAGGGACGCCGTAGTGAGGGACTGCAGAAATTTCGGCCACCCTGGGTTCCTTATCGTGCACTGACATCGCACAGTACACGGGCCTCTAGAATTTCGCCTTCATCGAAATTCAACCGCCGCGGCCGGGATCGAACCCGCGTCTTTCGGGTCAGCAGCCGAGCGCCATAACCACTGAGCCACTACGGCGGCAATGTGTAACTTTGAAACTATCAAATAACTTTATTTCAAGCTTACCTCCAAAGTGACTTCGCACTCAACGGAATTGACTGGGCGAGGCGAAGCGTGCCACAGTACTAAAATTCTCTAGAAAGAGTTCTCTCGGTCAAATGTGGTCGAGGGAAGCGACCGGGACCAAGGAATGGGGACGACTTGAAAGAACTCGAATTGTACGCAGTTGTCCTTCGGCCATAGGTCGGAGGCGAGTTATGGCTGCCAGTTCTGTTCCCTGGCCTTCGGGCGGAATTACTTTGTCGTGTGGGCCGCACCAATGAAAATGGCGAGTGTGCAAAAAGAAGGACTGCGGTGCAGACAAGCTGTCGTCGGCGGCTTGTCAGCACGCCGGGAGCACTCAACTAGGCCCCATTCGATACCACGGTCATTGCATGGTGTGGTGCCTCTCACTTTCCAATGGAAGTTCCCGTTGAGGGACGGCGAACACATCTGAGTCACGGTGGTCGCTGTACAGTCTGAATGGGCGCTCCACGTGTATACTCGACCGTGGCAAAGCCAACCTGGGCTACGCACTCCCTCCGGCTTGGGGCTATCAGCTCCCGCAGCCTGCAAGGCACCACGAAGAGGCGAGCGATTGTCCTCGTCGCCACTTCGTCTGGTGATTGCAGACGTGTTAGTGGGGCTATTTGTACTTATATGGTTGACACGTTATCGGCATCGGTTGCGTCGCATGTCCTGAAGTTCGCACGAGCGCACGTCACTGACGGTCGGGGCATAAAGCTAGCTTCTAAAGTGGGCGCAATCATATGGAATAATTGGCGTTTTCCAGGAGATGCTTTGGTATGGAACGCTATGCTGGTTTCGGCAACGAGCCGCAGCGGCAATACGGTCAAATGGGAGCTGCCGTTGGTTTCGCTGTGTGATCGCGTTATTCTGAGCTCCAGTGCATGGAGGTGCTTGCGTTTAGAGCAATATAGCATTCGCATGTTTTTGTCTGAAAGCAGTTCTTCACGAGTTCATCTCTAAGCTGTCCTGCGCAGTGATGTGCCCCTGGCCGAGACCCTTACTCCGGACGAGAGTGATTGAGGCGTTCAAGGCAACTGTTTACGGTAGGTCGACATCCTCATCTCCGATCCTCGACAAAGTTGCAAGATGTAGCGTCGAAGCTACCTCGTCGCCATGGGCGCGATCAACGTACAGTCGGGGACAAAAGTCTCTGGACCACGCGTTCCTCAAGCGAAGCCGATAGCTCTGCTGTTAGCCGGTGGCTGGAGTCCACACTTGTGGAGATGAAAGAACAAAATTCTTACTTTCACCTCCACAACTGTGGCCTCCAGCTTCCGGCTAATAGCGGAGCTACCGGCTTCGTTTGAGGAACGCGTGGTCCAGAGACTTTTGTTCCCGACTGTACGTACTACTACTACGTCTCCAGTCTGCGCGCTGCACTCTAAACAGAAAGGAGTAAGCTGTCTTCTAGCGCACTTCCTTTTGTTGCAGGGACTGCGCTAGAGGACAGCTCACTACTTTCTTGCTCTCATATAGGCGTATACGTGTTTCGAGCGTGCCTGCTCACGGCGGCAGCGCAGAAGGCGGCGTTTCGATTTCGGCAGGCGACTTACGTCACGTGAGCGGACGGGACAGGAGGGCTTATCTCGTGACTGGTATTCACGCAAATCGCTATGATTGGACGATCACCGACCGTGTGGTGGTGGTGGTGGTAGTGGTTTTTTATTAAATTAATAGTAAAAAGGAAGGAAAAGATTTTTGCTAGCCACGGCATCTGCCATCGATACTGAAGCACCTGAGCTGGGGCAGCGAAATAAAGGATAGCAGGCAGAATGGAGAATTTAAATGAAAGAGGTGAGGGGACAGGAAGAGAGGTTAGGGAGAGAAGTAATATATACACACTATTTACACAATAAGAAATGTGTCCATGTTGTGCGCGTGATTAGTTCATTTTAGAAATACTAAAGCACACGCGCACAGCACTGCGTTGGCTGCAACTGGAGTGGGGTGTCCAGTTATTAATCGTTCCGACCGTGTGCAGTAGTTTCGCATTCAATTGTGTCAGTGACTCGTGCTTAACAAGCTTCCGCTCCCACTTTAGATGCTTGTCCAGCAGGCACACACGCACGCACCTATTGACATTGTAGCCTGTCGGGGCACACTTGGCTGGCAGCTAACTGCAATTTCTATGCTGCCTTTTCTATTGTTTTTTTTGTTTGTTTGTTTGTTTGTTTGGATGTCAACATTTTATTTAGGGGGAGGGGGGAGGGAGGAGGATAACAGGACGAGGAAGAGGCTCTTCTGTTTCCGCGCTGCCGCTAAACGCGCATTTTTTTACTGCTAGGCGAGTTAAGTCCGCGAGTTAATGGTTGTTCGATTTGTCTGAGACCTAGCGCCACAGACCTAATGCACATTTTGGTGGTAGCTCCACCCTAGTTTGCAATTATCGAAAGTTTGTTATAATTGCAGCCGTTATAACTTGGCTAGAATATTTTAGATTAATGTGTAACAAGTTATTGTAGTGTTTAACGTCCTGCATAAGTCGTTATTCGCGGCACACAAGTGTAATGGAAAGTTCGCTGTATTGCTTTCCAGGCACCCAGGCGTAAGTAGGGAAGAACTGTCCTTCATTACGAAGATCCTCGTGAATTATGTTCCCGGATGGGTGACTTAAGTTGTATCTGTATGGTCTTTAGCGACGTGCTATCGATCAATGTGAGCAAATATTAACAAAAACTGCATGCACCTGAACGTCAGTCAAATTCGATGCACATTAACCATGAGCCAAGTAAACACTGTAGCTAAGACGATTGCAGATGAAGGTATTACTGTTTAAATGTGTTCTCGCTAAAAAAAATCTAGAGAGACGGATGCTAAAGAGATGACGATTCGCGAACCGACTTTACGCGGTGAGACCTCTAAAAAGCTTTAATAAGGTTTATGGGGGATTTAACGTCCCAAAGCGACTCAGGCTATGAGGGACGCCGTAATGAAGGGCTCCGAAAATTTCGACCACGTGGGGTTCTTTTACGTGCACTGACATCGCGCAGCACACGGGCCTCTAGAATTTCGCCTTCATCGAAATTCGACCGCCGCGGCCGGGATCGAATCCGCGTCTTTCGGGCCAGCAGTCGACCGCCATAACCACTCAGCCACCGCGGCGGCTGAAAAGCTTTAATAACATACCGCCTTGTTCATCAAAATTTAATCAGCCTTCACTGATTTTATAAACGTTTGCTGAAATTATTAACGGCGAAAAAATAGCAGCATGATAAACAGTATGTTTTAATCCTGCAGTTTTAGTACTTCGGCGCACATACTCAAGGAAACTCGACGTAGTCAGATTTCCAGAAAGGTACATTAATAAGGCAACGACGGTTTAACTGAAATTTTTTATCCCATTTTTTTTACAGATCTCCTGGCATATGAGACACCTCAACGACTAGCATCTCATAATAATATTCGTAGAGTTCCTATGGGCGATCTTAGCAAGCACTGCATCAATGTTCCACTCTATCGAGCCAAATCTGCCGCAGTCAACAAACCATAAAAAAGTGTAGCGGGCGGAAAAGCTGAATTCACGATTTACCACCACCGTCGTAGAAAGTGCGAATAAGGTTATCGACCCGTAAAGAGCTGCTTCCAGTACCTGAGACGTTACAGTGACCACTCCTTGCCGAGCATGCTCGTTGTATACGCGCTAAGATTACTCAGTGAACAGAGAGGCTTCCCCAAGTGTGGCAGCCCTCCTTCGAAGGGCGTGTCGCGCACATGACAGATGACGGCGGCAAGTGCTCTTGCCCGCTCTCTAAAAAGATTGCAGGGTGGGGAGCCGCTCACACCGCAACGTACAGCGCCGATGCGTGGTTCCTCCCCGATCTCACCGCATGCGCCGGCTTCAAACCACGTTTTTATCTAATACCAACGGAACGCTTACGAACAGCTCATCCCATCTAAAGCGCAAGGCTGGGTTTTGTTCTGTTGCTGTTTTTTTGCAAAGGGAGGAAGGGGGGGGGGGGGGGGGGAGGGCACATTTATGCACTAGCGACGAAGGTTGTAAAAGAGCAAAAGGGAAACTGGAAGGCGAGTGCAAATATATATCACTTCACGCTCAAATGACTCCCCATGCAGTACCACCTACGAACTATAGGGTTCCCACGTTTTTCATGCCTTTGTTATAGTGTTCCCAAATGACTCCCCATGCAGTACCACCTACGAACTCTAGAATTCCCAATTTTTCCATGCCTTTGTTTTAGCGTTCCTGCATTCCTGGCTTGGAGAATCGCGTTTATGCTATCTTGATTCATTTCACTTGTGAGCTTTCTTTTTCCGCATAGGCATTTCTGAGTACGCAATAGTGCTTCAAGGTACTTGAATCTAGCGCTTCATCGTACTTTAATCTACTTAGACTCTGCCAATGGCGCTTACTTAAGATTAGAATCTTGACCTGTTTAATTTAGGCAACATAAAACTTTTAAAATCGCACAGCTCATTCAAGATCTATGCGTAACATGCTCGTCAACATTTTAAAAACGATGTTGAGAGCGTCGAGTCACAGCCGTTTCTTTCATTCAATAGTTTCTATCACAGAAGCCTGCGGCTGCGGCACGATCACACCTTGTATGTCAAACAGGTCTACGTCAAGTAAATCACGATGTCGCCTCACTCGTTTTTTTTTTTTTTCTTGTGGGTAGAAAGCATATTTTAAGTATACAAAAGATGTTTCCGGTAATTCCACGCAACTCCTTGGCTTTTTTTTTTCGCAACAGAAGCCCAAATAAGCGTGCGAAATGTCATCCTCACCATGCGTTCGTAATTTTTTTTTGCGTGCGTACTTGCTTTCTTGTTGTCCTAGACGGCCTGTGAATTGCATGAAGTGGTTCCATAGTTTATAAAGACAGCAATGCGTAATTGCTTAATTTTTGTGAAAAGTCGAATAATGACTCTACTTCATATTATTACTATGTGCACAAAATTCTCGTTATTCGCTGACTACCTTTAGCTTTTGTAACTTTCTTGAAATATTCTTTCAAAATTTAAAGAAACTTAAGACTTCAGCTTTAAATTACCTTGGGCTGTGGCCACCTGTGATAAAGTGAACGATACTACTATTTCTTCGTTTTTCGCTAACCCATCAGGTTTTTCAGGCGCCTTAATGGCCGTAAACTTGCTGCCACTCACTGATGACCGCTTTCTATATAGAAAAGCCCTGAATATCCGAATGCACCTGGAGACTTTAACAGTGTGCATTGAGCACATAAACATCGCATGGTTTCGTTCCACAGCATCTGTTTCGCCTACCAACGAATGCGCTGAACGATTTGGCTGTCTTCAATGTGGGGTGCGAGTTTTCACAGCAAACTTCTCGCCTAGTTCAGCCCGTCAGCACAAGTGCCCGTGGCAGAGTATGAAGATTAAGCGCCGATACAAAGCTTGAACATTTCAAATATGCTAAAGGTGCCCTGCGAAAGTAAGTCGGCGACCGGCCTCTAAGTTAAGGTATAGCTCATTTTCGTTTGAAACAAAAAAGAAAAATTCTGCAAGATCACTTTGACAGCATAAACATAGCTCACAAAATGTTTGCTGCCTGTTTTTTGCTGCAGCAGCCAGATACTGCGAGTCGATTTATCGCACTCAGATGAGCGAGCAACGTGAAGTAATGACACATCCCGAACTTTTCAGGAGCGCGGAAACATTTCATTAAAGCTGACAAGTCGAACACAACCTCTTTCTTGAGTACCAATATAACTCTCCGTTATTTTTTGTTTTGTTTTTTTCAGGCGGGCAACATCTGGCCCGAACTCAGCGCTTGTCAAGGCCTGAACTAAACGATTACGTTAATAAGAAATCAAAACGCGTTTTCGACGTTTTTTTTTACTTTATCTCGATCGCTGGCGCGCGCAGTGTTTCCTAGCGGAACTAAACAGCCTTGATTTCATACGGATGTATGAGATGCTCTGCTTGTTCGAAGGAACTGAATCTGCAAACATGGAGTCATTTTCCGACTTTGGGAGATTACATAATTTTAACTGTTCATTTTTACAAAGAGGAAGCGATAAAATTATGCGAACTTTTACTTCAACTACACGTTCTCCCATTGCTTTTTTAACCCTACTGCTAAAAACGATTATTCACACTTTGGTGTCGCCAGCAGTTTACTCGAGGTGTCTGACGCAGATTGTTGATTGTCATCTTTCGACGCCCGGGCATTTGAAGCCAGGCTTTTGTCCAAAGAGAAATATTCCAAACTATCGACAGCTATGAAATTAGCGGACTCACAGGTCTTATCATCAACGTCCAACCAATTGCGGAGCCTAAGCTGTGCTGCGAGCGGTTGAGGATGTATATCTGCAAGCGTAGCTGCAATTAAAAATTACATCCATGCCGGTTTGATGAGCGAACACATCAACGCACATAACAAGAATGAGTAAATACTGTAGCCTTTAGTATCTGTAGAGTAGGTGTTACATGAGAACACAACTACTGAGGCTACGTTTTGTTACTTTACATACATCTTAAGCACATTTGCGGTCAGTAATAATCATAAAAAATAATTCCTTAAACCTGTAGCCTAGTTCTCAAATTGGGTGGACCTGTTAGATGGCAGTTTCGCGGAATGAAATCAACCGCCGTGTTTATTTCTTCTCCCACGTGCTTTCCGTCTCGTGCGTTTCGATTTTGAATCCCTCAACTCTGATCTGTACAGGAAAATATCAAGTGCGTTTCCAGGAGCCATTTGAACTTACACGTCATTACCTGGCTCTTGCATGTGTGTTCATTCCGGAAATCAGTTTTTTCTCTTTTGGAAGAGCTGTCGCGCAAAAAAAAAAGACAAACTGTCGTTTTCACCGCGACCCCATTAGTGACTTTCGAGACATTTTCTCTCTGTTCGTAGCTAGAAAAAAAATCCCCAGCTCCCTCCGGTTTAGTCTTTGAACGGGAATTTGTATTCTCAGCTAGATTAAACAAATATTCCTTTGGAAACATCAGCTGACATGAAGAAGGAGAAGCTCTTTAAATACCGTCTTTTATTTTTAAAAGCACGTTTTATGCCTACGCTACATTACGCATTAAGAGAAGAGGTTCTATACTGCTGTTAGCAAGGCTTTCTATGAGCGCGACGAAAAAAAGTGCAGTTGAGATCGCAAAACGAAGTTATAGTAAACATATTCTTCAGACCTCATATACAGCTTCGCTGCTGGCCTTTTAGGATAATATTGACATGTCTCGTCGAATGACGACGATTATTTGTTCAATTCTGGGTAGTTCGCATTTATTGCAAATAGATTTTCTCTACTAGGCATCGTGATTTACAAGTTGCAGACTGCTGCCTAGTGATGCGCACAAGAAGCTTAATTCCCAATTATCACGTACTGCGTATCCACACCGTGCTTTGTGGCATGGGTGCATGCTTTAGGGTGTCCCCGCTGAAAAGCGATTCCCGCTGTGACTTGGAGCGCAGGTGACTTGAGCGACACTATCACTAAAAGGATGGTCGCAACTAGGTCGTTCAATTTAAGATGTTTCTATCTCGCAGAATTTTGTTGATTACGTTCTGATTATGCTTTGTCGCTTCTCCACTTCCGTTCTGAGTTTCTCTTTTAAGAACCATAACGCGTCTTTTTCTTTAAAAAAAATATGACGTCATTAATCTGTTTCAGATACACCCCAAACCTGCAATGAAACACTATTCTTTTATCAACCATTATACTAAAATATTGTCACGACATCGTCAAGTCAGTTTTAAAATTCATAAAGCTTAATATTTAATGCCTGACAATAACTATTTCATAAATGTCTTTACTATATGCGTATTAAACATTGTCTCAATATTTATGGCGAAACCTTTACAACAGGTCAAAATTTGTTGCGGAAGGGCTACAAACTGCATTGTTATCCGCAGAAGATCTAGTTTATAATTTACAAATAACCTTTGAGCGCAAACACATGTTTAGACTGCAAAGACGCCGCACAGCTAACCTCAAGGCTGTCTACGTTTGTGTTCGATGCATAGACGGATGTGAAAAACTAGAGGGAACACTTAAGCTCCGATTTAAGGGTATTGCGCGATAGCGTTAATGGGTTAATGCTTTTATATGCGGAATTGGTCACTCTCTACTTTACATTCATAAATCTTTGGGAGTCCTCATACCACTCCTCGCGCAGTGGCGCAGCGGTTAACTACATTGCTTCCACCATTGACGCTTGTAAAGTCCAAGTTACTCTTCCTGAGCAACCTCTCGCGACCAATCTTTAATTTAACTGTCGCCTGCCACGGTGAACAGTTTGCTCACAGTCCAAAGGGCAGGTTGTGATTGCGTCACAAGGCCACGTTACCTGGGTGGCCCAACTACTATTTTTAAACCAGCGATCTAAAATTATAAACACTTAGTTATGCGGAGCAGTGCAATCTGTTAATTCCTGACAGACTAATAGAGGCAATAAGCGAATAACTGTTGAAGCACTGATTATGTGTCTCACCTTGGAGGGATCCGACAAAGAAAAGCCCGACGACATAGGCGAAAAGTCTTGTGCGACGCGGAAAGCGTCTAATCCAGTTCATGGTGACCGTCGTCCCGAAAGTCAGCGCTGGACAGCAGAGTTCAACCCCAGCTGTGGAGACAGGCAGCGGAGCGACGCTCGTTGGCCCACGATGACGACAGATCACGCCGCCGGAATTGCTGCCGCATCCCCAGGCTGCTCGTTCAAGCCAACAAAGTTGAAACCGTGCGTCGGATAAAAGCTTGCTCACGGGGCCCACAAGCCGTAAGTGCTGCTCGCGTGAAAACCGCGCATTCGTTCAACGAGTTGGGGCATATCGCCCGCTCTTTTGTCTCTCCGGACCGGCGTTCAGGTGTCACAACTCGAAAGAGCGCGCGCGCGCGCGCGTGCGAGCTTTCTTTGCCAGCGACGTTCGGGCGGTCGCCGCGGAGCGGAGAGAGTAAGCACACAACGGCCCGGGCGTCGGGCGCGCTTTGAGCGCTCGGCGGCGGCCCGAGACGCTCGGAGGGTTGGGCCTGCCTGCCCTCACCCTCTGCCGCGCGGTTGCACGGGGCGAGAGGGCGCGGTTCACGTGACGTTGCGCGCGCGTCGGTTTTCCGAAGGCGGAACACGTGGACCGGGGGGCCTCCACATGAGCGACGGCTGTTGCTCTCGAAACATGCTGTTGGGGCCCGGCACGTAGTGCGCCCGCAGGCCTGCGGGCCGCTGACGAAGGGACAGAGGCTTGGGCGGTGGCCCAGAGACGCGGCGACGCACGAAAAACTATTAGGGACACTTTGGAGCCACTGCGAAAACGGCGTGCGCCGTTGTCTGCCACGCGGCATTGTTTTTGTTCTGCGCGTGTTTGCTTCGGTGTTGGCAGCTACCGCGGTTCCGCTGGCTCTTTCCAGCCTATAATTAGGCAAATGCATTGTCAACAAGAAGCAGAGACAAAGTTTTTACCGACCTAGGCGAGCGCATAAGTTCAGAACGGTGGATGAGTGGATGTGCGTGCTCGCGCATGCGAGTGCGGCGGCTATGTTAACAACGATCCCCTATTCTGTCCCGACCAGCTGGTCATCTTCAGGGCTTCGACGGCTTCCCTTTCAGACTCCCTTTAGTTACCCGCGAATCGACCGTTTGTCGATATTTCTGAATTCCTTGCCTTGCAAGTTGCCTACGTTGAAAGCAGACAAACATTTTTTCAGGTACCTCAGGTTCACTCACCTGAACTATTGAATTGCCTCCGAACGGTTGTGAGTTATAGGTTTTCTTTTACAGTCCTTTCTTCCAATGATCATTTCTCATTCCTCCTCCTCAACAAGCTAGTGTACCGTAGTCTTGTGTCTTTTATCTCATCTGTTGTTCCTTATGTTTTCAATCAGCTTCAAAGTTTTATTCTGCCAACTCTCGACAACCTAGTTCCCGTATCTGCAAACAGTTGCGCCAAAGCGTTGTATCTTGTAAAGCGTGCTTTTCTGTTAGACAAGCATGTGCTGCAACAGAAACAACTCTAAGCACGTTCTCCCCGCCCTTTTTTTTTAACGGTGAACTTTATAAAGCACTAAAATTGATATATTGCTATTACTCCATATCTATACAAGTAAAATATTAAAATAACATACTATATGATATAAATATTGTTACGAAATAAAACGAGCATTATAATGCTGCGAAGTGCAGTTGGTACAACTAAGTTCATCTCCGTGTTGGTGCTTTCGTTCAATGTTTTCTCCTGTGGTCTATCAGTAACAAAGACTTCGGACTTGGACGATAGGCTGTGACTTTGCTGAACGCTGTGACTTTGCATAGTGACTTTAATTTCCTGCAACTGTCTTTTCTCCTTCATCTTTTTCTCCCCTCGCCCCTTTCCCCCCATGCAGGGTAGCAAACCGGCTATTAGTCTGGTTAACCTCCCTGCATTTCCTCCTCCTCCTGCTCCTCCTCCTCCTCCTCCTCCTCCTCCTCCTCCTCCTCCTCCTCCTCCTCCTTTGCCACTGAGTAGTCCATACTGGAACCTGGTGGTTGTGAATTCGACAACGCGTTTCACTAATAAAAGATAAGATACGCCCTTTTGTTTTAATGCTGGCTGGACACCAATGATATCAATATCTTGGTAACAATTTTAAATCTTCAGGCAGGCTGAACAACAAAAACGAAAAAAATAATGAGCCCTTCAGCTCTAATTTCTCGTGTCCCGGTTCGCTGGTAAGATGTGGAGATACAAGCAAGGATTACGAAAGCTGCGCGGCAGTTGCACAGCCGTCAGAGTGCTGTAGTGTGCTCACCACGACATTAATTTAATGACGTTGATGACATACGCGAAGGGTGAATGTGATTTACTGCTTGACAACGATATCCTTGAAGACACTTATAAAATTATCCCGTCATGAATCACGCAGTATGTTGGACATGCTGTGATTTAGGTCCGACTGCTGGGCCCACCACTATCACAGCTGATGCCCGATGGTTATCACTTGAGAGGATGCATCCAACGCAGTTGCAAGAATCTGCACACATTCACCATCCAGAGAACTCGCGATATCACGGTTTTCAGACCTAAATATTTAGTAGAAATATGACTGACTCCAACCAGGTTAATTTTGAAAAACACGACGTTTCGGGACCGGCTCGGTCCCTTCTTCACGGTGTGACTATGGGCGAGGCGCAGCTTGACTTTTTAAGCACTCGTGTTGAATAAATTAATTTTCCCAACCAGACAGACTTCCGTCAAATGTTTTCTTTTGAGTCTATACCTATATATGTGTTACGGCTAATTAAGTACAGCATTTATGGTTGGAATCGGTGCGGACGGTATAACAAACGAAAAGAAAGAGGCTGTTGATTTCAGATACTTTTGAACCGCGCCAAATCAGCGGCGGAGTTTTGTTCCCCAATCCACAAAACAACGCACTAGGCTCGAAACATTCACGCCAAGGAGACTTAACTCAACCTCTTAGTTTATATAGCAAATTTGGTCACATAACAAAACTCATTCTAGATTTCCTCGGAGGATATGATGTTATCATTCCACAAGATAACCACATGTTTAGCGCGCATGTCGCTAGGCACTTTTAAGGAAGCTGCCGGGAAACGCATGTGATCAACAGCACACCACGAAATACTCCGACACAAAAGATCCCAAACTTTCCATGGCCTAGGAATACTGCAATACCTCGCTTTCCCTCAATTGGGCAAAAGAGAACCAGCAATATTGCTTGGGTGGGCTAGGCCTCTCGGCCATCAAAGCACGCACGAAGCACATTCTCGAGACAGTGCCTACTGCTAAGGCCATTTAGGTAACGTTTTCATGCCCTAAGGTGTGATTCCTGAAGTTTCATTTGTGACGCAGCCTTTAAAAATACTCTGTCATAAATACTGCGATAAATACTGTGATAAAAATACTTCAAATTATCTTCGTGCAAGTTTAGTCTACGCCAGTCCCATCAATCTCGTCTCCTCTGTCTGTCTTATGTGTTAGCGCAATTTGTTGTCAATTTAAAGGCATGAGCCAACTATCCCAGCAAGTAGTAGGTTTAATATAGCCTGCTAAGTAGCATATTTGAGAGATGAACATCCCGTTACTCGTTACACTTCCGTGAGGGGAAGGGTCAAGTCAAAGAGCATGACAATGATCTTGAACAAAAGTTACAAATGTTAGTAATTCACTGCTCTTAAACAGAGAGTTATTAAGATAAGGTAAGTTCGTTAGCATTTCGCGGAATCGAGCGCAGCAGTGCTAGACCGGTGCAGCCTCTTCCCGCTTATGGAGAATTAGTTAACTCTCGGCTATGATTTCTGATGAAGTGATCGTGTAGGATTTCAAAACGTCCGGCGATGATTTCTGCCGCTATAGTAAGTTCAGAGTTAGAAGAGAGGTGAGTTGCTCCTGCAAAGCGTGCTACTCTGTTATAATAAAAAAAGAGAGACAGCTCATAAACTGGCACGAACAAAAAAAGTAAAATTGGTTTGCGCCGCAACAAATTCTTCAATTCGAGCCTAATTTTGTTTTATCATCTTCTTTTAGGAAATTGTGTAAATTTTTATGGTATCGAATTATGGCGAGAGGCAGTAGATGTCACGCGCTGAAAAGCCAGTTACATAAATTGGTGAAAACAAGATTACTGCTTGAATTTTTATATACAAACGTTTATTCTAGAAACGTACTCTGAAGGCGGCAAAAAAAGGAACAAGGATAAAGAATAGGTATAAACATATTGGGCCTGTACTTTCGTTAGAATCAATTTGCTTATTATGAATCGACTAGCTGAAACAAAAGCGTCACTTGAGTTTATCCTGCCTTTGTTTCAACGCTGGAGGTAAAATAATTAATTTTATTATTCACAGCTTCCTCTTGAGAACAGCAACAAGTTGACTGACTCCGTTGAATTTCTCTTGCGAATCAGTCGGAGGTCAGTCACTGTTGGGACGGAAAACTCCATTGAAAGATAGAATTAACGAGAAGTGAAGACAGGACAAAAAGCTGCTTTCTTTTTTTTTTTATCCTTGAGCACTGCTGTTCTCCTTAACTTGTTTCACCAACTGGCCCCCGACCATACTATGAGCGTCAGATGAACCACGAAGAGGGCGATTTAAACTAGAACTCTAACACGAGACCATAGCTCAAGAAAACTGAATACTAGCACAGTTTACTTTCACATCGAAGAGAGCCGACTTTTAACAAGCTACCTTGGCATTTCCTTCCCAGCAGCTTATAATTTGTGATTTTGTAAACACGTTTCAATTGTCCAATTCGCGCCTCATTTAACGACGACGGTACGCTTCTGAACGGCAGTCGTCGCGAACCTCGCCTCCCGCAGAAGCCGTCCACCTCGGACGCACGCGCGACCGGCCGCAGCAAGCTTGAACCCTCGACTAAGGCCGTGCGGGGCAAAGGGGCAAGCAAAAAACGATAACTCAGCGGCAGCAGCAGCATCGATTGAGCGTCCGGCAACGATCGCCGCCCCTTCTTTTCTTTCTAAATCCCCTCTCCTCCTTTCCCAGCGGTGACTTTTCCTCGGCGCGCCACGAAGCCTCCTCAGCTCGAGACGCGGCGTCCAAGTTTCCGGGCGGCCCGGGACCGTTGCACGAGACGCATGCACGCGGCCGGCGACGCCGCGGAATAATTTACGAACGTGCAGCCGACATGGAAGGGGAGAGTCCGATCGAGGGAAAATAATAACCAGGTGTATCGGGGGCACTCCAGGGAGGGGCTCCTCCGCCAATCGGACGGCTTCGGGCAGCGCAACCCTTGGTGGGCAACCCCCCCCCCCCCTTTCCACCCTCCAACCCCCTCCCCCCCCCCCCCCCAATCCGTGGCCCTGTATTCTCACACTATGCTCCAAGCAACCCCCCCCCCTTTCCCTCCACCTTCACACTGAGCTAAATCAACGACAACGAAAACGACACCCCAGAGGTCGCCTGGCAACAAAGCACGGCTTTTGACTGCTCGCGACATAAAAACAAAACAAGTAACACTTCAGTGCACTGGCTGTGGTTCCCACAGGAAACATTTGTACCTGTAGCGCGGCTGAGGCTTTGACGTCGGCGGTCCTTCGCTGTTTCTTGAAAGAGAAAAAGAAACGTGTGCGGCGGTTGGGATATGGAGGGTTGTTACGGAAATGACCGAAATTGATGAAAAGCCAAATCCGATCAAAAGCGAAGCTCCGCACGTGTGATGTGGTCAGAAGCTATTAGCAAGGTTTCCTGAAGAGCAGAGAATTTCGTATTCAGCATGAGTCGAAAATTAGGTCTGTAGCCCTAATATTAAGGCCATTAAATGTTTTGCAAACCTTAAGCACTTTCGGCATCTGAACGCATTGTGATTGCAACACTACGATGAGAGTTCTATGTTATTTACGGCATTTACTCGGAACATTGTATATACTATTGTAATTTCAGTTAATAACCATAAAAAACAGTAAAGGCTAGAAGAAACTGCCGTTTATTGAATAAGTCAAAGATGTCAGAAAGCCCTTCCTCATTATGGCGAACGTACAGGCCCATCACTCAGTAACCTCTCCCCATAACATTCTTTCGAAAACAGTTCGGACTCTTTGCAAAGCTATTACCGTTCATTATTTTGCTCATAACAGGAATTCTTTCCGAAACGAAACTACTTTTTTAATGGAAAATTTACTGCTTGTAATGAGTGCTCCAGTAAAGAATATTTCTGGGCTAGTTCCCAGCGAATAGTTCCAAAAACCTTAGCGAAACAGGGACGTGACGACGGAAGACGGCGGTTCACAGGCGCTACTACTAACTGTATGGAAACTAAGTGCATGCACAGCGGAGAAACATGTTACGTCATCATTGAGCCATAGACGTGCACACAACCACGTAATCGTAGGAGCACATATAAAAACCCAAAATCTGCCAAATATCAGTTTATTGGCAGTACCGCCTCAGCAATGGGAAGATTGCCCTTTTATATGGCAAGCCCATAGCAACAGCCTGATTTCATCGTTAGCGCTCCGGGCAAGAATCTGTATCGTCAAATTGTCCCTAACAAGTGCTAACGCATTCACCAAAGTGTGACACAAGTTGTGCGTAATTATCGTCACTCTTTTCTACTTTTTTTAACGCTGCCGCAGGCGGCCGTTTATGCAGCTCCTATATCGGACTTGCCTCAAGTTAGCGGGACCGCTGTAAAGGCCTCCCGTAGCACATTTACCAGCGACACTCTCGGTTTCTTTTTACGGCCTCGGTCGCTATCGCCAGAGATACGAGAATAAAGCCTCGATAGTTCGCTCGGTGCTGAAAAATCCAACAGCACGTTGTGCCTGGCGGCAACCTCTTTAAGGTTCTGGGAAACTCTGTGCACGTAATGCAAAACGTTCGGTTTGATGTGGCGAGATCAGAAGTATCCGTTTGTTGTTGTTGTTGTTGCTTTGCTCCGCTCTTCAGTTTTTGCAGAAAGCTTTTGGCGATTGTTGTGACCACGCTGCTATGAGAATTGCTCTATCTTAAGCCCTCTTTACAATGTAAATGTTGCAGTTGTCTACTTACGCCATTTTTTTTCTATCTTGTCTTTTCTTTTCCGCTGGACTATTATATAAATTTATCACCGTATGGCTACGAGTATTATTTTAAAGTGTATTGTCTAGATCTGACCCAGTGCCAATGCGTATTTGCATGATCTCTGACATCCTACAACAGCCGGGTGTAGCAATAACACCCAGATTCGTTTTGAAATGACTAGCTAGGATAATGATGCAAGTGCTATTTAATAAAAGTGTTGTCCATTTGCTGGTCGTATCACTTCCTTATTATGCAATACATAGCATTCCAGTAAGGATGCAGGTATTATCTTTACATGTTGCCTAAAATACACTTAACGAAGTTGTTCACACGCGGGCGCTACTAATCTTTAGACACGTTTTATTTCATTTTATGCCAGGGGAAGGAGGCCGATAATAAAATCTTAGATATCACTGTATAGATTGCATTGGACAAATGCGAAAGCATTCGCGTTTGCCGTGACGTTGGTGGCTCCTAGTCGACGCCTTTCTACACCTACTTACCTACTCCGTTAAGATCCGAGCGCCACTCTTCGATCTCAGATGCTACCACTCGAGGATGTGTACTTTTTGTTGCTGTACTCTTATTCGATGTAGGCGTGATGTCATCAGACGTATGAATGACGTCACACTCTTACGACGTCGCAAGGCCTCACTAATCAAACGCAATTAATAAAACTAATTGCCCGTCCTCGTTAATTATCAGTATTAATTAGCACCATTAATCGAGGTAATTATATAGTGCCTAATGTTAATTGCCGATGACCAGTGACTCTGACTCCGTATTGTTTAATCATTTACTTTATACCCCACACCACTCCAGATCGGGACTGATGACATCAGCGGCTGGAGGGTTTCCGCCTTCGATGTGCCGTATAAGTTATTGATTGTTACACATTTTGCGGACAAAGCCTAGTAGCGCCTTCGCATTAATGTTGCTTTGCATGCAAATCCTTCAGAAATGAACCAAACACACAATTTTTTCTTTAGTCAGCATCGTATGCAGATTTTAACAGGGGACCAGAGATTACGAGCATCTCATTATGGTGACCGCAGAAGCAGCGTACCGAACTTGTTCTGCATGGCTCTTAATATTCACCCAAAGTGACCCGGAGGTACGTGCCATCTGAACGCCTGCGAAACAACGGCTGCAACTCGAGTACCGTACACCGCGCGCTGCACAAACGACGTTGTCTCGACCGATCGCGCAGCGCCATCGGAAGCTCCGTGGTAGCAGACCATATAACGGTGGCGCAGTGAGCCTTTCCACTGACGACGCTTCTCCTCCTGAGAGGCGCGCTGTTCGATCATGCGTGCAAGCCGAGCCGATCGGCTCTGATCTTGACGAGGCCCGCAGGTCGGCGCATTATAGACATGGCCGTTCGAAGGCCATTAGCCGCGAGCATGATTATGGCTTCGCCCGAGCTCCGCTCTCATTGCCATGGGACGGCACGTGAGCTCTCGCCCATTCGAACAAACGGACGGTGCCGCGCGGCACCCCTGCGGTATTTACCGTTGCTATTCCGGCACACTCGCTTAAGGGGAAAAGCATGCCACCGCGTCGTGTTCCGGTGACTTACTCCCTCACCTCCTGAACACGGTGTAGAAGGGAAAAAAAAAAAGGGGGGGGGGGGGGGGGGGGGGGCTTGTGTTTCCTTTCAGCTTCTGTGCAGACGCAGAAAGAGACTATATAAGGCATTTTTGTGTCTACCCCGGCGTATCTGCCAGGCGGAAAATCTCGATCGGGGTTTTTGTTTTCCATTCGGTCTGTCATTTTGGCCTCTCTGTCATTCGGCATGACAGAGAGCATAAGGCTAGTCGATATCTTTTTTTTTTTAGTTCGCGCACTTGCCATAACGGCAAAAATATAGCTCCAATAATCAAAAAAGAAACTGTGCCTCGGATTGGACATCTTATATAAACTCAGGCTTTCTGACCTAACATATTGTTCATGCCGCGCGAGAAGAGTCCACCGCGTTTTTTCAAGTGCACCACAATATGAGAGAAAGGAGGTCACTGTGCATGCCGGGATTGAGAGATAGGGTGTAGTGGGACGTATATTTCAATGAAAATGTTGTGATAATAAATCTTTCGTAGGCTTGTTGGAAGGACGTGGTCCGTGGTGTCCGCATGTATGGGCAGCATGAACCCAGTAAATGTACGTGCCTTTTGCCTCAAGGAAATCTGGGCTTTTTGCTAAGCATGGGCTACTGTGAAGATAAATGTGGCCAAGCTTCTTCCAACATTTTCAGTGAGCGAATCTTGAATTTGAAATTTTTAGTTGAATGGATGTGGTACAGTTCCTTTTTTTTTAGCGTTTTAACTGCGATCCTTAGGCTAAAGAGGTTAAGGTTCCCCATGATTATAACACTGTGGGGCCCAAGCTGCAGCAGCTAAATCTTCCGCTTATCATCAGTACCCCTGTATTCATTTGCATTCGTTTCTTTAGTAATGAATGTGAGTGCAAATGCTACAAAAGCATTCGGTTACGAGGTTTACTGGTAGTTCGGAATAGCGGAACCACAGCTTTTAAACTAGAACTAAACATCCTGGCGCGTATCAGATGCCAGAAAATTTGCTGATGAGGCTGCTCTTCATATCTACAGGAAATTTTGTTTCTAAACGCTAGTTGGTTATCTTAGCATAGCGCTGCTAATAATTTTTTTCGATAAATATTATCTATAAAACTTGCTTTCCACCTGCGTTTTTGCGTTCAGGCCCGACATGAAGAAGGACATCGAGCCTGCATTTATGTGTCAGCAGGCGTCAGAACCTGCTGAGCCTAATACAGCTATCGACTGCCGAAGACAAACGTTAATGATCACAATGACGATGTTGTTGACGAAGCTGACGGGAACATCTCATTGCCCTCGTTGCACAAGTGGAACAGAACAGGCTGTCAGCAAACTCCACCGAATTCCAATTTGTCTTGCAAGAGATAAATCATTTGCGAGCAATGACAAACACAAGACAGTATCTTCCCTTTGTACGACGTTCGCCTCTTATGCATCACTCATTTTGCGTTGTTTACTGCTGCTTTCGCGTTCAAAGAAGAGGCGTACATACGAAAGGACATCACTTCTATCATGTCCAACTCCCGAGTATAAAAGGCTATTAAGGAAGCGCGCATGCAGGCTTCCTCTGCGCGTGGGCAAAGCTCCGAGGAGCCTGGCGCCGAGCCGCGTCGGCTCCCTGAAAGACGCCCCTCTTCTGAAGCAAGTATGCATCGAGATCGGTAAGCAGCTTTTCCGCTCGGTTTCTCGGAGCAGCGCCGCCTCGTCAAAGGAGAGCCTTCCTTGTCTCCCCGATATCTTCCCCAACAAGCTGCAGGAGATTATTGAAGAACTACACGCCGGAGCTTGTCTCGCACTAATCAATAAGCAGGAACGCGTCCTCCTCCGCCCCGTGCTCCACTCTTGAAATGGAAGCACTGGAACTCCTAGAGCATGCCTGGTGCTTTTTTTTTTCTCGTGCGAATCTAATAGAGTCGTTGAAGGAAAGAACACGTGTGCCCTGTTGAAGCATTCGGGGTGTCGATGCGTCCAGAGAGAGCTTGCTCCGCCTATATTCGGGCTTGGTCCTTATGGACCCTGTCGTTCGTGTTAGAGCATGATCTTATAACAAGCTAGGAAGAGGAGAAGGCAGGCTTGAAGGTCATTGATTCTAGTAATCTACCCGGCGGGCTGCTCCATATGGGGATAATAATAATGAAGTCAAATGCACTCATTTAACACTAATATTTTTCGCGGCAATGTTGCTTGTCCAAACGCTGATTTGATGAGGTAACATAACAAATTTGTATTTGGAGTTGTCGGAAATACAAAAGTTTTTTAGTGCGAGAACACTTCTAGCCGCGCACCCTGGGTTCCAACGGTGTCTGTGTGAAGACTGCGTAGCAAGTGTAACTGGCTCACTGCGTCAGTGGACACGTCAATCGCGCTGTGAGTAGGCGCCTTTCCTCTTCTCAAAGCCAGTGGAAGGTTTAGACTACGTTGATTTTAAGGGAAGGAAAGGCGCATAACTAGCTCCCTGGGTCGGCACCTCAGTCGCGTTTTGAGGTACGTGGCGATGGTGTCCACCCGCAAAAAATCATGCTTTAACTGAAACGAAAAGCTTCACTACACTAGGTAAAGCAGTCGTCGCGTAGGCCGGGAAATGATCTTGAACAACCTTCAGCCCAACCACGTTAGGCGTGTATTACCATATGTGGTACAGTTATGGTGTCGAACCCTTGACCCCTGATCTTTACCTCTGACGAGTTGATCTTTTGCGTTGGGTGACCTTTGAGCTTACCTTGGACCTTAAGAACATTCGATGGGGTGATGTGAAGCCACGTGATGACATCTGATGGGGGTGTCGAAAGACCATGTGATACCAGGTCATAGCCAGTGGGCAGGCCTGTGAACTTTCCTTTTCATTTTTCCTGGCAACAACAGAAGAAGAAGAAGTGTAACGGAGCCTCCATGGACGAGCCTCAGACGCTTAGGAAGCGTCCTCGCTTTTCGTTGAATTGCAGGGTTGGCCAAGTTAACCCACTGCCAATTTTTCTTTACCCGCCCCGGTGGCTCAATGGTTAGGGCACGCGCCTACTGAGCCGAAGGTCCCGGGTTCGGACCTAACCGCGGCGGCCGCGTTTCGATGGAGGCGAAAAGCAAAAGGCGGCAATGTGCTGTGCGATGTCAGTGCACGTTAAAGATCCCCAGGTGGTCGAAATTATTCCGGAGCCCTCCACTACGGCACCTCGTTCTTCCTTTCTTCGCTCAGTCCCTCCTTTATCTCTTTTTTTACGGCGCAGTACACGTGTCCCACCGAGATGTGAGACAGATACTGCGCCCATCCTCAATAGCAATTTTTTCCACAATATTTTGTGCTATTATTTTTAACTGCGCTTCAATTCATTGCAGAAACACGAATAACGTAGGAAGTGCAACTCGGGGTGTTTTAGTGAGTGAACTGGCTTGCGTTCTTTCGGGTGGCTGAAGTCACAGACTGCGATTAAGGAATTATGGTTACAATCTTTTTATCCCTACTAATCCTCAAAATAATCGTTAAGGATCAGATATGGACTGTACAACAACATACTGTATAATAGCGCAAGCTAGCGTCCCATATCCAAATACTTCCGCGCCAATGGCGAACGACTGGTGGTATTGTGAGGCAAGCAAAGTTTTGTTTAGTGCCAGAGAAGCCATATATGCTTATAACGATGTTTCCATAAGAGAAACGCAAACGGAATACAAGCTTCAGTTCAGCCTTATTTTACGGTTGAGATGGCTTGTGTTCTTTCTGATTAACTCCCCGACAGACTGCGATTAAGACAACGGTATATGCATATGACTGTTTTATCACAAATGGTTTGCCGAATGATCGGGAAGGATAAGTTGTTCAGCGCAGAAAAGCATGTTTGCGCGCAAAACATACGGTACAGGGCTGCGTCTACTTGTGAGCGGCACGTCTGGTCCCAGGCTGGAATAGCGATCAATCGACGTCCCATGTTTTAATGGTGAGGCAATCGATTGGCAAAATAAAAATAGTCTCGGCCTGGACGATGTCGTGCTAGTGTGAAGCTGCTAAGTTAGGTTGAGTACTCACTGTGATACACTCATTTTTATTTTACGCGTAGCGTATGCAGCTCGTTCCGGTTGAAGAGCCGTCGGCGGAGTAGTGGTCGGCACTGCGTGTCGTAAATAATCAGAGGCTGCGTAAAAAAAAATCATACCGCAGTAATTTTTGGTTCTATTGACGGATGATTGATTGGTGTGTGATAGGCGATGTTGAGTTAATGAAATCGTTGTAATGAATTGAATAATCAGTTAAATAAAAAAAAGAAAAATTGCAAAATGGAGGTTCAAAGGTGGCCAAGTGTTCAAACTGAAAAGTCAGTTCTAGATTATGCTAATTAAGAAAATTTAGAGCGTGTAATTGATCAATTAATTAATTAAAACAACTTAAAAATTGAAAACTGCGTTCAAAGGTGTCAAACTGCTCACAATGGAAAGCCAATGTTTGTTGATGATAAGTGTCGGTGTATGTCGTCGTCCTAATAAAATAATCTTGTAAAAAAATTCTAGAGTGCATCAGCATCAGATGACGCACCAAACGGCGTACGCTACGCGTCAAATCGTAGGCGCAGCATAGGAGTCCTCTAACTCTTTTTTTTTAATTTCCCAAAGCTATGGTTGTGCAAAGAAACGTCACGTGCATTCACTGCAGACCAGTTAAGGCGGAAACATGCTCTCTTTCGTACGATTCCTGTCTGCTGTAAATAGTTAGACAGGCGGCCTAAATTTACCTCGAGAATTAGCCTCTGCTCCGGCCTTTCTCACAGCCCATTTTATGTAACTGAATCACGAATAAACTAATTAATTTTGCATACTTCCTGCTGAGACAAGCTTCTCATTTCTAAGGCAAAAGTGAGAGCTCCCAATCTTACTTCCAGACCATGCGGTGTAGTAGTGCAAAGCTTCGACGCAAGTTTGTTTTTCGTCGCAATAGTAACCCTTCTCGGTTCGACTGTCGTGCACCAACGCTCGGCGGCCGTTTGTGAGGAGAAGTCGGTCAGACGGGCTCTGGGGACGGCGGGGTCAATCACGGTCGCGGCTAATGGCCAAACGGAACGACTCCAAGCATAACCTGCTTCGAAAAATCGATACCAGTTTCTGAGAGCCGTTATGGGCGGGGCTGTAACGACGCTCTCGTCTTCGAGCCCCGATGAGACATTCGGGATGCCGTCATTGGAGTGCGACATCTAGAGTGCTCGATGTATCATTTCCCGCTCAATATGCAGCTCTCAACATTTTGAAAAATGAAGATTCAGCGATATCTGGCGGCTCGATCTTCATATAACTTGAGCTCTTCAGCCGACGTTTCAGTTCCCTGAATGTTTGTACACTTAAGTATAGGTCTTGTTAACACAATAGCATTTTGCCAGAACAGATGCAGAGTTTTCCGAATGAGCGCATATCTTTGTTACTCTTTGCATGAGCTGAGAAGCTGAAAGTAGAGCACGACAGAAGACTAAGAAGCAAGGACGCCGCATCTTCTGCTTCTGAGAGCGCGTGGTTCCGTTCAGTTCAGTTTATTACCTTAAAGCTCCTCCGGAAGGGGGCATTACATAAGGGGAGAGTTTTTATACATAGTAAAACATCTGATAAGTAATCATCGAATAAAGTGGCCAATTAAAAGCTGATGATGATGATGGTTTTTTATGCTGCAAGGGCATCTATGGACAAAGAGCAACACGGCACAACGTATTTTCGACTTCTCAAGGGAGGGTCAAAGACCCATTTTCTCAAGCATTTCGCCCTAAATAAGCCGAGCACCAGACGAGAGCAAACATTGTACCCATTGTATCACCGGTGGGTACCCGGCGGCACTGGGGATCGAACCCCGCACCTCCCGCGTGCGAGGAGGATGCTCAACCACTTGGCCACCGATGAGGTGGTCAATTATAAACTGTAAAAATGAAGACGGGCACATGACAGCAGTGATTCCTGTAAAGAGTAAATGTAGTGGTTCGAGCTCATGGGCGCGAAACTTGAGACGGATGGCTGGTGCAGAGAGATATGCGGGCTCCTGCTGTGATGTATGGCGCTTCATTTCATTGGCGTTGTTTAAGGTTTAGTGTCAAGCAACGATGAAATACCTTACCGAAAGAGAGAAAGACAGCGTCATTTTGTATGTTCGAGTCAAGATTGACATGCAGGTCGTGAACTAAAACCGCTGGCCGCGTTTCGCAAGAGAAGCCTTTCCTAAAACCATGTTGGGATGGGTGAAAAAAGTTATTCGAGACTGGAAAGGTCATGATTAGATAGTAGATCCATGACACTGCATGATACGCTTGTCATTGAGATAGGGCGGTAATTTAGCGGAGAATTTTTGGTTGGTTTAGGCTAGCGCAGCACAGGGTTAATGCGAGAACTTTGCCAGAGGCCTTCTTCCTGGAGCAGAAATTACCTAGTTAATGATGATCATAACGACGGTTGCGACATCTACGGCAACAAATGATGACGACAGTGGTGAAGAGAGGGTGTCAGTATGGCGAACTAGTATCGGAACGTGCACAGTCGCCACTGGACACCTAACGTCGAACTCCGTGTTGTATTTAAGATATGTTATATATCCCTCTCCACTTGGCGTAGACGTTGTTACTGAAACCTGCCGTATATCTGCCGCAAACTCGCGACGCGTAATTTCAATCGAGAGACACCATGGCCACAACCGGCGTCACAACCAGCATCACCGCGGATGCACGGTGTTAAGTGAAAAACCAGAGCACTCCAGATAGATATGACGGAATCTGTCCCTGGTGTGACGAAATTCCAGCAACATACCATGTAACATGGGGCTGCTCCGGTCCCAAGCCCCCCGAACTAGACAAACATCACTCCGAGGAACAGTGGGAGTCTGCCCTGCTCAGCTCTGATTTGGCGACCCAGCGTAGGCTGATATCCCAAGCAAGAGCACCTGCGGTGGACATGGGGGTCCTAGAATAAGGACTCCACCCAAAATCTGTATTATTTTCTCCTCTTTATCCTACCTTTTTGCAAATAAATGTTTTCTACTACTACTACTACTACTACTACTACTACTACTACTACTACTATTACTACTACTACTACTACTACTACTACTACTACTACTACTACTACTACTACTGCTGCTGCTGCTGCTGCTGCTGCTGCTACTACTACTACTACTACTACTACTACTACTACTACTACTACTACTACTAATAGCTACTACTACTACTACTACTCCAGGCGCGCGATTCGCAGCTTCCAGCTGCACAAGTCGCGATCTCTCGCTATCTTTCGGTTTCGGCGTCAGCGGCAGCAGCAGCATCATCCTCTGCTCGCGAAGGGGTGGTGTCTCCGCGGGCCACCCACCATCGGCGAGAGAGCACGCGTGCGGAGCGCGGGCGAGAAACCCGCTCGTATCGGTGCGCCGAGCGCTGTTTACCCAGCTTCGTTATGACCGATAATCCTAATTGAGCCCCCTGCGAGCAGCCGATTATGTGACGGGGGCCCCACTACAGCGCAGTGGGAGGGAAAGGGACGCCGCTGTCACAGGGAAAGGGCGGCGGCTCGGCGCCCCGGGGCGCTGCAGGTTCATCCGTCATGCGCCGATAGCATCGGGCCGGGCCCGGCGACGACGCGCGCTGCCTGCCTGCCCGCGTGCCGACGCTTTCGACAGGGACGTGCCGTGGACGTGCCGACGACGGCGCCAGCGGCGTAACCGGGCCGCCGCCACCCACCGCCGCCTGATTGCCGCGCGCGATGAGCGACGGGCACGCAGGGCGACTGAGCACCCCAGTCGAGTCCCCGACCGACCGAGAGACAACCCTTCCGCGTCGCTCCTCTGGACCTAATGATTCCTTTACGCTGTGCGCGCCATGAATCACCGCGGCCTACGCGAGGTCCTCGCGTAGTAAGCTCCGTGAACGGGGAAGGGGGTTCATTTATGTGTCCCCGAGTAATGCGTCTCCCGTTCTTTTAAAGTGGGGCGTATCACTTTCGAGCCTCTGGGACTGTGCCCCGCGCAGTGACGCTGCCAGATTGGCTTAGCGGGGCAGCCCGGAGAATGAGAACGTATGTATCGAGGCTTAAGCCGACGTCAGCACTAGCGCTTCCAAATCGACGCCTATATTCACTTCGAGAATCTGTGTACGGGGTGAGCCGTTTTATCGTCTGCGAGCAGCAGCAGCGGCTTGCGATATATGTCGACCTTTGAGCCAATTTCGCTTGTGCCATATTTTCCGGGAACTCTCTTTTTTCCTTGTTTTCTTCTGTGGTGAGGCTATCTTGCAGCGCCTCAGGCCAGAAAGAACATGACGTTATTTATTCCCGTTTGTTAAGTTTGGCCCCGATGTGTTGTTCCAGCGCGAAGGTCGCTTCAACCTCTGACAAGTGGAGCCTGTAGATGCCGATGAGAGGAACGCAGTGAAAAGACGGGTAGGCAATCTATCAGTTAAAGGCAGAAGCAAGTAGTAGAAGTGGTGGTTTATTGAAAATAATAAAAAATAGAAAGGAAAAGATTTTTGCTAGCCTCGACATCTGCCATCGCAACGGGAAACACCTGAGCTGGGGAAGCGGAAATAAAGGGATGGCAAGCAGACTGGAGAAATGAAATGAAAGAGGTGAGGGGACAGGCAGAGAGGATAAGGGGAGAGAGGTACTATATACAAGTAGTCTATCTACGCAGAATCAAGAAAGATTTGAGAAAAAAAAAACAATGATGGCTGATCATACGAGCTGACACGGGGAAGTTGAGACAGCAGTGGACTTTTGCCTTTCGCTTTACATTGGTCGCCTTCATATTGCATGTTTCAATTTGATTACATGCCACTTTTTCATTGTCCTTCTGGATGGCCTATAGATTGGTGGGGACCTCATCGTGGGTGAATCCCGATGGAGAGCGGACGTGGGCGGGTGGTAGGTTCACCTGATGGACCTCTTGTGGCTGGAGGCTTCCCTTCTTTGCTGTCACATGCCGACCTCGGGATTTTGCGGAACGCCACTACCACTTCTGTCGCCGAAAAAAAAAACGGAGTTAGCATCCACCGTTGTCAAGCGGAACCTTAAGAAAAGTCGTGGCAAGATTAAGAACGCTTTGTACTTTCTCAGGTTGGAAACAGATTTTGACAGCATTTAAAACGAAGAACAGTATTCTCTGCGATGAAGCATTATTGCGAATAATTTGGCAGTGTGGCGACCACCTAGGGGCATCGCCGACCTGACGACTTCCCGGAATGCAGGAATAAATTAAAATGGGGCCAATTATACCTCACGAAGTAGAGTTAGGTATAGAGTTAGGTCTGGGCAGCGCTATTATTTTTCAGTGGGAAAGCACTATTTCCGTGGGTAAACTCCCGAGCAAGATCGTGCGGTGATTGTGGGTTTGGTCCAAGCGAAAGAAGCAAATAAAAATAAACCAAACAAATATCAGCGACTGGTCTTCGAACCCGTGGCGGCACGAATAGATCAACTTCGCTGGCTTCTTTTTTTTTATTGGATGTAAATCGAACCCGCTAAGCTACCAAATGCTTTAGTACACGCATACTAATGCGCGTTCGCAGCAGCCGAACATGCCTCGTATTGTTGTTGTTGTCGTTGCCTTCGTGACATGGCACATACCCACGACGGGGTATTGGCCAGGGTTCATTGAGGATAGCAAAAAAAATTAAACTGCAACAGTACTCTCGCGCTGTACATTGCACATCGTTGTCTTCACCAACTTCCATCTGCGGCGCGAAGACACAGACAGAGAACGCTGTCTTCATCGTCGTCGTGATCGTTCATGCAATTCTGCTTTCGCACGTTCATAGAATTTAGGCAAAAACTCTATTTAAATTGTTGCTCGTCTGAGTTAGTTGGTAATCTTTTAAACTGTTCTCTTAAGTTGTTCTTATTATGATCTTTATTCTATGGCTGACCTCTCTACTATATCTTCGAACTGATTGTAAACAACTCACTTGGCCATGGACCCAAACGTTCAGCCATGTATTTTCCAGAATTCATACGCTCTCAAGAAAAGTGAATAAGCAAAACGTCTCACTTTCCATCTGCTTTAATTTTAGCAGCTGGATGTTTACGAGTCCCGCCGATATGGACAGCATGGTGCGCCTAATTACTCTGGGCTCTCGTTTCCTCACCGCCCGCTGTTCGACGCCACCAAACCATCCAAAATCTACGCTGCTCAGTGCCCGGCTCGTGCAGATCTTGCGGAGCTCACAACTTCGCCCGCGAGGTCGTTACGCATAGGTATGCGTATGCAGTGGGCAGTTTCCCGCACCGGGCGGACTCAGTATCTTGAAGCTGAAGAGAAATATAAAAAAAAGAGAAAAGAAAATCGAGGAAAGGCGATTGCTCTGGCGTTCGGCGTCGCCTTGGCCAGCTCCGAGCCTCAGCGACGTCGACCCGTGTCGCGACTCGCGAGCCTCTGCAGACCCCAACCGGGCTTCCCAGGCGCTGCTGAGTCAGCATTACTCGCTTGTCAAGGGGATTAGGAGCCGGCGGTGCGCGCCCATTTCCCTCCCCCCCCCCCCCCCGCTCCGCTTTTCCCGCCATTTTGCTTCGTGACGTTCGCTCTCAGCAGCCCCGCGGCCGCCAGCGTCGGCTCCCGAAGTCGCGCCACATTTGGAGCTCACCGCCTCGTGAGGTTAGGGGGAAATGCGGGAAAGAATATAAAAAAAATTATCTCACAGAAAGGGGCGACGTACAGCGCGGAAGAGAAGGTGCTTAAGCAGTCATGTAGGGTCGTTTCTATCTTGTTCTGTGCTCTTTGATCCCCCCTTGCTCAGTCGCTCGCTCAGCCTTATGTTGCAAAGTAAGGGAAAAGGGCAGTTGCGTACATTAATGCCTCTCCCGGCCGCAAGCTCGCTGAGTTTATTGAAGGCCGCGTTTTTCCTTCTTTCCCCGAACTTGCTTTGCGGTACACTTAGACGGTAAGCTCAGGGCTCACTAAATTAAGGAACATATTGAACGTGCTTGTGGCGATTAGCAGTCTGTACATTTTTCGATACGTTGAACGGCGTTATGCTTACAAGCACGCAGGAAAGTAAAAGTAGTGTGCGCTGCAGTTTATTCCTTAAGTATTCTTGTTTACTTTTCCTGGAGTACTGCACCGGATATTTCTGCGGGGACCCACCAACCTACTGCTTGATTTAAAGTAGTCGCCATGTTATCACGTATATTTTTTTTTTGCCCCCTACTATTCGCGACCTGAATTTGCAGACCTCTCCGGCTCGCAGATGGCTCGACACCTCATTACTTTTCTCGCGCAGAAATATTAATGGCAGCTGTTCACTTAAAATAAACAACAGAAATAACTACAGCTAACTCCTTTCATTTCTACAAGCACCGAGCTTTCAGTGTATAACCATCACTCGATAGTAGGAGTTTCTTGAAAGTGGTTCTTTATTGATATGTTTTCAAGTAACAGTTTCTGGAACTCAATAACACAAAGAGGAAGGTTGAATATTTATAAATTCAGAAAGCATGTTCCAGACAGCTCAAAACCTAGAGTGTTCCTCGAACGCTATCTTAGACTTTTCTACATCTTTCTCCTCCGCATTCACGAACACGGGTCGACTGGTAATTAAATTCGTAAAACAGTAAATACATTCCAAAGTGTCTTTCACACGTCCCGAAGTCGAGCAAAATATTTTAATAGCAGGTCGATTCAAGTCGGAGCAAAGCAAAAGGTCACTTTATGATTTTAAATTCAATCAGTGCGCACTTGAACAACATACCCAACCTAATTGAAACCTCTGTCAGCGCACAAGAATAATCTGAATTTGTACACTCCCAGTACGTGACCCTCGTAGAAGTAGCTTTGAAAGAATCACCTCTATGTTTAATAAGTTGTGCGCCGCAGTCGGAGACTACGTGGCTGCAAATAGACGTACTATGCACCGCCCTTTAGGGCGCCTCGAAAAGGCGCACCGACACAGAGAACGCATTCCCGGAGGCAGGAACTGACTTGCTACACCGAAGGATACAGGTCACACTGGCGAGCGACCTAATTGAGTTCCTCATTAAAAATTACAAAAGAAGCGCAGAAATAAAAATTAAAAAAAAAACTCAGCAGCGCGCCTTCAACTATACAGCTCTCTCCTCGAGATGCGTCAGGCACGGCGGCACACGGCGGATTTCAAAGGCAAACCGTGACGATGGCCGGAGCTCGGAGAAACTATCGCCTTTCTGGAGGCATATTAGAAAGAAAGGTGCCTCTCGACGGGCGTTGAAATTAACATTTCTCAAACTGAAAATTAAATTTCCACCTCTGCTCGGCATGTGTGTGTGCATAGGTATGCGCGAGCCAGGTGTTCCAGTAGTGCACTATGGCAACACTTCTCTTTTCGGCCGCCCTTCGCTGTCGAGCGCCTTGGCGATATGGCGACACAGCGAGAGGTTAATCTCGAGCCGGAGCGGCAAGGTATTCAATATGTATAAGGAGAGTGCGTGAAAGAAATGAATTGAACGCCCCTGCCGCCGCCGGAGCATATATACGTGCTCCACGAGTTTCGGAGCACTTTATCACGAAGTGGTGTGCCAGGGTTGAGAGCGCGTGCGTGTGTGTGCGTACGAGGGGGGGGGGGAGGGGGGGGGGGCGAGCGTGGGGTGCTGAGGAATCCACCGTCGTCGAAAGTGAGCCTCCGAGCGGAGCGCCTCATTGGTGATTCACTGTGAGACTAGGGGCCCCTCCGCAAGCCCGGTTGGTCACTCGGCGATAAGACAAGCCTTGAAGTTCATATCTTTCATGTGTCTGCGCGCGTAGTTTGCACTTTCATTTCTTTCACATTTGATCTTCCTGGCTGCTCCATCATTATTTGCTGTTACAGCGACCGCAGCCCCGCGCAAGTCAAATAATTGTGGCGCAACTGTGATAACTAATACTAGTCGCATGCATCTAGTTATGGGCCTTGAAGTGGGCTTCACATACCTTAACCATACGCGCTGACAGCCGTCGTCTATTATTATTCGGAAAGAAGTGTTGAAGTCTATCGTGAAGGAATAGTTAAAGAGACAATTGTACATGACATATCACGGTTGTCTCTTTGAAGAGTTGTTAAGTAAACCGAACTTTGCTTTTGTTTTTTGCTTCTGCGAGAGTAACCAAATTTGTTTCTCTATTTTATTTTCTGTGGGGAGCGGGGGGGGGGGGGGGTGCTGTCAACGCTTTCGAAACACCCGGCTGCATAAGACGCGAAGCGTGCGTGTCCTGACAGTTGCCGTTTAAAACTCGGGTTTCGCGTACGCAAGAAAAAAATACCACAAAGGAGAAAGTCGCCAGTGTTCGTGGCAAGCGAGCTTCGAATTCAAGCTCCTTTTTTTTTTTTTAAAGCACGCCGCCGCAGCTGTGCGGGGGGTAACAACGCGACCGCCGAATCCGCGAGAAATCGATACTCCGATAGATGGCGGAATGATAGCTTGCACCCGACCGGCATCCAAGCCGCCTGTTTCTTGCGGCGCGTCGGTCAACCCACTTCCTGTTCGGTATCGAACTTGGGTCACTGCGATTGTTTTGCCGCCGCGATGTTCGCACATATGCAACAAGTCCGGAGCAGCCAGTCGTGATCTCCTCGTTTTATCTTTTTTTTTCCTTTTTTCATCCCTGCTTTGTCGCTGGATAAATGCGACGGGAAAAATGCTAATGAGCCGGCGTTTTCAAACCGTCGCACGCTGATCTGTCGATAAGCGAGAGGTTTGTGCGTAGCGAAAACTTAAAATGAGGAAAATACAACGCAATGCGTTCACTGACGTGCTCTCGAGTGCTTCGTTCTTGCAGATGCTGAGAACAATTTTCTTTCGCATTGTTCTTATTGCTTCCCTCTTGAAAGTTCGCGGTTCTTATTCACGCGTGTTTTTTCTTTTTCGTGACCTGGCAGCTTTATATTTTTATTTATATTTATTCACAAATTGTGCGTCGTTCAAATTATTGAAATCAATACTGGTGTGGTAATTTTATCGCTCATTTCTCTTCACCTCTTTCGCCATTTCTCGCCTGAGAGATCACACCTTAACGTATAACGTAAGCAGATCAAATAGCGCTACATCAATTAACCTTGTGAATACTTATGATGAAATTATATTAGAGAATACTTATTCTCTCTGACAAAGAAAAAAAAGGCAGCTCAATTGTCTTCTTACGTCAAAATATTTGCATTCAAGGCGATGCGCGAACCACCTTGCGTAGCCGCTGGTTGCTGCAACTGCAGGCGGGGGTGGAATCTTCCAAGTAATGTGAAAACGTAACAACAGCGGCACTTGCCGTGACGTTTATTTATTTATTATTTATTTTTAGGTACTGCACTCACCACGCGGTGATTTTTGCAGGGTGGTATAGGCATAGTTTAAAACAATGGCATCTACAGAATACCTACATACAAACATACAGCCTCTGTCACGAATAAGCAGCCCACCGGGTTTGAGTTTGGGCCATGCAATGTGGGCTATTTTGCGTCACCAGTGCAGTAGTTCAGTTGAGAGGACTTATCATCTTCACCCCTCCCACTACCCAACTTCGAAGAAAACCTTTTTTTTTTACTGTAAATTTTTTACAAGAACTGTAAGTACCACCCATACATACCGCAGTTAACTACGCATACATTATGAGCATATCTGCGATAAGCAGCTGATAATTTACACTCTAAAGCAACAGAAACAGCATAATAGAGGTGGTTCGCATCGACTCTTCTCCGCTCTCATTCTCCTCCTTTTTATTCAGATTTTTCTTTTGCACCTAAGCAGTGCCTATCTGTTGCTGCTGCCTGGTGTACCACATCTCTGCCTCACTCTCCAAACCCAATTCCACAGCGGGCAAAGAGCCTTTTGAACAAGCAAAAATAAAAGGCATAAAGCTTAAAGTTTGTTCACCAAGAGCGAAGGCAGGACAGAGGCAACCAGTGCCCTCGGAGCGCCCATCATTCCTCGATAAGCGAGGCGCTAAGAACCCAGGGTGTGGCTCCTTCAACTTTTACGAACGAAAGAAAGACGCAGTTCAAAGAAGAAAGACGGTGAAGGCGAAAAATCTTGTGTGACGCTATCTTGCGCCCCTTTTGGCTGGCCCCTCTCAAGGCGTGGCGGTTCTGTTGGAACGTCGGGCTCAAGCGACACGCCTGAGCCCTTTCGCCGACACAGTAGAACTAATCTCTTCTTGGTTTACACGCAGAGTAAATAATATGTATCCGTTTATATGTACCTGTGCGCTCGGTTCCCTGAGCTTGGTGTGAAGAGAAGCAGGATTGCTTTGAACTGTGTGAAATACACGGCTCCGTGGAACGTAATAAAGGCTCCACAATGCAGGTCTGTGACTTTAGAAGCTTCGTCGCAATTTCTACTTTGGTACGTTGTTCTGTTGCTGTGTCGCTATGTCGCAATGTTACAGTGTTGCTGTGACGCTTATTTTGAAGAGCTTTGTCACAGCTCCCCACACTCTTCGAAGCTGTGTCAGAGTATTTGATCGCTTTCCAGTTTCTCACACCATGTGCAACTTTTCTCATGCGCTAAGGTTAAATGTTTTATATATGGGAAGCATCAACAACGTAAGATTTAAATACTTTTATCGTGACATGCTATTTACTGATAGCAGCGTACGTAACTTAGTGAAGTCGCCGTGAGTTCCTCATATTACGTCATGCCTGCCCTGACGGCGCTGTTTCCCCGTCGAACATTTCATACGTAACACCGACGCTTCATTTAGCGGCAAAAATTCCCATCTTTTACCTGGGCGGTTTTATTTTTATTCGAATGAGACATTGAAGACCTTGAATCACAACTTCCAGTGCATCCAGCTTGATCTAAATTGGCGAGAAGATCGGCATAAGGGTCTCCACCTCGCCAGACGTCGCTGTATTGCGACGTCAAGTTAATCGCCCCGCTTACACGTCCCCAAGAAAGGCTTAACGACGTCGTAGTAAAGGGAAACGACGCATTGGTTTCAAACACTACCTGATGTGCATCGAAATCACTGCACGCGTCCGTTTCCTCGATTGGCTTTCATCGAAATGCGACTGCACACGCTGGCAGGCCACCGAGCCAGTTAACGTGCGTTTAGCAGAAGAAGCTCTTATCCGACGAGCTTCCGCGTTGTATAAGCAGAACCCCGAACCATGCCTGCCTTTACCTGGTTTCGATGTTCCAGCTGTGCTGGGAGAATCGAAGTCGCATATAACCTGTAGTACACGCTTCGTATACAGAGCAGAGGCTTTTCGGCAAGCTACGGAAGAGTCCGCTCGCTGGCTGCGCGTTATTGCCGACTCGGAACAACCGGCGGACCGCGTGACGATGGCAATGCTTTCTTTCCTCCGCGCGTCCCAATACCAGCGGATGCACCAAAGACAAAGAAAATCGAGGAATAAAGAAAAAAAAGAAGTTGTTAAAAGACGAAGAAAGGAAAGACACATTATACAGAGCAGCAAGCTGTGCACGCAGCGGCAAGAAGCCGAGAAGGAGGAGGACGTTGCGGGGGAGGGCGAAGAAGAAGAAACGGCCGCTCAGGTTCATATCAGCAGAAACGCAATCACGTTCCTCAACGCGACGTAATTTGAGATGCGCCGTTCCTTTTCGTCCCTCGCCGGAATCGGGCGCCGCAAAAGAATTACTGCTCGCGGGAAGACTCCCTCCTTCCTCTTCTCTGCAACCCCCCCCCCTCCCCCCGGCTGCCGCCTCTGCCTTCCTCCTCTCTTCTGACGGAGAAGCGGCGCTCAAGGTTTTCTTCGGCAGCGTTTCTTGTTGCAGCGGAGGCAGCGCAGCTGAGGCCTCCCCAATCTCGGCCGGATTGGGTTCCCCGCGTCGCCTTCGTCGCCGCGGCGGTCGCCCCCCCCCCCCCCTCCCTCTCCTCCTTCACTTCCTCCTCGCAGAAGCAGCGTCCCGCGCGCGTGCTATGAATCCCTAATTTGAACACTGAGAATTCTTCTTCTCTGTGGACACTCGTGGACGGGGCCTTCCTTTTGGCGCACGTCGGTCTGCCTTGTTTCGTGAGGTCACCCGCTGCGGTGGCTCAAGCAGCTTATGCCGTTTTGCTGCCGAGCTCGAGAAACACGAGTTCGGTTTCGGTGATGGCGAAATGCTGAAGAGGCTCGTGTGTTTACCTTTCCGTGCGAGTTAACGCTTTGCTTTCACCGCCTATTCAAATCGATCATTTTGAGCGATTGCAAGGTGTAACTAGTCTGTTCTGCCTACGCACCCAACAATTCTGGGCAAAACATTTTTGAACGGGAAAGGGTTTATGAACACGATATTTTTTATAGCGTAAGATTTCACTATAACAGTCAAATATATCCGCAGATCTCCCGTCTTCAGGCTTCCATTTTTTTGCTATTAACGTTTTTGCTGTCGTCAAAAGAGTTCCGCGTTGGTCGAGCAATGAAAAAAAAAACGATGGAAAAAAGATTTTGCTGCATGTCGGATGCAATGGATTATTATACTTCAGGTTTAGGTTTATGGGGGTTTAACGTCCCAAAGCGACTCAGGCTATGAGGGACGCCGTAGTGAAGGGCTCCGAAATTTCGACCACCTGGAGTTCTTTGACGTGCACTGACATCGCACACCACACGGGCCTCTAGAATTTCGCCTCCATCGAGATTTGACCTCCGCGGCTGGGATCGAACCCGCGTCTTTCGGGCCAGCAGCCGAGCGCCGTAACCACTGAGCCACCACGGCGTCCCATCATAGTTCTATGTACAAACTTTAGCGCAAAATAAGACACATTCACAAGAAAGTTGGACAAGACAACGCGCGTTGTTTTGTCTACCTTTCTTGTGAATGTGTCTTATTTTGCGCTAAAGTTTGTACATAGACCTATGCTCCAACTAGCGCAGCAACAAGTGTTACTTGAGTCTCATCGTACTTCAATATTTCTATACCAATACCTTATAGTTTTCTAATATTCAAAATTTTCGTCCAAGTATGTTGGACATGCCGGTCGCGTCTGGACAATTAACAGTGTTCAAGAAGTACTTGCAACAGGGCTTGTTGGTGCATATTCGTGAAAGACATAAGAGCGCAAACTGGCAACACGGACGAGGAAGGGAACAGGACGAGCGCTACTCCTGTTCCCTTCCTCGTCCGTGTTGCCAGTTTGCGCTCTTATGTCTTTCACTAACGGTGTTCAGTATGTTGCAAAAGCGCTGTACTTCAGTTTCTGATTTGTCCTTTTCGACAGCCTTTTGATAGTACTTTAAAACCTCTCAGAAACCACGTAAAAGCGCAGGAATTGCGGAAAGCATGACGTCCAAGGCGGTGTACTCCTCTCGCGCCGACATTACTCGGCAACGGCCGTTTTTTTTTTTTTCGCACTATCGAAACTTGACTTTGCAGATGCAAGTGGCAGTTTTGGGCGAAAAAAAAATGACGTCTATTCATCTCATTTTAGTTGGGACAAAGGAGTCTGTCCCGCTCAGTCTGAACTATCGAGGTGAGTACCGGTAAGATACAGCTGTTGTATACTTTTCTCTTGAGGGATACTGGTAAACTGTCATTCATGATCTCAGAGAACCTGCCATATGCGCTCCACCCCATTCTTATCCTTCTAGTTATTTCTCTCTCATGATCCGGATCTCCGATCACTGCCTGCCCTAAGTAGACGTATTCTTTTACCCCTTCCAACACCTCGCTATCAACTGTGAACTGCGGTTCTCTTGCGAGACTGTTGAACATTATGACTCCTGTGCAGGATTCCTAACCAAAGGAAACTGTGGAGCAGTCAATCCCACATTTATTGACGGCGGCGTGCTCCCTGATATACAGGGGCAAGCCGGCTGCCATGACGGCTCTGCCCGGTAGCCTGTGACGTTCTGTCTAACGCTTGGTGGCGCTGCAAAGCAAAAGGACTCTTCTCCACCATCCACCCCATCGACGCCTTAAAAGTCAAATGACAAGGTATTCCAGGTGCCGGTTTATTCCAGGAAATTCATGACGGTTCTTCGTGACGTGGACGCTTTCTTCATCGCCGGATGCACACCGCAGCGGCAGCGATATCACTAGACGAACGTCGATGTTTCCATATCTTGGTGTTCATCTTCACTGGAGGAAGGTCATCATCGGACCAGCCAGACGAGCACACTGACCTTATCGCTCCCGACCCAGCCCCACTCGTATTATCTGTCCAAGGAGAGGCGACACGCGTGACTGCTATGCAGCCGGCGTTTGGTGTACTGTATACCTTGTGCCCCGCGCGTCACGAAAGACGCTCTAAGGCTCACGTAGCTCGTGTGAGCTTCAAGAATCAAAAGCGCCCACACGCTCCCCAGACGCGGCGCTTTCTGGCCCGGGCTGTTTTGTACAAGAGAGTAGTATCGCAGGGCGCAGCAGCGCGCGGGTGCATTTCATACCACGATCGTCGGACGTGGCCGGGGCGGTCGCGCGGCGAAGGAGACGCGCATCGATTCAACAGCAGCAGCAGCAGCAGCCGCAGGTGAGGTCCGAGGAGCATCGCTGGCCGAAGAAAGAGCGCGGCGAGATTGCGTCCGCCGCTCCCCCCTTCTCCTCACGGAGACGTGGCAGTCCACCACCGAGCACGACAGGCAGCAGCCAACTCCCTCCCACCCACAAGCCCGCATTGTTAGGCCGCGATCATATTTCATTCGCCTCCCCCGGGGAGCAAGCAGCAGCAGCGGCGGCGGCAGTCGCTTGCTTTTTTACTCCTCGCCGCTCCATCTGCAAGATTAAAAGGCGCTCGCGTCACGTACGCCCGTTTCTCCTCCTGGCTCCGCCTCCCCCCCCCCCCCCCCCCCCCCCCAAACACACACCGATACACGCGCGCACTACGGTGCGGCACGCTG
Source organism: Amblyomma americanum (assembly GCF_052857255.1). Taxonomy (NCBI): domain Eukaryota; kingdom Metazoa; phylum Arthropoda; class Arachnida; order Ixodida; family Ixodidae; genus Amblyomma; species Amblyomma americanum. Next base: position 18,414,989 of record NC_135498.1, on the reverse strand, counting down.
AAATTTTAAAACGCGCGCCCGCTCGCGTCGCCTTTCCTATTGTCCCCCCTCGTCACCTGACTTGATCTCTTTCAGCTGTCCCGCTCTGTCCGAGAGTGGGCTTTGTGCGGGGATGTTTCTATCGCAGCGTCAGCTTCGGCCGTGAGAAAGCTGCCCCTCGAGACGCCGCGTGGAAACGCGGGAGTTAGGTTCAGGAGACCATTCATCAGTTTCTTATTTATTCACAAGCAAATAAACCTTAGCGTCACTTTAGTCACACTTCCTGGAAAACCTTGCTCAGGGTACTGCCTGTGTTTTAACGTTTGTCTTTTCTCGTGTACCTTCGTACGTGAAAGTTAGCGCATTAGATTCCACCTTCGGAAACCGGGGCTGGGCAAGCAGTCCATTGCCGAGTGCTTCATCACTGCTGCTGCCTGTGCGGAAAAAGAAAAGCCTAAGAGAAACACAAGCCATTTCGCGATTAGCGCGAGCATCTTTCAGACATGTTCGTGTACACCTGTGACTTTGTTCAAACTCTGGAGTTAATTACACTCTCACTGGAGTTAGCTGCCTTTCACTTTCTTCAGCCACGAAACAGCACGTCATGTGATGCTCACAAGACGAAACAAGCTACTCAAACCGATTACCAAATGTTCCGCGTAATCTTGACAAGGAGTGTAGGTGGGGCCTGCTAGTTTTATTGTATACGTTAGGGACCATTCGCACCTCAGCACAATTTCTACTTGTATGCTGCCCGGGCATCATGGCACCCACTCTACTGAAGATTTTCATGAAATCGACGCTACGATTCGCTGGCACCGCGAACTAGTCTCGCCCGCATGGTGCGGCTTTTGCACGCGAAAACGCGCCTATCCTAAAGGTGCTCTAGAGAGGAATCTAAAATTGTCTTTTTACCGCGGGAACTCGATCTACATTCTCTGAGCATGCAATTATTATCCTGCACGGTTCATTTCTTTATTGAAGCGAATTAAATGTCCCGGCTGCCGCCCTTTTTTTTTAGCTCACCTCCGAAAAGAGGAGCAGTAAGCCAACGCATGAAGTTCCTTGCAGCCAGTCGCGTGGCGACTTCGCTTTTATTTTTTTTTTAGGTTTCCGTGAATAAATAGTTTCAGGCGCAGACTACATATCCGCAAATTAGGCCCATGGAAATAAATATAGGTGTGGACTCTTTTCTTTCGCCGATCGCTACGTACATCTCAGCCAATAGCAGCCACGCGGCTGGGTGAAGGGCACGGGAACAGGAAGTTTCCAAACTCCAGGGGAGCGCTTGAGGACCATGACAGCACAGTTCTCATATGGAACCCAACCTATGTTTCTAAAATTATGATTTGTCTGGACTAGAAAGGCCTATGAAAATACGCAGCGTAGTTTGAAAGGTAGCACCGCTGAGCCCACATGGCTATAGCAGGCGCATTTCAAGTGCGAAGAATTTTGTGCGAGAATGCCTCCGTAATCAGAGACTTTTAGCATAGCAGGCAAAGTGCTAGTGTAAATGTATACCGATTTGCCAAAAGCCGAGTGCGCAGCGCAGTGGTAGGAGCACGGCCAGGCGATGCCGCTGCTAGTGCTCAACCGGCGTATGCAAAATTCAAGAGAGCAAGTACGTAAGCATCCTCTCGGCCTACTGACCGTCGCGGTACTATCAAAACGTCGGGAGAGACGAGACCGCTTAATTTCCTGGCGACCCTCGCAATTTAAATGCGCTGTTCCAAAGGACCGTACAGAGCGATGCATTGTCTCGACCTACGAATGAAAAGTGGGTGAGCCCGGGAACGCGAAAAAAATGCATCTAACATGCAAGCAAATCTGCGCACCGACAGCAAGGTTTTGAGTATCGAACCCGTGACCTGCGTGTAACAGGAGAGCTTCCCCGCTGCTGCATCACAGGCGAGCAGATAGTTGTGGCCGACCTCCCGTGATGGGCTGCAACTAGTTTCCAGCGCTTCGCCACTTTTCCCCCGCGTGCACTGAGGAGGCAGGAAGGGAAAGGGGGTTTCGGGCAGATAAATGTCGCCGCGACCGCGCGAACTTGGCCAGGCAGGCGGCCAGCTTCCGACAGCTGCGGCTCGCCGAGCGCGACCATTCCATTAGCGCGGCCGGTAAATGGCTTATCAACGGCCGCAGGGAATCAAGGGCCGCCCGCAGCACAGCGAGCTGCTGCGGTGTAGCGCACCGAAAGGAGCCTCTACCACACCGAGCCGCAGCGACACACGGGAAATCGCCGCTGCCAGCATCGCGGTCTGCCGGCCCGCCGCCGCTGCCACTTGATGATTGCGAAGCACACGGCTGCGGCGGTCAGGCCTTTTCCGCCGCGATTAGCGTAATGGCGGCCGGACACGGAACACGACAGATGGACAAATAACGCGTCCAACTGGCCGGCCGATGGCTGCGCAAGCGGCTTCCTCCCGCCGTTGCAGGCGAAAAAAAAAAAGTGGAAACCTCCTCTCTTCATCGCCGCGTCTCCTGCGCACCTTTCCTCCCCTCATTGAAAGGGGTGGCGGCGAGGAGAAAATGGAGACAGGGTCGTGGGGCGAGTCGCGGTCGCGCGCTCGCTATCAAAATAATTATCGGGTTGTCCTCCGGCGGACACAGCGCGTCGCTCGGGCGGCGAGAGCGGTGAGGCCGTCGTCGCGGTAGAGGAGAGCGCGCGCTCACATCCTTTCTTTCCCGAAACTGTAAAACGTGACCCAGGCCTCAATCACGTCGTGAAGCGCGCTCAGTCCCGCCACCGAGCGGCACAACAAGCGGAGAGCTCTCTCCGTGAGCGCGGGGCGGCGCCGGGGCTGGGGATGAAGCTGCGGCACGGGCGCCGTTAAACGGCCGCTGTTCGAAGCCTGCGGCGAAAATTAACGATGCCCGTTCACTCAACGAGAGGTTAATTTTGGCGCCTTGGGAACGATTGCCGCTGCCACAGGGACGCCCTCGAGGTCACGGGGTTGTGTGTAGGCGAGTGCGCGTTGTGTGCTCGCGAGCGACGATGCGTCCCGGTGGACCCCACTGTGACAAGAGCGTTGGACGCTCGTGCCCAGCTACCCGTCGATATCGACGGCCGTAAAAGTGAGCGGGTCATGCCGCTTGAGGCGGAGCGCCTTCTGGCGTTTCATGGCCGCCGCTTATGCTCACTATTCTCCCCACTACCGTATTTGCCGCGGGGACTTCTTGCTGGCTGTGTGGAGCTTGTTTGCTGAGCCCGAGGGCGCGGGATCGAATCCCATCTGCAGTGACCGGAATTTCGATGGAAGCGAAATGCAAAAATACCTGCGTTGTGCGCGATGTCAATCCAAGATGGTCGAAATTAATGAAGAGCCTTCCCATATGCCGAATCATTCCTTCTCCCTTCTTACACAACCTTCTTCGACGCTGTCCTTCAAGTTCCCTAAGTGAGTGACACAGTTAATTCGTTTTTCCCGCACGCCTCCTTTTTCCTGTGCAGCCAGCCTCTTGATCGGTGTATGGAGGCAATGAGTAGAGCATAAATTTGGCCGAGTTCGTACGTGTTCATTTTTTACCACAGCGCACAGAATACGGGGCGAAAGACGAAGGCATGCGCTTACAGCGCTTGTTCGTGTCGCACATTCGTCTTTCGTCGCGTCTTTTGTGAGCTGTGAGCAAACATGAATATGGAGGCAAGCCTGCCGCCCATTACCAGCACAGATACTGAATGAATGCAACAACATAATCGCGAAATGATAGAACACCGGTTCTGTGCGTACAAGAGACGTTTATTTTAGTATCCAAGCTCATTCTCTCTGGCCACCAGTATAGTTGGGCAGTGAAACAAGGTCTCAGGTTACATCTGAAGTCTGTACGGCTGATTCAAAGCGTTCGCTCCGTATACCCGACCTCGCTGAGCTAACCTGGCCGTTCGCACCGAAGCGCACATGGGTGTCGCTTCTCCATTTTGCTTCCTGTTCTAAGATCGTCCGTATAAACACAGATTCCCCCCCTCCGCGTCTCCGCGCTCCCCTGATGCGCGTGAGCAGTACAGGAAAGCCCTGCGCGTAGCCGAATGCGATGTCTCTTGCTTCCTGAGCACTCTGCCGCAGCGCGGAGTTTATCGGCTCTCCGGGATGCGCGGTTGATGTCCCCCCCCCCCCCCCCCCCTCCCCGCCACGTTCAAAACGGAGGCGCACACAAACATGCAGCCTCACAAATAAACATACACGCACAGGACGCGACAGCGTCCGAAATGCGCGTCCGACCGGGAGAAGGTGAGGGGGGGTGCGCATCGCCTGGGAATGGAGATGGGGCGATAAGGGTCCCGTAAGCTCGCCTGTCAGCCGGCTCGTCGGTCACTTGACCAGATGCCCGCGTTCCCCTGCGCTTTTTCCCATTAAGGATGGCGGCCGCGTCGTCCGTGCCCCTCTTCGATGTTTCTCGCCGGGGCGGGGTCTGCTTGGACATGCATTTATTCGAGCGACAGCCAGAGAGAGCGCGCTCAGACCTCCCCCCTCCTTCATCCAGCCACGGTCCCCAACATCGGCGCGCAAACTTTGCGGCGCTGGTCTCCCTCTCGCTCGAGCCCACAGCACTTTTTCTTTCTTTTTGCGCCCCTTCTTCGTCGAGATGTCGCTGAAAGCATCGGAAATTGACTCTCGCCGCATCAGTTCCTCAGTGCCTCGCCCGTCCTGCACGCTTTAAGACGAAGGTCGACTTTTTTTTCCCCCTTTTCTTGTTTTAAGCGGTGGCAGTGAGATACAAGTGCGAAGAAAGATTGCGTTGCTTTCCATTTTAGTCCTCGCCTCTCCCTTCGCTGTCACTTGGCCGGCGCGAGTGACGATGGAGAAGACTGACGCGCTTGGCGCTTTACGGGTACGACGACTGCGATCGCTGTATACGGAAGCCTCGGCCTCTCTTTGGCGGCTGGCCGTGTCTACTTCCCGTGGTGCTTTTCCCGAAGCTTTGCTTTGAGAGCGGGCGAAGTGTTGAGCCAGTGCTTGCAAGCTTTCTCGTGAACTTACGTTAACGCACTATTCGCAGAGTGAATGCGCATGGGTGCCATGTTTTGGTGTCGTACGCTGGGTGTGCAAGTCTCTTTGCGAGTGCACCAGCGTGCGAGCTTGCCTTGCGACCATTGCTTCAGATGCGGACGGTATCTGTGAACTTTCGGTGGTTCCTGTAATTGCACTAGTTGCGACTAAACCGACCACAAGACCACGTGGAGGACAGGTCATGTAGAGGTCACGCGGAGGCCAGGTTGCGACTAAACCGACCAACCGACCCTGACCACAGGACCGCTTGGAGGTTAGGTTCGGATGGTTAAGGGGAAGAGAATAAGTTTAGGAATGCTGGTAGTACATACTTGGAAAGAAATAATAGCGCGCAGAAGAAGACGGGACGAACTAGAAGACACCTCCGTGTCTTCTAGTTTGTCCTGTCTTCTTTGTGTGCGTTGTTATTAATTTTTAAGTGTAAATGGAGCTGTCTGAAGCGTGGCACCTTTCTGTAACTGTCTATATTCATCACGCGTGGGTAGCAAACAAGACTGTCACAGCCACCTGGCGCCGGGAAATGTAACCGTAACAAGATTTAACAAAACTTTTTGTTGGAGACTTGGTTCATAGCTTAAAGTCAGAATAGCGCTAAAAATATGAACACAGGTCACCTCTCAACAGGACAGTGCTGGTTAGCCGGTTTAAGGAAGTAGTATTAGAACAAAGGGATTGGAGAATGGCTGCGCCATGCCTTGCTCTACACCCTGTGCGCCAGTCTGGCATACGGTTCCAGTCAGAACGGACTGGGTAAGGCCTAGCTATAACGCTGAGTAAATAGCAGCCTTTGCCGTTTTTGGAGGGTGGACTGAGCTAATCGCCGAAGCAAGATTGATTATCGAGCTTGTGGCTGGCAGTGCGAAAGCGCAGCTTTAATATTGATGCCATACAGAGAGCTCCACTTCGTGCATGAGCTTTCGCTGAAAGAGAGAGTGAGATAACGGCTTATTCGCAAAGAACAAGGCTGCGCAATAACTCACTATAAACCTAATCAATCTGCATAAAAAATTCCCACTTCCCTTCCCATAAGGCGGGTGCAAGCAGCTCTTAGTGCGTTCTGCTTCAGTGCTTTTCTCATTGCCGTGCAGTGCATTATTACATACATAATGCCAAACCAATTCCCCCAACTCTTGGCAATAGCAAGTAAGATACAAATGCAAACGAAAATTTGGTGATATGCGGCTTCGTCGAATGAGGGTTGGTTAGAGGATATATTCAGCATGTGAAGTCTGTCAAAAATAAAAAAAGTGTCTCTCTCTACGCCACCTACGTACAGTAGGCTATGGCTTTGAGGAGACGCGTACGCAGACACACACACAGCTCGCAATATGGGAAAATAAATAACCGTTATCGTCATCATCATCATCATCAGCCTAAATACGTCCACAGCAGGACAAAGGTCTCTGCCTTATCCCTTCCATTAACCCGGTCCTGTGCCATCTGCGGCCATCTTTTCTCCGCAAACTTGCTAAGCTCATCCGTCCACCTGACTCTGACGCCCACTGCTGCGCTTGCCCTCTCCGTATTGACTCCGCTTACTTTAAGGTACCATCGATTATACATCTTGCCTTTGCATCGCATGCCCTGCTCACGCCCATTTCTTCTTCTTGATAGGATACCGTTAACTCGCGTTTGTTCCCTGACCCGCCCTGCTCTATTCCTGTGTCTCAACGTTAGAGCTGTCATCTTCCTTTCCATAGCTCGTTGCGTTTAAGTTTGACCCTTTTAGTTAGCCTCTATGTTTCTGCCCCAAAGGTGAGTGCCGGTAAGATACAGCTGTTATATACTTTCCTACTGGGGTATTCTGGTAAACTGCTATTCATGACCAGACAGTGCCTGGCAAATGCACTCCACCACATTTTTATGCTCCTAGTTATTTCACTTTGTTTTCTCTGTTTTCTCTTACCACTTCCAACGCTTCGCTGTTTATCGTAAACTGCTGCTTCCTTCCGAAGCTGTTGAACTTCATAGACCCACCGTTCTGCTCTGTTGGTCTAGGTCCTCAATCATGCTTTTAATTCGACCCCTAAGTTACATGTCAAGGTGATGTCATCAGCGAACAGTAGGTTACTAAGGTATTATTCATTACAGGCCAAACGCAACCAGGTTTTTATTTGGCTCGAATGCAGCTTAATATGTTGCACACATAAAAAAAACTGACAAAGTAGACCGCCAGTTCTGTTGTTTTAAGCGTATGAAAAGCTCTAGAGCAGACGGCGCGTGCACTTGGCAGCGTATCGCGCAATTAGGGAACTTACCGGATATGACGTAGTCATTGCCCTGAAAATGCAGAAGGAAAGAACTCGGGAGGGACGGTTACGTCACATTTTTTGAAGCAGGCTCTTCCTAAAAGAAAAAAAGAGTTCCGCATCATGAAAGGGTCGTCCAACGGAAGCAATATCGAAAGCCTTTGTAGGTATCGGGACACCACGCGTTGCCATGCGCCCTGTCTTCCACTATGGTCCGGAAGGGTGCAGCCGTTCTAAGGGTTTAGACCGTCAAGAAGTGTTTTAGCGAAAGCTGCCTGCTGTTTCTAGCTTCCTTTCCTAACTTCTCAAGGCCTACTTCTTCGCACAGTTTTGCGGCTTGGATTCGTACCTCCTTAAGTATTTTTTCACCATGCTTCTCCTCCTTGCGGAAGGGCTTCGAAATTGCTTCCACGGCCTTCGTCTTGTACTCCGCTGCCCCTAATACCACAAAGCAACCCGTGTTGTCCGATTGCAAAAGCCTCGTGTCGTTCTTGGCCAGACATTCTTTGGCTTTAATGTGAGCCATACGTGATTTCTTTTTCTTTTTCGTAGTCTTCTTGGTTATTCTCTACTTAGCGCAGAGCAGTGCATCTGCAGCACACAAAGCTTTCTCTTCTGAGGGTGCGCTGTTCGCAATCGTGTGCACCATGCTCAAAACGTCCGAACGGCCCACATTCTCATGGGTGGCAAATTTTGGTCCCTTGGTCAGAGTTTGCACAACGTAAGGTGGAAGAGTGCACCCGATGGCGTTGATCAACTGCAGCTTGTCTCCGCCCACGTTTTGCCTTTCTGGGTAAGTTCTTCAACGAAGCGTTCCAATGGTGCCCGCCCAGCGATTCGATTCCGCGTAGTCAAGGAAGTACTTCGACATGCGCTTGCATTGCTCCGGTTCCAGTGTCTCGACGCAGGTCACCTTGATGTGGTCTCGGTAGATCCGCACTTGTCGCCAGGTCTCTACGCGTAGAAGCTTGCAAAGCTTCCTGGAAGTCGTCTCGGAGAGGTCCATGAACCCTAACACCGAGGCAATTACCGAGGCGCTCAATCCATGGGTGGGTGCTTAGGTCAGCGTTCTTGTACGGCATCTTGCTTCAGCTATTAAGCCAATGCAAAAGTATATACGAGGAAGCGGGACAAGTTAGGAATGTTGAGGCCCGATGTACAAGAAATAAACGTCAGTAAAGCTTTGTAAGGGGCTAGCTGGTCGTGCATACTGAGACTGGGGAACGGTGGCGGGTAGGTTAGCGACCCGTCTGTGGTTTTAACAAAAAAAAAGAAAAATTGTGTTTATCCGGTCAGTTGTAAAATTCATGACTTGCGAGGATAGTTTGTATCTCGCATGGTTTACAATTGCTTGGCTATCTTGGCTGGTTTTAACGCTTTTATGTTTGTGTGTCCCATGATTAGGTGCGTTAAATATGCGCCACTGGTGATGATGATGATGATGATGATGATGATGATGATGATGATGATGATGATGATGATGATGATGATGATGATGATGATGATGTCGAAAACAAACCGAGTTGAAAGTTTGCGCTCGTGTCTCGTGGTGTTCCATATGCAGTGTTGTTCCCTTGTCTAGAATCTAGCGCTCCCCAGTCTCAGTATGCAGGACCAACTAGCCCCCTATCAAGCTTTACTGACGTTTATAAGCTACACTCTGCGGCATTGCTGTCTTGTTTTGAGATAGACTTGATGCTGTTTCCTAAAGACTTTGCAAGTAGTTAATGTGTACTCAACTTTATTTTACTGTATTATGTACCACTTCCCTCCTCCCAAAGCTGTCAGCTTTTTTTCATGCATTTATTTTTAAGAAGTTCTTGCAGAAGTATAGCAGTAAAGGAAAAAAATAGTTCAGTTCGGAAAGCGTCAGATTGAAGACCTGAATGTCTGCGGTTCGATCCCTAGTTTCGTCCCAGCGCGCATAATCTTTTTCTTTTCGGTCACCCCGCCTGTACAGTCGACGATGGTAGCGCAAGGCAGAAGCAAGGGAACGGTGTGACGTAATCGGCGCGAGAGGACGTACGCGTCAACATTGGGGGATGTCGCAGACGGAGCGCTCGCGGTAATGATTCGTGCAGGTCTTTCTGTTTGTGCTGTTCAACCACGGTGTAGCTGCGAACACATTAAAACACCAAACGATGCATGGGAAGCTCAAATTATGATGCTCATTTATTTATTGCTCTTCAACACTTCTTCCTGGGAAATTTCTGAGCATTTTCAGCGGACCACTCTCTTCACTCTAACCAGAAAGGAGTGAAAATTGAGCAAGCTGTGTTTAGAGTGAATGGGGTACGCTTGAGGACAGTTTATTCCCTTTTTACTCTCCCTGTAGGCGTACTTCCCTTATAAAAATGGTGTTTAGACAGTCTATAGACTTCTCATAGACTCTATTGCTTTCCTATAGATAATTATTTTTGTCTACTCATAGCCTATAGACTGTCTATAGACAAAAGTCTACTAAATGTATTTGGCCATAAATCTATAGACAGTCTATAGACTGTATATGGGATTTGTATTGCCTGTATACTTTTCTCTAGGGTTCGTCTGTAGAAAGTCTATAGACTTTATAGACAGAATTTTAAGGACAGTCTAAAGACTGTATATATAAGTTTTTGTAAGGGTTGTGTTTAGAGTGTACGAAGCATCCTATTGCTGCACGTTAAATATTTCACGTTTCCACACATTTACAAAGTAGTCGATAAGATTCGACACAAGGGACCGTTCAGAGCACCGTCCTGCCAGCGAGCGTAATGTGCAACGGGCACCGCGGTGGGGACGCGGCCGGACGCTCTTGCCACTTCCTCGACAGCAGCTGCACTCGAAATTTCGAGCAAGAATCAGAAGATCATAAAGACCCCCGCCCCTTTCGCTGGCGCCTGGTAACAGCGTGTTCCTTTCAGAGGGAAGCTTATGAGTTCGCGAACTTTCCGAACCCGGCCTATACGTTGGAAGGCAAAGAAAGACATACGCGCAGCTGGGTGGAGACGAGGGCTCGCGGAGCCGTGCCCTGGCCGGTGCGGCCAGTTTCATGAGCCAGTCAGCTGACGCCGCTAAATGGCTCGGAACATCTAAATTAGCCTCTGCTTGCGGAAAATCTCGCCGGGGATGACCGTTTCGGGCGCTACGCAGCTCATGATGGAACCGAGGCTTACCAGATTCGACAAAAGAATCTCTGCTACTTTTGTGTGTATATCGTTCCTGGCTTCTTTTTTTTTTCTCGCGTGTAGCTCGCTCGCTTACGTGTGCTGAAAACGAAGGAGGAAACACTGAAAATGGATGACAATGCCGATGCGGAGTGGCGGAATTCTGTGCAATATTTTACGCAGTGTCTGCTATACAGATCGTTTCATCGGTGGCTTATTAGGATACATTCTAAAATGTCGCCGTTGGCTCCTATGTATTGTGACACAGTGTACAACAGGCGCAAAAACGTTAGGTACGAGCATACAAAACGTTGACAGCTAACGGATGACATATTTTATATCTAAATGCATGCTGTTATTCTCGAGTTCGTCGTGTGCACTTATAGATGATTGCAGTGACCGATTTAAGATAAATAGGAAGGGGGAGAGCAACACCGTTCCCCTCACCCTAGCAAGAAATCTTCTATTGAAAAACCATGCTAAGCTCCATTTTTTCCGGCGCACTAAGCATCAGAAGGCCTGTCCCGCTCCCCCATCCGCCTACTACATAACTCACCCATAAATGAGCTCCTGGCTGATTGAGTCTCAGAAGTACCTGATCAATTAGAGAGTCCTGCTGAAGGTTTACTTTGTTGTCAGCTCTAGTAGCGAGACCTTTCACCTGAACTTTCAAAACACGGTAAAGTGGGTTGCTATGGAGCAACTTGGCTATAAGTTGCACCTGTCGTGTTTCAAGACGCGCCTCCACCGGCTGTAGCGAATTCTAAATAGCATCAGTTCAAGATAATAAGCGCTCCTCGAAGCTCTGAGATCGCGAAACCAACTATCCCAACTTCGAACACTCGCACAACAGCGCTTCTTCAGCGAAGCTCGCAGAAGTTGCGTATATATAATTCAGCATATTCTGCAACAACGGCAGCGCGCACCTGCAATCAGCGCGCTGTCATGGCTGATTTGCTGCCGGGACAATAGCTTTGCTCGAAAGGCGACGACGCGTTGCCGCGGCCAGCCGAGCAGGAATCGCGACATCTCTTTTTCGAAGTGGCCCCGCGCAGTTCCTGGAGCACGCCAGGGGCGAGGGTGGTTGGCGTGACACGCGGGCGGCCGCGGTGACGGCACGCGACGAACTGCCCCCCCCCCCCCCCCCCTCCACACCCTCGTAGCCCTAACCCCAGCTCCTTGCCGCGTCGCGCGGGGCGCACCCTAAAAATTGCGGGAGTGGGTAGAGGGGGGAGTGGTATATAGGGAGTGGGGGGAGTTCAAACGGAGCACGCTGTGCCGCCTGTTAGCGTCGCCTCGATACCGCACAGAGAGACGAAATCGTTCGGAGCGCTTCTCCGTTTTCTAAATGACCTCCTTGCATAATGGATGAGCGTGGCCGCGCCGCCGGACTTGGCTGAGGGGAGGGAGGGGATGGGGTAAAAAAAATAGGGGAAAAAATGTGGGGAGGACCATCTCCCGTTACTCGGGTTCCCTTCTTTGAGCACACCTAATGTATTCGAGCCGCTTCTTTTTCAGATAACATCGGCCGCTGCCCCCCTCCCCTCTTCTTCTCCCCTTCTCCTTAACCTCACTCCAACTCCCCCCACTCCCCCGGGCTGGCTGCGCGAGACCACCTTTGGTTCGCCTCGCCGACTTCATGGTCGGCGCCGAAGCCAACTCAGTCGAAGGCTTCATTCGAGCTGGAAGGGAATTGAAAAATGGTTCCAGAGCCTCCAAGAGTCAGCGGGTAATGCTAGGACTCCTTACTTTAATCGCCGCGACGCAATCTCATCGCTGTTACAGTTATAATGGCTTTCTAAGAGCAGAATATAGGTTACGAATACGTTTCTTGCGTACGCACGACGTTCATCACTACGCGACGCCAAAGTTTATCTCGAGCTCTTTGTACATGGCTTGCCGCATTCCTTTTTTCTTTTTCTTGCGACGAAAGTGAAGTGAGGGCGTAACATTCAACGGGCCAACATTGTTTCAGTGATCTTTGCTTAAAATGAATGAAGCCACAGTTTGCGTTGAACGACAGAGGTCACGTGGGCGTTGTCACCATCAAATAAGAACGCTCTTGTGCACTGTGCAACGTAATTCACACGTGGCTCTGCGTATTACACTGTGCGCAAGGAGCTTATTCTAGGAAAGTTTTGCAAAAGAGTTGAGATGTGGGCCAGTTGGTACATAGTTAGGGGAAAAAAGCAGTAAAAAAAGACGCTGTTAATTCTATTGCTAGTTAAGTCATAGTTGTCTGCATTCCTCCTTCTTGTCCCTCGTCTTTTTTTACTGGTATTTTCGCCTAACTCTTCTAGGAGGTTCCTTACAGCCTTTTTGCTTTTGCCTTGCTTCCTGTTCTCTTTGTTTTTATTTTTTCACAGCTCGAGCTATTGTAGGAAGCTTTTCGATAGCGGAGCTTCACCGTAGCCGGTCCGCTCTCACGTGAGCTGATGTAAGAGGAAGCAATAGCGTCTAAGTTTGGAGCCGGGAAAAAAATTCGTGGATGCCTCATCACATAGCTCATTTTTTTCATTTGCCTGTCTCCACATCCGATTCAAAGCCAGAGAACTGTAATGCCGAAAGATCTGGCTTTAAACGAAGGCGGCGATGCCGAACTGACGCCCTTTGAGTGTACCAGGGTGGGATGCCCCAGTCGAGGTGACCAAGCGTGTAGCTCCAGGAATGCAGTATGGCATTGCACGATACATCCAAATTCCTACTATATTTTGATGCCACACTTTTCGTCACAAGTTGTCATCGGGCGTGCCCAATGCCTCAGCACAGATGCTATGGCATTCGGCTGTTGATTACAACGTCGCGGGATCGAATCCCGGCAGCTGGATTGCGTCAGTGTCAGCGTATGCTGAAGTACTCCGGGTAACATGTAAATTAATCCGGAGCCCTCTGCCAAGGCATCCCTCATAGCTCATGTACCTTTAGATCAACATTCCACATACTCCAATGTTTCAAGACTGTTAAGCATAGAAAAAATAATTTACCAACACGTACTCAGAGTATAGGCACCTTGAAACCTGCGTGTTTCACGCAACCTGAGACAACGTCATGAATAAGCCGCGAAGGAATATAGTAGCGCTTGTTTTTGCCCGACAGGTCCCCGTGTAACCCTCGAGCCCTCGAGGAGGAGCTCCCCGGAAACCAAGTTTCTCGAGAGGCATCTCCCGTGGCTCCTCGGTGGCACCCATGCGCGCCTCGTCAGCGCGTTTCCTCTCTTCTTGGAGGCGCATATCGGTGCGCCTGCATGACACAACGCCCGTGTCGCGCACTTACCTCCGGAAGAAAGCGCCCCGCTTAGAGCCCAGATTCTTCCGCATAGTTTCAGCGCTCGCCGTCACTATGCGTGCGATACGAGGATAAAAGTAAGGGGGGGGGGGGGGGGAGGCACAGAAGAAGCGCTCATCGGCGGACGAGGGGCGCGCGCGCAATCTTGTTCATCACCGCCGCTTCTGTACAGGGGAAAAGTCTCCAGCGCATTCTTGTGCGCGCGCAGTGTCCCCCCTCTCGCGCGCTTTCTTCCCGTCGAGTGGGCCTCTGCGGACTTGTTCGAGCGGAAGATCATTTTGCGAGGAAGGGCGCGCGCACACACGTGGCTGCGCCTTCCGGTTCATGAGTGCGCTCATCATCGGCTTAGAGCACCTGCGCCGCCGCTTGTTAGCGCCCCAAACCTGCTTAGCGCAGCAGCGCCATGGCGGGGACCGAGGTGTGCGCGGCTCGAGCCAGACCGCAAGAGGGCTCGGCTAGGGGGCGCCACCGTGGCGGAGCCGGCGAGGCTGCGATCGCCAGAGGAGCACGCAACGCGGCTGAAGGTTGCGATGGGTAGCCTGTGCTGAAGACTAAGATGAGCGTGTGTGTGTGTAGCCGGATACAAGCGCCTGAGTGGCCATAGTGGGCCTGAGGAGAACACGACAGGGAAGAGAGGACAAGGAGGAGGAGGAAAGGCGGGGAGGTGAACCGGGGCAGAAACCGTGTTTCTACTCAGCACTGGGTCCGCCGCGGTGGCTCAGTGGTTAGGGCGCTCGACTACTGACCCGGAGTTCCCGGGTTCGAACCCGACTGTGGCGGCTGCGTTTTTATGGAGGAAAAACGCTAAGGCGCCCGTGTGCTGTGCGATGTCAGTGCACGTTAAAGATCCCCAGGTGGTCGAAATTATGCCGGAGCCCTCCACTACGGACCTATTCGTTCCTATCTTCTTTCACTCCTTCCTTTATCCCTTCCCTGACGGCGCGGTTCAGGTGTCCAACGATAAATGAGACAGATACTGCGCCATTTCCTTTCCCCCCAAAAAACCAATTATTACTCAGCACGGGGGGAAGGGATGAAGGGATATAAAGGTGAAGGACAAATGGGAGCTAAGGGCGAGAAGAAAAAGAAATAATAAATGTGCTGTACGTACGAGTAAAAAGCTATGAACGTCACATGTGTACGCACAAGGAAGGCGTGTGAGGTGATCGAGAAGTGTTGACATCTTTGTTTTCTACGACTGTGCATTTGGAATTGCTCCAGAGGGTAGGTTATGCAACAATTCACTTTTTTGCCATGTTCTCATTGGTACAGCCGCTGCCAATGACGTCAGCGCTTAAGAGCCATAAGAATCAGCGTTGGTCGCCGACTGGGGGGGTTTCAAACAGAAGGCTGGCCAATGGCAAAAGCGGGAATGAATAGGTTGAAAAACTATATTTGCAATATGTCACCTGGGGACCGGTTAAGGAGCACTATTTTGTAACACTTGTTTGTGCGTTCCACCAGCTGATTATGTCGCTCTGAATTTCTAGCTGTAGTACACTCAATAGAGAGAAAAGGCTTTATTTGAAGTCGTGCTAGCTCCTGTAGGCACTTCATCAAGCAGGAGGATCATGGCCAGCTGGTCGGCGAGGGCAGCCGACGCCAACCATACCCGCCAGTGGTGAGGGGGGAGGGGGAGGGGGGGAATGAAGGTAATGAGTGGACTGGAGAGCAGCGGGCAAAGAAAATGATTTTATCACCCTGCCTTCACTGTCCAAGCCAGGCAAGGCAAATTTCCACTAGAACAACCAAAATAACATCACAAAAAACTATGGTGCTCGATCGTTATAGGCACCCACAGCCCTCTAGCGTTTTCTTGCCGCAAAGTTCGAAACGTATGACAAAAAAAATGGACAAAGACTGCATTAGGTGATGGCCCCGTTCTTCGGGGACGTCTTGAGGAAGCACATTATAAACTTTCATGATACGATGTGGAGCCAGGAACTAGTCCGGAAAACAGCTCTGCCGGAACGAAAACCAGACGTCCAGCTAGTCATATTTGACAACACGCAGTTCCTCGAAGTGTGGGTCCGGAATGTAAGTGTGCGAGCAGTTGTGGATGCGACTTACTGCCAAACAATGCACTAGTTAGCCGCATCAGAAATGTAGCTTTGGCATCAGCATTGAGACTAAGCGTGCCAGCTTCTTCCCCGCTTGGGGCTCAGGAGGCAAAATCCGCCAGGACTTCGCGTCAAGCTGTGAATCGATTGGCCTAACTTAGTGCTTTGAGTTGGGGGCACGGAATATCGGGAATATCAGGTGAGGTCAGAATAACCACCTGTGCAGAACAGTTATTAACGTGGCAGCGTTAAGGAGCTCGTGTCCCAGAAAAGCCGTTGTTGGCGTTGCCGACGTTGTAACACAATAACCTTGAAATAAAAAAAAAAGCTGTGGAGATGCGAGAAATCGAACCCACCTTTGTGATTGTGAGGCGAGCACGCCCAGAACACGCTGCAAAGCAACTTTTTTTTCTTTATTGCATGGAATGCACCGACCTTAATAATCTCCAAGCCCGACTAAACCAGGTCCCATACCGCAACCCGTCGTACACAATCACACCAGCATCCTGCTCTCACTTTGCCTACACATCAAACTTCCGGCTCCTTGGTTCGAACTGAATGAAAGAAGACCTATTGATTGCGTTGTGGTCTTTGACTTCGTGAAGTGCCTTAGTGTACTGATGCGTACATGAGCAATACCTTGGCAGCGCTGCAACTCACTGTCGCGTTCCACTTTTTAAGGCGAAGCTTAGGCGTCCACCGTCTGATTCGACGCCTTTCCACAAACACTCTCCAGTGTCCTAGACAAGGAGAACTACATATGTGTTGGCTGGAAGTAGCATAGTCGTCAGCACGCTCGGCTGCGGAACGGAACGATGGTGGTTCGAATCCCACCGTGCAGAAGGATTTTTTTCATTTGATTGACAGCTATAGTGCGACAGATTTCGCGGACGGGCGGAGAACGATGAGCCATTAAAGGCTTTCGCCTTAAAACACGCGCGTAATGCGGGCTCGAGACAGGTTTGCGTGGAATGAATGCTGCGACTTGCCAATCGACCTACAGCGACGTCGCATCACAAAACAGGACACAAGGTTCTCGCTTTTCCGTGGTTTATTTTTATGTGCCCTTTTATCTGAAACCTTTTGCCAAATAGCATTTGCCTTTTATCGTTTTTCGAATTAAGATATAAAAGTCCCTTGGTTTCTATAGAAGTCCCTGCCTGTCAGTTGACGCTTGTACAGTCATGGACAAAAGACTGCAGGATATGTATTGGGAAAAAAATTTACTTCTACCTTGCGTCGCCAGTCAATCAACTGGTATTCTTCGGGAGGATGCAGCCCGTAAAACACTGATGCGTGTTTTCTGACCGCTAAGATTGGTTTCGGTTTCATGAGGTTTAACGTCCCAAAGCGACTCAGGGACACGGTAGTGAAGGGCTCCGGATATTAGACCACCTGGGGATCTTTAACGTGCACTGATATCGCACAGTACACGAGCGTCTAGCATTTCGCCGCCATCGAAATTCGGCCGCCAGTGCCGGAATCGAACCCGCTTCGTTCGGGTCTGCAGCCGAGCACCACAACAAGTTCGCCACCGCAGCGGCCCGACCGCGAAGGAATATTTTTTTTCCTCCAACCGGCATCCCGCAAACTTTGGTCGAACACTCTACATTTGGTACCCATTCCTACCGTCAAATCGCAGATGCAGACTTTTCTTTTGCCTATATCTGCCTATTGCAGCAGAGTTATGAAAGCACATTTTATAACAAAATGCTCTTTAATATTATATAACATAACATTTTATTATTATTATTATTATTATTATTATTATTATTATTATTATTATTATTATTATTATTATTATTATTATTATTATTATTATTATTATTATTATTATTATTATTATTATTATTATTATTATTATTATTATTATTATTATTATTATTATTATTATTATAACATAACACTTTAACATAACATTTTATAACAAAGGCTCTTCAATGCGCCAAAAGGCACGCGTGCTCTTCGCGTAAGTCCTGGACGAAATAAGGGTACTCGGGAGCTTTCAACTTAACGCACACAAATCCCGGGTGCAGTGGCATTTTTATGCGTAGCTTTTATCTAAATGCATGCAGCCGCCACAGTAGTTTTTCGCCATCTCTTGTCATCTTTGTGTAACTTGAAATAAGATTAAGCTGTGCCATTTAGCGAAAAAAAATTATTTACAGATCCAGATTTTTTTCCCGTGCTCTGATCGACGATTGGGAAGAAACCTTGGAACTCACACTTAGAAGCACGAAGCTACAACCTGACACCCCAGAGGGCAATATTTGCTCGATACCGGTACAGAAAGCAACAAATAGGGCAGCTTATATTACCGTTTACGTTTGAATAGTTGCCTGCGTAAGCGCTAATAAGGCACTGAAATTAAAACTTGAATGAGGCAAACGGGCAAAATCTTTTCTATGTAGTTGTATGCGCGTCTACGGGTGCTCGCCTTTGTGCCTATCTGTGTTTGTAAGTGCATACATGTGCGCATGCGCGCCAATCCGCTGGCGCGAATACGCCTATCACGTCTTATCGCGCTTATTTCCTCGTCCGCGCACGTACCAACCTACCCTTCCGAACACCGATGAGCCCTTTTGCAGGTTTTATTGGGGAAAACACGGTGTATCTTAACTCTTAACGGTTCCCAACGTAGCTCCAACAAACAAGGCGGAGGAGAGGGGGGGGGGGGGGGGGGGGTTGACGCAGCCCAAGCATGATTACGCTAACATGCGCATCCCGAGGCATCGCGACCCGAGACATCGCGTATAATTGCGACGGTCTGCATCAGCATTTATTCTCGAAGCTGACGCTCCCCTCCTTATTTGCTCCGAATTTCCTGAGACGAGGACGACTCTCGAGAGGAGAACGAGGATGAGGATGAGATGGAAGCCGTGGCGAGCATTGCATCGCCGTTTAATCGCGTTACCCGGCGCGTCTTCGTGGCCCGCCTTCGACGTACTTTGAAAGGAAGACGACAAGCAGTCGCTCTTCGAGAGCGGGGCCAAACGTTGTTATGCGGAGATGGGGTCATCCGTGTGTATACGCTCCCCTATGAGAATATACCCCTGTTCAACGCGGTGGCAACAAACAGGATGTAATTTCGTCTTCAGTGCGTGCGCACTCAGCGCAAATATTCGCTGGGAAGAAATGAGATGACTGAGGCTCTCATTCAAGCCATGCGAATGCTAAGAACCGGAGAATGCATGCAAGTTATAGCATTGCGATACTGCGGGGTAAAAAAAAGTTAATGATCTAGGGAAAACAAGAAAGGCCCAAGAGTTTTTAATGAATTATACAGCACGCAGGAGAAATTGCTGAAGTTATACAGGAGATATAGGCATACGCAGTATTTAGGTGAAGAAAATGTACATATAGCTGAATTTTTAGAGGTGAAATAAGCAACGAGAAATAGGCGCGAAAGAACACGGTAAACGCTCTGTTGACCTTATTGATGCGCGGGTAAATCCGCTCCGCATTTTTATTCATTGCGAGTGCTTTTACTGAAGCTTAATTGTCTCACTATAGCCTGTAATTAACGCGGGCCCGCCGTCGGCGACTGTGTCCGATAGATTTAATTTCTTTGTACCAAAAGGGCATTTCTTGAGATTCAATTCACACGATCAAAATTAAGCTGCATGTATCGATTCCAGTAGGCATAGAGAAAAGGAGACGAAAATATTAATTTTTTTTCGCTAATTTTGCCTGTCATAAACTACTGACTGCTGGTGTACAATAACCAAGTTACAGCCATCGTTACAGCCGCTTGCAGGTCTTGTTAATTTCCTCGTTATTTGCTCTGCTGCTTTACGAATTCAAAATGATCATTCTGGCGAACCTTGTGACGTCATTCTGGCATGTCGCAGCGAAGAAACCAGGTCAACTTCGCTCCTCGCTATCTTGAAGTAAACCAAGCCGAGCCCGACAGAAGGAAATACGACATGCCGCGGAGTCGGTCAGACAAGGGGCAAAGGTCATTTAACTTTTCATTGGACGTACTTTTGTGTGTGTATATGTGTTTTTGTGCGTGTGTGCGTTTGGCAGCCCTTCTGTGGGGAGACATTTCTGGCGCTCAAGAGCAATAAGTACAGCAAGCCATGGTGAGGACAGCCTTTCCAAATCGTGCAGGATGTCAAAAACATATCAAGCGGCACAGCGACTGGCTGTCGGGCTATCTCGGTCAAAATTACCCGGGAAATTTCGCGAATCACTGCACGACACTCGTAAACACAAACCATTACGACAGGCAGATGGTAGTTGGTCTAATCAACGCACTAGAAAGGAAAGAAAAACGAACGAACGGGTCTTTGGGCCTTTCGGACAGGAGACCCTGCTAACGATGCGCGAAATTTCGTTGCCCGGCATTCACCGGAGGATGGAGAGAAGAGCGGAGAAGAAGAGGGAAGAAAGACGGAAGGGTTGCTACGTGGGAGCTTCGAAAAGACATTGAGTGGTGGTGGAAACGCGAGGGCGCGCTTTTGTGTTCCGCGGGCATTTTGAGAGAACGATGACATTTAAAAGAGCTCGCGACAGTTTCATTTGCCGCTCTGTCCTGGTCATTTCGGGAACAGATACGACTCGGGCAAGCGACCCCGTCTCCACTTCAATGGGCGCGCTAATTGAACGCCACGAGCACATCTCACGTCTCCCAGCAACTAGACCACGCGCGAACGTGCAGTCCATTCGGCGCGAGTCCCTGCGGATCTTTGTTATGCTTTTTTTTTTCTGCGCAAAAGCCACCGGGCACAGATTCACGTCAGTGCCCTCGGGGTCTCGGGCACTAATTACAGTTTATGGTGGACGAGCCGTACACTGACTGCCTTTGACTCGGCTCGATCCGTTTTGGCGAATCCTCGTGCGAACATATATGCAGCCCGAACGAAGAGCAGCCTGCTATAGAGGATTCGTTTTATGTCAAAGACAGACAAGGAGTTTCTTTTGTTTTGTTTTAATGAAGATAAATGAAGAAGTGGAGGTATTATAAAGCGTGAACTGCGAATGTTAGGGCGAATATTGCACAGGCACCTCGGACGCATTCAATTATATACAATTTTAATTTCTTTGCAAAAACGATATCTTGATGTCAAGCATTAAAGATTTCGCGGGCAATGAACAATAGCTCTGCTACTTTTATCGCGTTAACTACGTCGTTGGTGTGCACTCAGTACTGGCTAATTAAAAAAGAAAGTGGCATTGCCTTTGGCTTTGCTGCGTATATTTATTTAAAGGAAGCTTAACTTCGCGGCAGCTCAAAATCAGTGATGAACGATTCACAATAAGTCGTGACGCACCAAAACTAAAAAAAATTTAAGGGGGCACTTTGCTGGCCTAAAGTGCGGTGAGGCGAAAGCCTTTAGCGGGCTGTTGCTGCTTGTGTCAAGTCGCGTAGTCGTTAGTACTCTCGGCTGCGGGACGGAAGAATTGTGGTTCGAATCCCGCCATGCAGAAGGATTTTTTTTCTTATCGAGTCATTGGTGTGACATGACTTGAGGCCGGACAAATATGAGCCATTAAAGGTTTTCGCCTTAAAATAAGCCCCAGAAAAGGAGAACTCCGTATGAGTTGGCAGTTAGTAGCGTAGCCGTCAGCACGCACGACGGCGGAACGGAAGGATCTTGGTTCGAATCTCGCCGTGCACGAGGATATTTTTTTCTTATCGGGTTGACGTCATTTGATTGACAGCTATAGTGTGACCGATTCAGCGGACGGGCAACGATGAGCCCTTAAAGGCTTTCGCCTTTAAAAGTCGAATACTGGACCCGGCAACCCATTCTTACATGCACATTAAACCTCTTCGCCACAGTGCACCACTCCGATGCAGTGAAGCTCAAGCTCTAACAGAAGAAGGAGAGCGATAAACATTATTTAACGAACGTCTTGTAACAAAGAAGGCTTGTTTTCAAATTTCTGGCACACATATCAAAATTTGTGGAGAGAAAATAGGGCTGCTGCTTAAAACAAGTCCCGTCGTCGCAAGGAAGCCTGGCAACGAAATATCTGATGCTAGCGCCACTGATGTACTGTTTGAGATCAGTGTATTCGCGGTGTTAATCGAAGTATGAGAGGCAATGACGGGTTAATTTTGGAGAGTTCTCTTCATTTAATGCTAGAAAATTAAAAAAAAACGCAAGAGAAACAAGAGCAGATGAAGGCATGAAACACGTCCACGCAACACTGACTTTATAAGGGAGCACCGGTTTTCAGTTTGGGCTCTGCACGTCCTGCCATGCCCTTTTCGACTTTGAACTCAGCTGAAATTCCTTCAACCGTCGTTTGATCTCTGATGAACGCTGGTTTCTGTCCGTCTTTCAATGTTGCGCCTATCACTCTTCTCTCCATTCCTAGTTGCGCTGTACACGTATCCAGCTTTCTGCCCTTTTTTGCCGGCCTCCAAGTTTCGGCAGTCATGAGGTAACGCGTTCGATTCCCGGCGCAGAGTTCCACGCTTCGACTCACCCCGCTACTCCCCATCTCACCAAAATACACGCACCGAAAACCCCAATAACCAAACGTACGCCCCATCCTCCCCCATCAATGCTATTCGCGAAGCACTAAAAAGCGGGTCTCGGGGACAGCCGACATTCGCTAATGGGGATAATGCGAGGAGAGAGATGTGCTGAAGCAGCACGACCTGCGGCTGTCAATGCATTCCGGCAGCACGCATCGGGGCCATCTCTTTTGAGCGCCTTGTTCATAGAGAGAGAGGGGAAGGGGGAGGGGGGATTGGTGACGAGGGACATCGCAGCTTTCAAACAACTCTGACGGGTAGCTCTGCAGCGCCGCGTCCTGCATCGCCGGCTGAGCGCCGTGGGCCAATTAGTGCTCCTCTGTCGGAGCGGACAAAAGCAGAGAGAGAGAGCACTGCGCGTGGTGGAACGCGGGAGGCCACATGTCGACGCTAGCTTCGCGTCGGGCGGGCGGTGGCCGGCCCAGGCTGGCCCAGGCTGGCTGGCCGGCTGGCGCTAATTCGATTCGAGCTGCCCGGCCGGGATCGATGCGTCGCTGACGGTGAGCGCGCTGCTCTCGAAAGAGCAGCGCTTTGAATCGACTGTCACCTCCGACGCGAATCAGGTTTACCCAATTAGTGATCGACCCGCGCCGAAGCCACTGCCGCCGCCAAGCAGTGGAATCAAGGAGCGCAAGCCGGAGGCGGCCGCAGATATGCCCGTGCGGAGCATGCTGCTGGAAGTATACCGCATGCCGCCCGAGGAAGAAGCATCTTCGACGTCCTCACACGTTGGAACAAAGGCAGCGTGGGATTGGGGTTGTTCTCAGCGGTGACAGCTGGTGTATGCAACGGAAAATGAGTCATGGGAACAGGCTTCGCTGTCGTCAAGATGTCATCCGTTCGATACATAACCACAATGACGGTATCGTTTAAAGCGCCAGTGAAAGAATGGGCGTTCTTTAAGGACCCGCACGTACATTCAGCGTCTGGTCTCGATCAGCTACTGATTCCCCTAGCTATGCTGATTATCGAAGCCTGTATGTTTTCTCTACGTTTGAAACTATAATAAGGCGATTCAGATTGCAAATACTTCGCATATACCTGGTGTTTAGCAGTGGAGTACAAGCTCCGGGGTGTGGACGAGATGACCTTGGTGCTCATGCCATGAAGGAAATCAAAACCTTCGGATGGTGGCCACTGCCATCGCCAGTCTTGAACACCTTTGCTAGGCGCTGTTCAGATTCATGAGTTGCCATGACTGCGCGACAGGCTATGATGCTGCGAACGCGGCTCCTTATAGTCGTCCTTCACCCTCGCTTCATTTTTCTCTTCCCCTTTTCCTTTAAATTCCCTTTACCCTTCCCCTCATGCAGGGCAGCCAACCTAAACTTTCTTCTCATTACGATGCTAGCCGTTAGTGTAGGCTGTTGGCTACCTTCATACGTGTCTACTACATGCTCCCGTTAGCTACTGAGCAGGGTAGGGTCGGTAAATAGGGGGCTCGTTATGACAGTGCGTACTAAGGAAGCCAACAGTTCCGAAACCAAAGAAAGCAAAGGGAAATGTTTCTATCCTATTGTTACTATTTTTTTACTTGTGGTGTTGATCAATGAAAAATTATTACGACCGTTTTATGGCTGAATGATAATTCATTTGAAACTAGAAAAAAAGCACATGCCGCCTGTCGGAACCGAACCTACGACTGTCGGATGTCGCATGTGGTGCCCTACCAACTGAGCTATGAGCTATGGCGGCGGCTGTCCAATCATCTACTTTTGAGATTATTTATGTTGCATGTAACCTTACCTTGACACTCTTTACCAGCGCCGCCCTCGTCCAAAGCGGCGGACGTAGTACGTCCTGTATTACCGCGAGTGCCACGAAGGAAAGTGGTCGAACGGTGAGGGCGGACGCTGTGAGAGGGCCCTCTTATGATATACCTGTGGCATCAAGGCTGCCAGACCCGAGGCTTTCGTTGAGCTGTGGTCAGACAAATGTGCCTAGTCTGCCCCCCCCCCCCCCTCTCTCTCTCTCTCTGAATCTACGTATATATACCACAGTACAGAATAAGCGTTCTATGCATATCGCTAATTTCTTTACCTAGAAAGGCGCATATTGTTACTGCTTAAAACACTGAGACGTTCGACCTAGTTATGACGCAAGTTAATTCGCCCTGCAGGACCTATTTGCTCCTCACATTCTTCGCACATGAGCTTCAAAAGCCACAATGAAGAGCCTGTGCGTTTGTCGTTACCATCACTTTGCACCGTTAGGCTTTTAGCTTTGCCTGCGTGAAGTCTAAACACAGTTGTAAAGTTGTGAATCTTGGGGCGAGTTGCTGCAGCTGTGCCTTCGAAAAAATAGCTCGAAGTGACAGCACACCAGAAGGAAAGATAAACACAACCATGATGATGCAAAAAATATAATGCATTGAATTTTATCACGATGTTTTATTTTTCTTTAAGAAAACTGCTAACCGTTAGTATTATCTCATATGCATTGCAATTCGTTGCTCGGGCCGAGATCTGCCGCCACGGTTAGAGCAGAAGGAGACGGGAGATGTATGTACGCTTTAAGCGAAATATATTAGGTCCAACAGGACAAAAACAGGTGATCATTAGGCACCAAACCTACATTGGCGCAGAAACGAGGATGGGAAAAAACTAGATGCACCAGGGGTTTAGGAACATTTGTTCTGGGGCAAGTTGGCTCATGGTTAAAGATGGATATCTTCATATTGCTACACACACCACATAAAGGTAGGCTGGCCAAGCGCTAAGTGAAACCTGTTTATTCGGAAAGATTGCGCGTGCATATATACAGTCTTGATATCATTCGTCAAAAGAAACAAAACAATAAACATGTGTTGTCAGGAAAAGCCACTTTTGTAATAAGGAGTAATTATTCATTAGCATCCACCCAAGCGCAGCCACACGGCTACAAAAAAAACATACTAACAGTTTGCACAAAAATTTCGTAGTTTCGTAATTCGTTCTGGTCCGGGATTCGAACCAGGGACCTCCGCCTCACTGAAGCATTCGCTCTACCAGCTGAGCTAACCGGGACCTCTAGCACATGGTAGGGCGCAAGCGAAATATTCAACGACTTGAAGTGGGAAAGGTGATGGTTCTTTGTAGCGGTATGGCTGCGCTCCGGTGGATGCAAAGGAGTAATTACACTCCTATTACAAATTTACTCCACGCGGGAGTTTCCGCAAAACTTTGGACAAAAAAAAATTTTGTTTCTTCAGGCACTTTGATGTGTCGCTGATACAGGGATCATGTCCTCTTGCCAATAAATAAAGCTTCAAGGAACTAACGTTCTACTACATCACGACTTCTGCCCGATATCTTTTTTTTTTATTCTGTCAGGTTTGATTTGCAACCTTTGCAGTTCTGGCAGTGCTCCGGCAGATGTAAATTTGCTCCGTTTTCTCCGAAGAAACAGTTGAGAGCTAGCGTTTGTCCCGTCTACCTTAATGATCTGTGTATTGTGCTAATGCATATTGTAGTTTTCACGAGTTTCCATTGTCAGATGTCATTTCAAGGCCTTCCCGCGACAGTGTTTGACGCCTGTTTACCTCAAGCGTTCTACAAAACTTGGCTCGGAAACCCACAAGCTTCCATGACGACTGCTTGATACTGAATTTAACATAAGACTTCGCGTGTGATGTATCAAGCCAACCAATTCAAAACAATCAACTTGATGCTTGTGGATCAACTGGAGCATCACAGTGTTTTAAGGCGGAAGCTTTTAATGGCTCATACTCGCGGCAATGGAACTGTCCGGCGTCCGTGACATCGAGCAACTCGAAAAAATCTTTCTTTGTGCACAGTGAGATTCCAACCACCATCTTTCCGCTCCGCAGCTGAGCGTGCTAACAACTGCGCTACTTCCTACTTTTTTTTCTCTTCATTGCCTGTTTTGACAGTTTACAACAGATCAAGAACATGTTCTGCGCTGCACTCTCAAACATCAAGAGCGGACATGCGTTTCACTCACGTGAGAAAATCAAAATTGTTCCAAGGAACACAACTCTCCCATCAACTCGATAACTTCATCTCCAAAACATAGCTCCTTGTACACTTCACGCAGCTTAAATATGATTTCTTTGAAGTAATCTCGGACAGACCGCGCATCTTCATCCAGTGTCGTACAGCCATCCTGCTTCGCCAAATGCTGTGCTGCTGGCCAAGAAAGAAAGATCCGCCTCAACGTCCAGGATTCGTATCCCATAAGGCATCAAGGGTAAGTCTTTCTTTATTGTACGCTGGAGCACGTCCCAAAAGAGCAGCTACGCTACTTCCTGCCAACGCATATGTAGCTCTCCTTGTCTAGGACGCTGGAGACTGTTTGCAGAAAGGCGTCGAATCAGACTCATGCCTCCCAAAGCCCCTCCAGTGTCTCCAGCGTTTAAGATTCACAAACAATTGTGTACTTAATTAACATCTTAAACACATCAGATACACAAGCATCAACACAGCGCTGAAGGATTTCGCCTCACCGCACTTTAGGTCAACAAAGTGCCCCCTCAATTTTTTGTAACGTCAGCGAACAAATGAGCGGAAGAGACCATTTCGCCCAACAGGAATTCACTACGTGAATGCAAATGCGGCAGTAGCAACTTATTGCGATTGATTGGTTGCGATTGATTGCGATTGAGTGTACCGGTAAAATACCAAACAAGCCAGGTGGCCTTCTTGGTTATTTATTATCTCTAAGAATATAGCTATCGCGTGACAAATTGTTGCTCGAAAACGTGAAGGTCTTTCGGCAGCTCCGAATGCGTGGCTTCAGGACGCACGAGAGCTCTCGCTTTCAGCGCATCTACCAAACACCGCGCACGTCTGTGGCTGTCCAGGAAGGACCGCGGGTCCTCAGGCTCTCTCTGTAGACGACTCGCTACTATGCCCGTTCAAAGGCTGGCCGAAAGCGGGACTCCACGTCACGCGATCCTCTGCCGTGCGCCGGCGACAAACGAGGACGTGATGCGGGCCGGAGATGGCGGGCGGCGATAATTATCGAATAATGACCGAGGGGGGCAGCAGCCGTCCATTGTCTCTATTTTTTTTCATCTTTGTCATTTCTCTTAACCCCGTAGACTGAGAAGACCACGTGTTTCTTTTTTTTTTTACTCTTCTCGCCCTAACCGCCCCCCCCCCCCCCCCGCTAATTGAGCCTCGCGGCCACCGAGCCCTTTTCACCCCGGCACCCCAGAAGACTGCTGGCGAGCGCCGGTGACCGTCGCTTACCGGCGCGCTAGGGTGACCCGCGCTTAAGGCGGCGCGGCGCTCGCGCCTTCGGCGCCTCGCCGGTCGTTAAGTGGGACGCGCGAGAGATGTGACCGTGGCACGCCACCGGCAGCTCTCCTCCCTTTCGCCACCCCCGCTGTTCCTTCTTTCTTTCCCCTTTTTCCCCTCCCTGCCTTCCTTTTCTTTCCCCTCTGTGCTCTTTTTCCAGCCCGCCTCCTTTGTGCCTGCGAGCCGTTCAGCTCTCATTCCGGGTCGTTTTCTCCGAACAAGGTCCGCCACGCCCGATTACACTTGTGGTTTGCCGGAGGAGGGCGGGGGTGGAGGACGCGCCAAAGTAGAATGTCAGCCGCGCCTGACACGCTCCGGGATCAGAAGAAGGGGAGGGAGAGAAGGAGGAGAGGGGGAAGGAAGGCGCGGGAAAGACGGCAGAAAGACGGGCCTCGCGAGCTGCGCTCCGGAACAGGCCGTGCTCGAAACGGAGCGGTTACGGCGTCGGCGAAGAGTCGTATAGTAGACGTCGTTGCTGCGATCAGCGCGTGCTAGGAAGCTTCTCACGCCTCACCGAGTTTATTGCGTGGGTGCGCGATGGAGGGGACCGCGCAGTGCCTCGTTGTAAAACAACGGCCAGGTATGCCCCTACCTGAGAGAGACGAGAGTGTCGAGCGCACGCGCGCTACGAGTTGTTTCGTTGTCTGGCGTAGCTTTATTCTCGTGCTATGAGAAACGCGTATATTTCTCTCTCCCTCTCTCTCTCTCGAGCAGTCTGAGAGATAGCTGTGTGTTCAATTGTCGGTGTATTGCTTGAAACAATCTCGCAGCACTAAATTAAAGTCCTCACAAAAATAGTTTAAAGCGACAGCGTCGCTGAAATGTCGGTGTCGTTGTTGTTGGCGCTGTGGGCGTTTTAGGCGTTGTCGGCGTTGTGACACAAGAAACTCCTAATAAAAAAAAATTTCGTAAAGATACGGGGAATCGAGCCCAGGTCTTTCAGTTTGCGAGGCGAGCACGGGCTACGAAGGCTCATTAGGGCGAAAGCCTTTAATGGCGCATACTCCCGGTCGAGATCCTGTCCGTCCGTTACATCGCCAACCGGAAGTCACGACAACGGAAGCGGCGTCATACCTTCCGTCCACCCGTTACGGTTTTCAACTGGATAAGAAAAAAAATGTCTTCGTGCATGACTGGATTCCAACCACCACCCGTCCGTCCCGCAGCCGAGCGTGCTAACGACTACGCTACTTCCTTCCAGCGCATATGTAGTTCTGCTTGTCTAGGACGCTGAAGAGTGTTTGCGGAAAGGCGTTGAATCAGACGGATGCCTACCGAACGCCCTCCAGTGTCTCCGTCATTTAAATTCACAAACAATTGTGTACTTAATCAACATCTTAACCACACATCAGTGACACAAACAGCAACATCGCGTTAAAGGCTTTCGCCTCACCGCACTTTAGGTCAGCGAAGTGCGCCCCTGAGTTTTTTTCTGTATACGAACCACGCTCCCTAAAAATTCGTTGGCCGTATTAATAACATATGGAACTACAAACGCCAAACTCGCTAGAAATTGGGTCGGTGCACAAATAACAGGTGTAGGTGCTTGTGGGGGCGCTAGTAGTAACCATGTGAATTTGTGAAAGCTTAGGCGTCGACACCTAATGTACTGATAACAGGGGGAAATGCGTTAATAATTATCCTCAACGTGAGCGTTAATCCCTTAAGCCTGGAATAAACGGTCCTTGCGTCCCCTTGCCCGGCTGGGGTGATCTGCTGCCGACAGGTCTGGACGGGGCTGGGAGATTCGGGTGTCGAAAAGCCTCCGAAAAATGCAGAACGCAACGCGAGTTCAAAGCCGAGGCAAAGAAGCGCTCGACTGGTCGCCAACGGCACCGTCATGCGACCACACGCGAACATGAGAAGGCGGCCGTATCCATCGATAAGGCTGAACAGGAAAAGTGGGCGAACGTAGTGGTGGCAATTATTCCGGAGCCCTCCACTACTGCACCTCTTTCTTCCTTTCTTATTTCACTCCTTCCTTTATCCTTCTCCTTACTGTACGGGTCAGATGTCTGCCAATATGTGAGACAGATACTGCGCCATTTCATTTCCCCCCCCCCCCCAAAAAAAAAAAACAGTTTTCAAGGGGTGAAAAAAATGTCTGGGGTTCAACCCAAACTCCTACCCTCTTTTTCATATGACAAATAAAAGTGTGTTAATGATTTGTCTGAGAGTGAGTGCACCTAGCTAGCAGCGTTATATACGACGGCGTCCTAGAGTGCACCACGCCGGTCGCGGTAAGCGTGGCTGAGTGGTTATGGCGCTCGACTGCTGACCCGAAAGACGCGGGTTCGATCCCGGCCGCGGTAGTCGAATTTCGACGGAGGCGAAATTCTAGAGGCTCGTGTACTGTGCGACGTCAGTGCACGTTAAAGAACCCCAGTTGGTCGAAGTTTCCAGAGCCCTTCACTACGGCGTCCCTCATACCTGAGTCGCTTTGGGACGATAAACACCGATAAACCAAACTGCGCGTTTTTTTTTTATGTCAAACCATGTCTCTTCCGGTAGTGGTCTGTGTTTCTTACTTCTCATAAATTTTTCTTGAATTTCCCGTGTGCTTTTTTTAAACAATTGTGTTGGACAAACCAGAAAATCTTTTCTTATGGACTATTTTTTCGATTGTTTTCAGAATTAATTATTGTATTCATTCGGGTCCAAGCACATTAGTCTGCAGTGTTCTGAAATAATTTTTCTACCTCCAACTTTGGTAGCATTTCCATCGCAAGGGAGGATAGTTCGATTCATGAGCTAATGTTAATCAGTTTAGCTGAAGGCAACTCAAATTATTAGCGTGTGGACATCACCACGCATTTATCACTCCATATATAGGTAGCAACTCCGTCTAGTATGAAGACTCCTTGTGCGCACACAAACACTATTAATAACCATAAAATAAAGATGAAAAACTATA
This sequence comes from Amblyomma americanum, assembly GCF_052857255.1. Classification (NCBI taxonomy): domain Eukaryota; kingdom Metazoa; phylum Arthropoda; class Arachnida; order Ixodida; family Ixodidae; genus Amblyomma; species Amblyomma americanum. The sequence continues at coordinate 18,384,611 of NC_135498.1, read as the reverse complement.
CGGCTGCTATTGACCGCCCTGGCACTTCCAAAAGCATACACTTACAAAGCTTTGCTGAGCGTTAATTAATTGTATCGTATTACAATACTGCACGAAGCCCACCGCTTGGTTCACGCTATAGTATGCAATATACTACATTCTTTAGTGAAACACAGCTGCGGTGCGGCTAGACTTAAAAGCAGCTTTTTAGCTGAATGGGTCCGCTAGCTACAACTTATAGCTCGCAACCTGCAGCTATGGTGGATCAGAAAGGTGCTGCTTTCGTCCACTCATCTTGATTTGACCAAGGCAGCACCTTTCTGACTAAACCAAGTATGTTTTCTCTCTCTCTCCCTCCCTTCCTCTACGCAATCTTGCCGAACAGGAAGTACGAAACAGTCAGCTTCGCTCTGAGCCAGTTCTATAGTCTGCGTCGCTTCGTGCCTTCCGATTCAGTGGCTGAACGACCTTGAGTATATAGATAACAAACTTAAAACAACATTGCACGCAACTGTATACTCCTAGATGCCGATAAGGCCGCGCCTCTATATTGGCTCTCCAAATCCCCCCCTCACGGCAAGCTGAAGCTTGTCGCGGCTCTCTAGTGACCGCATTTCCTTCCGCTGTCAGCGAGTAGCTAGTCCATCGAGCCCCGTTCCAGAGTTGGGAAGAACGCCGCGTGCGCTGGTGGACCCGTCTACTCCTATACAGAGCGAACCCACAGAGAAAATGGAGCTTTGCTCCGCTCCTGACGCGTCGAGCAATAAGGCGATGCTTGTTTCTCGCGCGCCGGTTCTCTCGTGAAAGGACGGAGCCACCCCGAGCTCTACTGGCGCCCGACTGCACCCTATACCGCAGCCTCGATGGGACACTTGGGCGCCGGTCTCGACCCTTCTTCTCTGATTCTTTTTTTACATTTAGCGCCCTGCATCCACTGCGCCACGCAACGCGCCAGACATGCGCGCAGCCAGAAATATTGGTTTCCTTCGAGAAAGTCGTCCTCTGATTGCGACGCAAGTGCGTCGGATATTGCAAACTGCTTCCAAAAGCCAACATTCTTAGTTGTTACATTTTACAGTGTTCTTGCCTTTCTTATTTTTCTTTCTTTCCCAGTTCAAGCGACTAAAACCAAAGCCAGATAAAAAAAAAACGTCTGGGCTGTTTGGTTTTCATTTTATGTAATTTCAGTTTCATTTTATTCGCCCCATTTTTTTAAATAATAAATTAGATGCGCTTAACTAAATACAGAGGTTGCACGAGGAAGTCCGGTTAATTGATTGTGATAAGTAAATGCACGATGAAAAGTGCAACTACACCTTCCAGAAAGCAAAGACAAGGGATTATGAAGAAATGTTTGCATTTGTATCTTACCCTCATGGAGCAGAAGTGACGCTGCGGAGGAAGCTCCAGAACACGCACAGCAAACAGTCCAGCAAGAAAAACTCGGTTTTCTTTTCAGAGTGCACCAAACACCATGCAGAGCGCATCTTGGTGTGCGTCCTTTCTAGTAAGCAGCTAGCGCTTTCAAAACGAATGAGCAGAACATTCAATCTCTCTAAGTAGTACATATTTCCGTGTTTATATGTAAGCTAAGGTACCGGTAAATAACAGAAATCAGAAATGGGAGTCATGCACCAAACGGTCCTTGCAAAACCCTAAGTTTTCGATAGAATTTACCGACAACTGTTTGAACGTTGCTTACTGGACGAAAAAACGTCCCGAGTAAGGCTCATTCTGAAACTATTAGTGTGGAAGCACCATTCCGATGGGTAAACACCAAGCAAGACCGCGTCGCCGGCGCGCTCCGCCGTCCCCGCTCCCCAGAGCCATCGGCGTGGGAATCACGCGAGCAACCGCGCGGCGGCGATGGACGTGCGCTGCTGGTGCCGTGTCTTTTCATGCGGTTGCCTTTGAGGCGCTGGTCATGCAATTCTGTTTCCGCCCGTTTATAGAACGACTTTTCGCACGTCGGCGTAGTGAGCAAAAAACCACGGGCATGGCTCTGGCAGGTGGTCCCTAGAGAGCAACCTAGGAGGAGTGCGGGCCACCTAGGCCACGTGACTTTGAGGCGTCATCACAACGTTCCCATCGGTGGATGAACAAACTGCACACCGTGGCAGCTGAATTAATGATTGATCGCTCGGGAAGAGCAAACTGGGCCGCACAAATCCCATCGCAGGGCAGTGGCACATCGCTTAACCGCTGCACCAGGATTGGTATGAGGACTCCCAGGGATCTATGAATGTAAAGCAAGAGAAGGACCTGCAAATATAAGTATTAACCCATTACGCTATCCCGTCATAACCTTAAGACGAAACTTTCTCTTTTTTTTTTTGTTCTGTGTGTCCACGACTGCCGGGAACAAAGTCACCGCGGTGTGCTAACAGTATTCGAAACTAGTACTTCCACCAATCGAACTGTTCGGGACCGAATACCTCCTCACAAAAAGTTTTGGGACCGTGGCCTAGTAACCTTGCTGTAGTATTGGACAGCCACTTGCCTTAGAGACAGGCCAGGTCTTTCGTAACAGCAGGAGACTCCGCAATTCACACAAAAATCTATCGTCGCAACAGAACGGCAATGTGTTTTGTCGTATTTTAGGCAAGGCTGGAAAGAAAGAACAAATAAAACAAAGAGCGCTTCTTCAAGATTAATTCTGCCAGAGTGGAAAAAACAACACAGCCGAAACAAGAGGGTTGCAGTACGAAAAGCTTACAGCGTGCACGCAAGTGACATAAGAACAAACAGAAGACATGAAAAAAAAGTTTCTCTGCTGCTTCGCTTCCGGCTCTATTTCACAGGCAGACCATTCAGCGGCGATCAACGTCACACGCGTCTCAGGTTGGAGGAAGGCGTCAGTGGCGAGCGTTGATCCACCGCGTGATTTTTTTCAGTGGCTTGACAGGCCCGCCGTGACTTCAGTTACCCCTTTGGCCGCGAACTGGGGCATGCAGGGCCATGTACTTGGTCTCGAAAAGCACCTGCCCGATGCGCAGCCTGGCCAGGTCTCGGTGGTACCTCTCCATTTGGCGCAGCTCCATGAGTAGTTGTCGGCAGAACAGCTCCTCCTCGTCATGGTACGGAAGTTCAGGATCGAATGGAGCCGGGCAACCGCCGCCGCCGCCACCACCGTTATTGATGCCCGTCAAGCAAATCGGGTTCCTTGACTCTGTGCCGACGGGGACGAAATCGGTGCAGGTGGCCACTGGCGACGGGACAGGCGAGCTCTTCGGTCTGGGCGGCTGACCACCACCGAAACTCGATGGCGTGGCGCCTAAGTGGTTCTCCTGTGGTCGCTGCGGAGAGAAATACGAACAAGAGGAAGGCAGGGAGAATGTCAGGAGGATTGTGACCATGCTGGTACTCACACCGCGCAATCTGGCCATGGCATTAGGTTTGTGTAGCTGGCAACAGAAAACAAGCACTCGGTTAAGTGATGTCCTCGAGCGTTTCGCAGGGAAGCAACTCGTGAAAACTTCCAAAAAGAAATGATCCAGAGTGCATGCATTACGCAAAATATCCAAGCCAGTTGGTACATAAATAAGTTTACACAGCACAAACCAATACTCTGATTTCAGGAACTCGAAAGAGAATTATCTCTTCTTCACATATGACTGAATATGAAAAATAATCGTAAGTCCGCATTATATGCAGCGGTGATAATCAGCCTAGCTACATCCACTGCAAGACAAAGGCCTTTCCCTTATGCCTCCAATTAATCCTGTCCTGTGAGAGCTGGAGTCAGCTCCCTCTCTTAATCTCATCCTCAGCAATTCCGCACCAAAAAAAAAAATATTCGCAATAGCTGTACCGGCAGCGCCATCTCTCGCTTCCCGGGGGATGGAGAGCACTTTTCGCTTCGCGTCTCGCGTCGTCTGCTTTCGTACTTCTGCCGAAGATGAAAAAAAAGGCGCTGGTTGGGCAGCTGTTGGGAAAGAGTCTTTCTTGGTGTGGAGCTGGCGCATGCAAAGCATACTCTCACAGAATCAGGCAAGTGCTTCTTTAAAGCGTAGTATAATGTAAACGGACTGCTAAATCTGCGTGAAATTTTCGCGCGTAGAAGACAGCAGTTTGCGCGAGAGAATCATTATTCGGTTCTCTCTGCGAGACGCTAAAGTCTGCACCGCGCGGCTCAGAAGCACCAGCAACTTTTTCTTTAGGCTGCAGCGCACTGCAGGATTCTTTTACTCACGACATATGACGACGTCAACATTGACTCAAAATTGCAGCCCTCAGTTTTGAAAGCCTCCACTCAACATAAAAAGTGGTTGTTCTGAAATGCCGCACCAGATGAGCGCTGAACACGGTCGCACAATTTCAAGGCAAATCCCAACACCGGGTGGGCAGTTGTGTTTTAACTTTGATTCTAAGAAAAAAAGGGTTCCCTACTCTTATAGGAAGAAAAATTTCACTTCGTCAAAACAAAGCACAAGAAATGTGCATGGTTAAACGAGCTAGGCTTTCACGGAACACAGTTTACTTCTTTATATCACTTCGTTACAGGCTGTTCTGTCACAAGGCTTAACTGTACGCCTGTCAGAATCAAATCATTGTACAGACATGACTGCGGTGTGCGTTTCAAACACCACAGCACTGTGAAGAAAAGGACATCTGAAGGTAACTAACGCAGAACTGTAGTGAAGTTACCTCGGGACTCCTGGACAGGCGCGCTCTTTTGGGCGGCGGAGGATTCGGTGACATTATGCTGTCACGAGAGGGGTAGGAAGGTGGGGAAGGCGAAGATCTTTGCTCAGTCTTGGGTTGCGGTCGGGCCAAGGCGTGGTCCTGAGGTGCAAGTCCGCTACTACCGGACTCCTGCGGCACCGACGGAGGAGGCGGCGACGAGGATCCGGTCTTCCTCGAGTTCGGCCGCACCTCGTCCTCATCCGACGAGCACTCGGGAGACGAAGGGAGGATCACGTCCGGTCCTTCGGCATCGAAGAACCCCGGATACACCTCCTGGCGTTCCCGCTTGACACCCTGCGCTCGCGCCATTGTGTAACGTCAGTCCACACCAAGAGGACGATGATATTAGACCTCATTAAGTCTGCCAACCTTCAGCACAGTTTATTCATGCAATAATCCGTGCGTGCATTCATTCACTAATTCATTCATTCTTTCAATAACCCGTGCATTCGTTCATTCATTCATTCAATAACCCGTGCATTAGATCGTTCATTCTTTCAATAACTCGTGCATTCGTTCATTCATTCATTCATTCATTCAATAACCCGTTCATTCGTTCATTCATTCACTAGTGTATAAAAAGATTCGCTTTTTCAGAAACGCGTGAGGTACAAGCTCGTTGACAGGATCGGAACGACTAAGTGGATCAATGACGACTTTCAATACATTTTTTGAAATATTTCTTCCTGCCATTGCTCATGCTCGTTTAATAGCTGTACTGGAGCCATGACCCTATAGCCATCAGCGCACGAACAATATGAATTCAGACGCATTAAAATTCAACCCCCCCCCCCTTTTTTTTACCACGCGCTTTTCTCTACCCGCACCACCACGAGCCAACTCGTCACGACACATAATAAGAATTGAATAGAAAGCCTGGGTACCATGTGTTTACGCTGTACTGCGTGCTGAGCTCAGCGAAAGCTGTCGCTGTGCTGCTGACCACCAGCAAAGTCTAAGGCTGCAGATTTTGTGGCAGCCTGGGCTGTTACAGCGGTCGCAATAAGTGCACGGTCGCGTTGACGGCGCTGGTCATGTGACTGGATGTATATGGTCTAAGGTGTCACTGTCTAGGCTACGACGTCGATGGCGCAAGCTCCTGCGGGGCTTTCGCTTGTGCCATATCAGATCCTAGATTAAGTTCTTGTTGTTCCACTTGTAGCCTAACGCCTGTCTTGGTTTACACTACAGATGAGAAAGATCAAGCAGTGAATGCGTACTATCGCGTTCATTATTAATCAGTGGACAGATTTACCATAACGGAGACGTACTAGCTGAGGCGCATACCGTTTTACCGGAGTGGCAAGGGCGCGGCCAAGCGCAGCCGCCGCCTAGTTCTCCGGTGTATACGTCTCCGCTATGCCAAATCTCTCTAGTTTTAGCACAGAGGAGACATGCTAGAGTAGACGTACGCGGGACTATCAGACGCCGGCCGCGCACGCGTAGTGGCCCCGGCTGGCCCCGCCCCTGCCATCGCGCATGCGCAGGAGGCGTGCTGTAAACTCTTAGCTATAACGCGCCGGCGTTGATTGTATGCTGTCGTTTTCGATAGGTGGAGCTTGATGGGCAGCTCTATAAACACACCGAGACACTGCAGCCAACCCTGGTGTTTCGATCTGAAGCTACATGGATAACTTTCCTGCGCTGCTTGGGTCGCAACACTTCGCCAAGGAGGCTTCGCACATTTCCTTGTGTTGAAAGCCACACTGAGCGCGACAGAATATACTATAAAGCTTTAGGGCGCTACAATCTTCTCAGTTGTACAGTCGCCCACGGGCAACCGTATACCAGAACTGACGCCCATAGAGAGAGAGAGAAACCTTTATTTCTAGCTGGAATGGTGGGGGTTCACACCTCGCGGAACGCACGCATTCTACCGGATAGTGTCCCCCACCGCACCCTAAGGACCAGCGGACGAACTTTGCCACAGCCTCAGTCGCCAGATGGATTATAGAGCATTGTAGCTTTACATCGGGGCATCGCATCGTGGTCTCCCATTCCGTTTTATTTCTGAATTTGCCGTACCCTGGGGAGTGCTCAAACTCGGGAAAACTTACAAACCGTCGTGTCAGAAGTGAGAAATTTTGATTAAATGGCGCTGTCAACGATTGCCAGTACACCAGACAATCTCGTCCCTAGCATGCTTAGAATCGACGACATGCACCTGTAAATTACCTCTCTAACACAACATGGGTAAGGAGATGAACGGATGTACCCAGTTAATTCGTCCCTGTTAATACTGACGACTCGAATTATGAACAGTGTTTTCTGCGGACCAAGCTTTTTCAATGTGTGTACGCCTCGTTAATACAAAAACGCGTTTTCCAGACAATGAACCGGGTGAAAATGCACGGACCCGAATAGTACTCGTGTACTTTTGTCCCGTTAATACGGAGAGCGATGAGAACAGAATCCCGAGCGCCTCTACCAGATGTCCCGCCTCTAGCATTTTGAATGCAGAACAACTAGAAAATACAATGCGAAAGGGAAATGCCGCTGTAATGGCCTCCAGTGTGTGCGTGTGCCCGTGTGCGTGCGTGCGTGCGTGCGTGCGTGCGTGCGTGCGTGTTTCAATAAGAGGCACATCATCACACCAAGAAGCGTCATCACGCGTCTTATGAACCACTAAGTGCTCCAAACGGGCTTCAACCTACAACGCACGATTTTGAAGATACTCGAGACCAGAGCAATGCACCTCGAGCTTCCAAGATTGCCTAATATCGACTTCACTGCCAGCCCTATGCACAGAAGCACTCCGTAATCATGAAGCGTTTTTTTTTCATAAAATTTCTTTGTTTCTTCGTTATTCGTTCTTACGGTCGACTCGATTATTGGACACTTTTTCTTGGGAACTAAAGGGGCCATACTAACGAGGCACGACTATGTATTCACACCGGAGGAACCAAAAAAAAATTTTAAATCAAGGAAACCATAGCGGAGTGATGTTTTTTTTTTCAGTGGTGGTGTAGTTTAGGGTGCGAAATGATTGTGTACGGCCACAACATGACGAATAAAAACACGCTACAAAAATTACTGCTTGATCTTAACACCGAGGTTCTCAACTAGCTTGATAAAAACAGCGTTTGCTCTATGGCTAATCGGCTCATGATGAAAGACGGATTACTTCATATTGCAACACACAGCCCATAAAGGTAGACGGGACAAGCGCTTATTCCTTCTAACTTTATGTTCTATGTGTTGCGCTATGAACAAATCTGTCGTTAGCTTGATTAAAAGACTAATTAATGGCTTTCTTCCGTGCCAAAAAGGAGGGAGCGCCTAGAAGATTTCAAATACGTGAGTTCTATGACAGGCATCAAAAACTCAGTAGACAGGCAGTTTTGCACCGAAAGGCCGTCGCCGCATCCTAGACTGAACCCGCGACCTCGCAAAGCGCCATTAGCACAAGGCCAGTAACTGAAGGCCAGTAGCAAAACGCCAGTATCATAGCGCTTGTGGTAGAACATCTGCCTCTTATTTGTGGGGGTGCTGGATTCGATCCTCAGTGCCTCTGGGCACCCACCGAATTTCTAATGGGTACAACATTTCCCCCGGCCTGCTGATCGGCTCCTCTCGGGTGAAGTGCTTGGAAAAGGGCCTTTGACCAACCTCGCCCCTCTCGGTCAGGTTGGACAAAGGCTCTTTTCCAAGCATTTCACTCGAGAGGAACCGAGGTTGGCCAAGGGCCCCTCAGAGTTGCGCCTCAGAACCACAGCGGTGACTACGGTGCTGAAGGACAGGTCGCCATTGCAGCCAAAGCGGCAGCGTGACCGCAGAATGAACCGATACGACAGCGCGCACACTCACAGTTCGACGCGACGCCCGTGGACTCACAAGAGTGGGCAGCATGGCGTCGATCACGCAGTGAAGCCCGTCGAGGGGACCCGATGGCAGGTCGACGGTGGGCGGTGACTGCACGCTCGGGTCGCAGCAGACGACACTCCGAAGGAAGTCCCACGAGCGGAAGTGCTCCCAGCGGGAGACGTAAGGGCGCAAGGCCGGCGACTTCCTCGACGCAGCCTCCTTCCTCAGCTCCTTCACAAAGTAGTCGCGAAGGGACTTGATCTTGTCCTTCACGTTCACCACTGGGAGGAAAAGGAAAAGGCAGAAAGACAGTCACCGCGATTGTACCCACTGCCTCTCACAGTTTGTCGATGCTGAAGCGACATCCGATGCAGGTAGATGAGAAGCCGGACACCCGAAGAGCCTCGAAAGTATGAAATGCTCTTAGTCGGCTTGCGGCTGCGACTCCGGCATATTCAATTACGGCTTACGACCTGGGCAGCGGAAACCGCCGCCAAGCATGACATGGAGGCCACGAATGGTCGGCCACATGCCCTCCCCCGCCATTGTCGCCACTGCCGTGGTTGCACTCCTCGGTTCCGCGAGACCACAATCTTGACAAAATTCGCGTCTAAACTAAGTAGAGAATTGTACACGGCCTACTCTAGTAAGAAGGAATCCAACTCGTGTGTGAGCAAAACCTCGTTGAACTTGTCCGATAAAGTTTTCATATCTGGATAGCATGATACGCCATACACGCCTGCGCACCAGTGTTACGTGATGATCGCTTGTCAGGTTACTGTGTGATTGCGATGATTATATAAATCAGACGCACCGTTGTAATAAACCAGTTGAATTTCCGCACCCTGTCCTGTTGGTATCTTCCTCGTCCCTTGTCGTTTTGCGCGGTCCAAGATGCATTCTACTACTAGTCACCAACTAGCCCGCTTCTCTATTATACTTGTTACTTTCTATAGTTCAATGGGCCCTACCTTATTTTCTCTGTGACAGTACCTCCGTTACCCTTGTTTACTCGACTGCGATCATCACCTGCTGTGCGCGTGCGTTCGCTGTGAAACACCGGCCCGTCCTGCCGGAGGTCGTCGCGCTCTTTTTCCCGAGTACCCCTTCGCCGAGGCATGCTGCAAGACTGATGAAGCCACTCCGGTCTGAACTTTGGAGGCAAGTCCGACATCGTCAAGGCAACCTGCGTGTGCTGGCAGCGTCCCAGCCTCGGAGACCAGAGGACCATGTTGCTGTATACCTTAACAAGGTGATGGTTCGGGCTAGTGGGTATGTGTTATGATCCATAGCGCAGCAACAAAACAGGGGACAAACACAACCGCTAAACTTCCACTACGGCTTTATTTGGTTGACACAGAATTTATACATGAAGTAAAGAACGATACCTGTCAGATTAGACAAGATACTTTGTGAAGAAACCTTAAAAAGTCACATGCAATACATTTCACCGGTTGGCATACTGCTCCGAGGCTAAAAATGCCATATCTTTCTTTGTCAGCGACAATGACGGACTGCTGACGAAGCTTTCAGGTTCAGCTCTTTCGATTGCGGCAGCCTCGATAATTTCTCTTGTTAATCTATCCGCATTTCAGCCAATCACCTCGCATTCTTTAAAACCAGGCTTGCATTTATGAGCACGACAGTGCCGTGCCAAATTGCTGGAACCGCAATCCCTAACTTCCCTATTGTGCTCGCTTAACCGCTCATTAAGGCATCTGCCTGATTGCCCAATGTACGCCTTACCGAATGAAAGCGGGATACTGTAGACTATATCTTCAGTACACTGCACGAAAGGGTTTCTATGCCGAATCGTGCAACAATTCTGAAGCCTGCTGTCGGGACAGGTGGCCTTGCAAATGCGGGACAATTTTTCTGGTGCAAACATATACACCTTCGCTCCCACTTTTTGTGCTACCTTCTTGAGGGAGTGTGACAGCTTGTGGATATATGGCACCACCACTAACTTGCTGCCCCCTTCGCCATCTGTTCCAGTATTCTTGGCCTTTTCCTGCTGATGCAAGCTCTCAGCAACCAAAACTAATAAGTGTCTCGGGAATCCTGCTGCTCGTAGGCGGTCCACCTGCTTATAAAAACTACTTTTCATCAAGCATGCGCTGGACTTGCTAACTGCATTTGAAAAGCATGTCTTCACGACCCCTCGCTTGACCAGCCTCGTATGTGCAGGCGAAAAGGGTAAAAGGGGCTTCTCAGATCTGGGCTCATACATCCAACAAACCTGCTGTCCAGTAACCAGCTTTAGGTCAAGAAACCGAATAGTGCCCTCAACCGGAAGCTCATGGGCAATCTTCAGAGGGTGCAGACACTCAGAGAAGGTAGAAATAGTGGTTGCGGCTGGTACAGAAACATCTCTATGGCTCTTACGAAGGACCACTAGGTAGTCATCAACAAATCTAAACGTCCGAATGACAACAGCAACATCCAGTTTATTCTGCAGTCGCCTGTCTAGACTAGCAAGGTAGACGTCACTGAGCGCTGGAGCAATGCACGAGCCGATGCATACTCCATCCTTTTGCAGAACTATCTCCTGATTCCAGCTAACAAAGGTCGACTTCAGATACAGAGACAATAAACTCAAGAACCCGCCAACAGACACACCTGATTCATTCAAAAAAGCAACAGCACCAAAGCGATGAATGCAGTCTTCGATACATTCTAAAAGCTGCTGAAGTGGCAGGGAGTAATAAAGATCCTTCACAAGTCCCGTACACGCGCCAGTGTTACGTAATGATCGCTTGTCAGGTTACAGAGTGATTGCGATGATTGTATAAATGTGACGAACCGTTGTAATAAACCAGCTGAAGCTCCTCACTCTGTCCTGTTGGTCTCTTCCTCGTCCCTTGTCTATTTGCGCAGTTTCAAGATGCATTATACTACAAGTCACCAACTAGCCCGCCTCTATCTAGTATTGCAGCTAGTGTGCCGCCGCCTGTGCAGCACGCGCGGCGCACACAAAACCCTATAGGCCGGTCATGTCACAACACTGTGTTCACAACGCTCGATGCGATTGTAAACATAATAATTGGTTTTTGTGGAAAGGAAATGGCGCAGTACCTGTCTCATATATCGTTGGACACCTGAACCGCACCGTAAGGGAAGAGATAAAGGAGGGAGTGAAAGAAGAAAGGAAGAAATGAGTGCTGTAGTGGAGGGCTCCGGAATAATTTCGACCACTGGGGGTCTTTAACGTGCACTGACATCGCACAGCACACGGGTGCCTTAGCGGTTTGACTCCATAAAAACGCAGCAGCCGCGGTCGGGTTCGAACCCGCGAACTCCGGATCAGTAGCCGAGCGTCCTATCCACTGAGCCACCGCGGCGGGTAGATCGTAAACGCACGCACTATGTCCCATGCAACGGCAGGGCACGTTAAGGAACCCAACGCAAGGTGGCAAAGAGTTCAACATCCCAAAGCGGTGCAGCTAGGCTATACGTGACACCGCAGTGGAGGGCTACGGATAATTTAGATCACCTGGGGTTTAACGTGTACTGACATCGCACAGTACACGGGCCTCTAGCATTTCGCATCCACCGAAATGCGACCGCTGCGGCCCGGATCGAACCTGCGTCTTTCGTGTCAGCAGCCGACCGCCATTGCCAATGCGGCGGATCTTTGTCTCATTTCACTCCCTCTCTCCTCCTTTCTTTCACGGCACGGTCGACATGATGACCGAGAAGTGAGGAAGTTTGAATTATGCGAGTTTAACGTCCCAATGCGACTCAGGCTATGAGGGACGCCGTAGTGAAGGGCTCCGGAAAATTCGACCACCTGGGGTTCTTAACGTGCACTGGCATCGGACAGTACACGGGCCTCTAGCATCGAAATTCGATCGGCGCGGCCGGTATCGCACCCGCGCCTTTCGGGTCAGCAGCCGAACGCCATAACCACAGAAACCACCGCGGCGCGGCAGGAGTGAGAAAGTAGCTGCGACTTACATCTTTTTCTCAAAACCCGGCAGTGTCATGCGCATCTCGATGGAGGCGAAATGCCAGAGGCCCGTGTACTGTGCGATGACAGCGCACGTTAAAGAACCCCAGGTTGTCGAAATTTCCGGAGCCCTTCACTACGGCGTCCCTCACAGCCTGAGTCGCTTTGGGTCGTAAACCCCAACAAACCAATTTCCTTCTACTGAGCAGGTGTACCCACGTCCGATTCCAGCCGTAGCGGCCGCGTTTTGATGGAGCCGAAATGTGAAATGACCTGTCGCGGTGGCTCAATGGTTCGAGCGCTCATCTACTGTGCCGGAGTACCCGTGTTCAAACCAGGCCGCGGCGACTGCGTTTCGATGGAGGCGAAACGCAAAGGAGCCTGTGTGCTGCGCTATGTCAGTTCAGGTTAAGATTCCCAGGTGGTCAAAATTATTCCGGAGCCCTCCACTCAAGCACTTCTTTCTTCCTTTCTTCAGTCCCTCCTATATCCCTTCCTTTACGGCGCGGTTCAGGTGTCCGCCGATTTGTAAGACAGATACTGCGCCATTTCCTTTCCCCAGCAGCAAATTCAACCTTCAGGGTCATTGACAAATCTCTCCACCACTGAAAATTGAGTCGCATGACCTGCTAGGAGGCTGCACATTTTCGCCGAGAGTACATATAGAATTGCTTTCGCGCTTGAAAAACCCGAAGCCTCCTTGGCCGATGCCCTCTTCCTCCCTCCTTTCAATCCGTCCTTCACTCCTTTTCTCGTGGCGCAGGTTGTGTGTTCACCATGAGTGAGAGAGTTACTGCTAGAGAGTTAATGGCAGATTCCTGAGAGGTAGTATGGCACTTTCCCAACATGGTCCACGCCCAAATATGGTACAGACTACACGAAATTTGACAAATTGAGCGTGACCGAATTTCACTGCTTGTGAATCTGGGTGTGCTCTGGTGTAATACAGGCTTCAGCTAGTCTCAAAATGTAACTGGTCCCGAAATCGGGTCGCCCACCTCCGAATATTTGAAAATTGAGTGTGCTGTGATACATCAATGCACGTTAAAGATCCCCAGGTGGTAGAAATTATTCAGGAACCCTCCACTACGACACCTCTTACTTCCTTTTTTTTTATCTTAGTCCCTCCTTTATCCCTTCCCTAACGGCGCGATTCAACTGTCCGCCAACATGCGAAAAAGATACTCTGCTATTTCCTTTACAGGAAAACAGATACTACGCTATTTCCTTTATTTCCTTTACTGCGCTATTATAGTGGCTTCTGCAAGCTCCTCAAACGATTTGTGGGTACCGAGGCTGAGGAGCCGGGTAGTAGAGGTGCTGGGGGGTAGGCGGAGGGCGACCTTCGTGCAGCTCCTTCTGTTCTAGGTGGAGGTAGGGGAATGAGTACGGCATGCGACTTGTGATGTAGGCTTGGGTGAGGAGGAGGGTGTTCCGCTCTCGCAGACCCGCGCCGGTTCGCCACGCGCCGAATGAGACTGGTGGCTTGCTGGGCTTGTGTCTGGAGAGTGTGGATGGCGTTGCCATGCGCGCCGTGGGAGTGAAGGACGTGGCCCAGGATGCGATTCTTGGAGACCGGGGAAATTGCTGCAGTGCCGTATGTCAGCCACAACGCTGTCAGCGCTAATGCACTCAGGCCACATCTTTCGAAATCTCACCACCATCACATGTATCAAAGCACGAATAAGGCATCCGCATATCCAGGGATGCGCCCTTCCTTCGCTCAAAGCCATCGCCGTCCAGAACATTGCCAACGCTAATGAACTCTGTGAACACCGACGTATTTCGGTTTGTATATCCTGGTAATGCTCAGCTAATTTTTTTTTTCATGTTTCCTCGAAAAAGCAGACCGCGAAACGCGCTCGAAGCTGCGCAAAAATTGAAAATTTATTTTCAGGGAAAGGAAATGCGCAGTGTCTGTCACACATCTCGGCGGACACCTGAACCACGCCGTAAGAAAAGAGATGAAAGGAAGAAAGAAAGAAAGAAAGAACGAAAGAAAGAAAGGAAGAAAGAAAGAAAGAAAGAAAGAAAGAAGGAAGGAAAGAAAGAAAGAAAGAAAGAAAGAAAGAAAGAAAGAAAGAAAGAAAGAAAGAAAGAAAGAAAGAAAGAAAGAAAGAAAGAAAAAAGAAAGAAAGAAAGAGGTGCCGTAGTGGAGGTCTCCGGTATAATTTCGACCACCTGGAGAAGATCTTTAACGTGCACTGACATCGCAAAGCACACAGGCGCCTTTGCGTTTCGCCTCCATCGAAACGCTGCCGCCGCGGTTGGGTTTGAAACGGCGTACTACGGCGGTTTCTCGCGTTCCCTTCCTTGTGTTCTGTGTGTGTTCGCGCCTAGTACCAAAGATGAATTGTGACCGACTCGCCCAAGAAGACGTTCTTTTAGGCATACTACGGATCAATAGCCGAGCGCTCTAACCACTAAGCCACCGCGGCGGCTAGGAAGCTGCGGAGTCGCGTGTCACGCTCGCGATGCCGTCGCGAACAACTACCCTAACGCCGTGCAGTTCGGAAAGCGAGAGCAACGCGGGCGCGGCGCCAAAAAAAAAAAAAAGCTGTACTGGAATCCATGTATCTCAATGAATGAGGCGCCATAAAAATAAAACGTTGTCGAAAACAACCTGCGGAAAGAAAAGGCCGTAATAAACTGCCCTAGCTTAGAGCGCAGGACCTTACTGCACTCTGGGTAGACTTTTTGCCGCGTTAGGCTTAGTCATACCATAAGCCTCGATTGAAAATTTATGTGACCTTGAAATGAAAGCTATAAATGCGAAAAGGTGGTATCCAAAGGAGTCTGTGAACTTGAAGTGGAAGCTAGAAGCGCGAGAAGACGATATCCGAAGGCGTGTGCTCTGACGCGCTCGCGATCCCGCCGCGTCCGGCGGTCACCGCAGTGACCCAGAAAATTTACCCCTGAGGACAGAACGCAGGATACATCTACAAATCGCTACACTCTACGATGACGCTTGTATCAAAGGTGCTCCTGGTATAGACCAAGGTCCTCCCACAACACGCAATCTCTGCAAAAGGAAATAGAACGACGCCGAAGCGTCGGAAAGCTCACCATTAAACTCGTTGTCCAAGCCCTGAGCGATGGCGTTGATGGCTTGTTCGCGACTGTCCTTCTTGTAGTACTCGGGGTGACGGTTGTCCCACAGTAGGCGGTACATTCCGTACAGGCTGATCAGTCGAGCCTCCTTCTCGTTCGTCCAGCTCAGGTTGCTGCTGCGCTGACCGCCGCCACTTGTGGAGACGCCCGCGGAGTCCATGGTTCCCCAGAAGCCGCTGCCTTGCCGCTGTCGATTCTCGATCCCGAAAGACGATTGTCGCCCGCGCCGCCGCTGCTTCGAAGGCTGGAACGTAGCCGCTGCCTCGTGGAAGGGGCGAAAACGTGGCGCCTCGTGGCGTGTCCGCAATCGTGAAGACAAAGCGCCGATTTTTTCTTATGCTCTAGCGCCACGCGGACGCGGCGCGCGAGGACTCGAACACGCGTTCGGCGCAGCCACGACACTGCAGAAGCACGGGCGAGGACGAGGAGGTCGTTATAAGAAAAAAAAATGATTGAAAATTAAAAGCAATGGTTATGAGGAAATTACAGTCGCAGTACTGCCTCACTATACCGTAGCCTCACTCTAAGTGGACACCTGAACACTGTGTGAGAGGGAAAAGATGGAGGAAGGAGTGAAAGATGTAAAGAGAGAGAAAATAATTAAATTCGGCAATTATTGAATACTACTTAGCAAATTCGATGTGTTAAATTA
The DNA here is from genome assembly GCF_052857255.1 of Amblyomma americanum. NCBI lineage: Eukaryota > Metazoa > Arthropoda > Arachnida > Ixodida > Ixodidae > Amblyomma > Amblyomma americanum. Next base: position 18,368,430 of record NC_135498.1, on the reverse strand, counting down.
TTTATTTTGCACTTAATATTTGCTTAAATTGTTTATTAGTATATTTGTAATTAATTAATTAATAAGAAATACTAGTGGTTGGTGTAGTGTACAATAATGCACTGCTTATGCTCAAGGCGCCAGCAGTCAATGCACCTGCGCTTCAGCCTACTGCCCATGCGTGTGACGTCACTGAGTGGCGCCACCGGCAATCGGTCGAGTGGGAAGAAAGACCCGCCGCGGTGGCTCAGAGGTTAGGACGCTCGGCTACGGACCCGGAGTTCCCGGGCTCGAACCCGACCGCGGCGGCTGTGTTTTTATGGAGGCAAAACGCTAAGGCGCCCGTGTGCTGGGCGATGTCAGTGCACGTTAAAGATCCCCAGGTGGTCGAAATTATTCCGGAGGTTTCCACTTCGGCACCTCTTCCTTTCTTCTTTCACTCCCTCCTTTTTCCCTTCCCTTCCTAAGTGGGCTTAATGAAATCCAAGCCGTGGCAGCAGCGTTTCAATGGAGGTGGTATGCAAATTCTGTGCGTGCGTTGTGCAATGTCAGCACACGCGTTAAGCAACCTAGGGTGGCCGAAATTAATCCAGAGCCTTCCATTACGGTGCCTCTTTCTCCTTTTCCTATAACCCCCACCTTCCTCTCTTCCCTGATTGCACAGTTGTGTTTTGTTCCCTCTTAACTGATTTCCCGAGGCGTGCGTAGGTGATTCCCACTTAACCGTACCTACAGACTTGACGCTTTCCTTACAGGGTTGTCACGAAGACTCTCCCTCGGCGTGCAAGTCAGATTCCACCCGGATCCACACAAAAGGAGCAAGATCCCGTGTGCCCACATTGTACCTGAATGGCACAAGCATCCTATGGAAGCCCCGGGTAAAAAGCCGGCCATGGCCTAACAATAGATAATCGGCTGACCTGGATTCCAGGATCCAAGCGCAAAAGGCCCTCCTCCCAAATATCCAACGAGTTGGTCGTGTACGGCGCGGCCAATTCCTCGTTGGGGACAGTGAGTGTGAACCAAGCTCGGGCCTAAGGCTCTTAGCCGCAGCCGCTTCTGTCCTACTTTATGCCACGAGTCTCTCTACGACCAGCCCGACTACTAAGACTGGAGACCATGCTAATAACAATACTCATTCAAATCAGCGGCGTTCAGATCCGCGGTCGATACTTTTTAGCCTCCGGATCTCTTCCTCCTCGCCTGTTCTTCCTGCGTGGACGTCTGCACCCTAGGACATCTCATCGGTGCCTGCCCTTCGCAAGACGCTCCCTGCCGTAAGCCCACGGCCAGGTTCCGCACCCTCAGGTTTCGAGTGGGTACTAAACCTCCCTCTCATTCCAGGCTCGTCACCAACGGCCAGCCCTCCGTCGTCTGAAATTCATCTGCGCCTCAGCCTCTCATCGGTCCTCGGAGCCCGTCTGCTCTTCCGTTTGCCACGTCTTTCACTCCACAACCACACCCTCTCCAATCCACAACCCTTAAAAACTAAGCGGTGCTCCAAGCTATGAGCAGCAGAGTCGCAGCCTCGTTTCCTCGACATCCTCACCCACTCAGAACATTTTCGCAGCCACCACCAACTCTCTTATAACAGCGAGAGCAGCTGTTTCGGCAACGTCCCTCAAAAAGCCACGCGTAGCTCCGGTCACACCGATCGCGTCACTTACCCCGGTGCAGGAAGTTCATGTCACTCCGCTGCACACTGCGTCTGATTATGGCGCTGACATCGCTCGGGCAGCAGAGATTAAAAAAGACGACAGCCTTTACGATACATTCCTGGCTGTATTTTGTGCACTTATTCGACAAACGTCAACGTTATAAATTTGGTTCTATTGCACGTGGATTAAATGAAAGAAGTTAGACATTCAAGGACGGTCCGGATTGTACGCCATCAGCCTCTTCTGTTCTTTGGCTCCGGAGCGTCCGTCCGTCCGTCCGTCCGTCGGTCCGTCCGCGCGTGCGTGCGTGCGTGCGTGCGTGCGTGCGCGTGTGCGTGCGTGCGTGCGTGCGTGCGCGTGTGCGTGTGCGTGTGCGTGTGCGTGTGCGTGTGTGTGTGTGTGTGTGGTGTGTGTGTGTGTGTGTGTGTGTGTGTGTGTGTGTGTGTGTGTGTGTGTGTGTGTGTAGCTTTCCCAGTTCCCGCGGTCAAATTGGTTTTTGGTGGAATGGAAATGGCGCAGTATCTGTCTCATATATCGTTGGACACCTGAACCGCGCCGTAAGGGACGGGATAAAGGAAGGAGTGAAAGAAGATAGGAACGAATAGGTCCGTAGTGGAGGGCTCCGGAATAATTTCGACCACCTGGGGATCTTTAACGTGCACTGACATCGCACAGCACACGGGCGCCTTAGCGTTTTTCCTCCATAAAAACGCAGCCGCCGCGGTCGGGTTCGAACCCGGGAACTCCGGATCAGTAGTCGAGCGCCCTAACCACTGAGCCACCGCGGCGGGGCCCGCGGTCAAAGCCAGATAAAAAAAAAATGGGCTGTTTCGTTTTCAGTTTAATATTAATAATAATTGGTTTTGGGGGGAAAGGAAATGGCGCAGTATCTGTCTCATATATCGTTGGACACCTGAACCGCGCCGTAAGGGAAGGGTAAAGGAGGGAGGTAAAGAGGGAGTGAAAGCAGAAAGCAAGAGAGAGGTGCCGTAGTGGAGGGCTCCGGAATAATTTCGACCACCTGGGGATCTTTAACGTGCACTGACATCGCACAGCACACGGGCGCCTTGGCGTTTTTCCTCGGCGGTCGGGTTCGAACCCGGGAACTCCGGATCAGTAGTCGAGCGCTACTGATCCGGAGTTCCCGGGTTCGAACCCGACCGCGGCGGCTGCGTTTTTATGGAAGAAAAACGCTAAGGCGCCCGTGTGCTGTGCGATGTCAGTGCACGTTAAAGATCCCCAGGGTGCAATTTCGGTTTCATTTTATTCGCTTCACTTTCCCCAATAATAAATGAGATGCACCTAATCCAATACAGTGGATGCACGAGGAAGTCCTGTTAATTATGATAAATGCACGATGAAAAGTGCAACTGGACCTTCCAGAAAGCAAAGACAAGGGATTATGAAGAAATGTTTGCATTTGTATCTTACCCTCATGGAGCACAAGTGACGTTGCGGAGGAAGCTCTAGAACACGCAGAGCAAAATGTGCAGCAAGAAAAACTCGGTTTTCCTTTCAAAGTGCACCAAACACCATGCAGGGCGCATCTTGGTGTGTCTCCTTTCTAGTACGCAGATAGCGCTTTCAAAACGAATAAACAGAATATTCCATCTGAGTAGTACATATTTCCGTGCTTATATGTAAGCTAAGATACCGGTGAATAAAAGAAATCAGAAATGGGGGTCATGCACCAAACTCTCCTTCCAACGCCCGATGTTTTCGAGAGAATTTACAGACAACTCTTTGAACGTTACTTACTGGACGAAAAAACGTCCCGAGTAAGGCTCACTCTGAAACTATTAGTGTGGAAGCACCATTCCGATGGGTAAACCCCAAGCAAGACCGCGTCGTCGGCGCGCTCCGCCGTCCCCGCTCCCCAGAGCCATCGGCGTCGGAATCACGCGAGCAACCGCGCGGCGGCGATGGACGTGCGCTGCTGGTGTCGTGTCTTTTCATGCGGTTGCCTTTGAGGCGCTGGTCATGCAATTCTGTTTCCGCCCGTTTATAGAACGACATTTCGCACGTGGGCGTAGTGAGGACAAAACCACGGGCATGGCTCTGGCAGGTGGTCCCTAGAGAGCAACCTAGGAGGAGTGCGGGCCACCTAGGTCACGTGACTTTGAGGCGTCATCACAACGTTCCCATCGGTGGATGAACAAACTGCACACCGTGGCAGCTGAATTAGTGATCACTCGGGAAGGGCAACCTGGGCCGCACAAATCCCATCGCAGGGCAGTGGCACATCGCTTAACCGCTGCACCAGGATTGGTATGAGGACTCCCAGGGATCTATAAATGTAAAGCAGAGAAGGACCTGCAAATATAAGTATTAACCCATTACGCTATCCCGTCATACCCTTAAGACGAAACTTAAGTTTCTCTTTTTTTGTGTGTGTGTGTCCACGACTGTCGGAAACAAAGTCACCGCGGTGTGCTAACAGTATTCAAAACGAAACTTCCACCAATCGAACTCTTCGGGACCGAAAGCCCCATCACAAAATGTTTTGGGACAGTGGCCTAGTAACAAGAAACCTTGCTGTAGTATTGCGCAGCCACTTGCCTTAGACACAGGCCAGGCCTTTCGTAACAGCAGGAGACTTTGCAATGCACAGAAAAATCTATCCTCGCGACAGAACTGCAATATGTTTTGTCGTATTTTGGGCAAGGCTGGAAGGAAACAACAAATAAAACAAAGGGCGCTCCTTCAAGATTTATTCTGCTAGAGTGCAAAAACAACACAGCCGAGACAAGAGGGTTGCAGTACGAAAAGCGTACAGCATGCACGCCAGTGACATAAGAACAAAAAGAAGAGACATGAAAAAAAAGTTTCTCTGCTGCTTCGCTTCCGGCTCTTTTTCACAGGCAGACCATTCTGTGGCGATCAACGTCACACACATCTCAGGTTGGAGGAAGACGTCAGTGGCGAGCGTTGATTCACCGGGCGATTTTTTTCAGCGGCTTGACAGGCCCGCCGTGATTTCAGTTACCCCTTTGGCCACGAACTGGGGCATGCAGGGCCCAGTACTTGGTCTCGAACAGCACCTGCCTGATGCGCAACTTGGCCATGGCTCGGCGGTACCTCTCCATTTGCCGTAGCTCCATGAGCACTTGTCGGCAGAATAGCTCCTCCTCGTCATGGTACGGAAGCTCAGGATCCAATGGAGCCGGGCCGCCGCCGCCGCCGCCGCCACCACCGTTATTGATGCCCGTCAAGCAAATCGGGTTCCTGGACTCTGTGCCGGCGGGGACGAAATCGGTGCAGGTGGCCACTGGCGACGGGACAGGCGAGCTCTTCGGTCTGGGCGGCTGACCACCACCGAAACTCGAGGGCGTGGCGCCTAGATGGTTCTCCTGTGGTCGCCAGGGAGAGAAATACGAACAAGAGGAAGGCACGGAGAATGTCAGGAGGATTGTGACCATGCTGGTACTCACACCGCGCAATCTGGCCATGGCATCAGGTTTGTATAGCTGGCAACAAAAAACAAGCACTCGGTTAAGTGATGTCCTCGAGCGTTTCGCAGGGAAGCAACTCGTGAAAACTTCCAAAAAGAAATGATCCAGAGTGCATGCATTACGCGATGTAGCGAAGCCAGTTGGTACATAAATGAGTTTACTCAGCACAAATCAATACTCTGCAGAAACTCGAAAGAGCCTGTTCTCTGCTTCACATATGACGGTTGCGTCGCTCATGCGAGAGTCGAAGAATCCTCCTCTCGGCTAAGCTGCTGGCTTGTTTGCTCTGAAATTTCGCACAGAGGCAGCGTTTAGCAATCCGATTCGGAATTATAGTTGAAAATCTTTATTGACCAGACTGAGTATGCAAATTAATCATAAGTCCGCATTATATGCAGTGGTGATAATCAGCCTAGCTACATCCACTGCAAGACGAAGGCCTTTCCCTTATGCCTCCAATTAATCCTGTCCTGTGACAGCTGAGTCACATCATCTCCGCAGACCTCTTATAAAAAAAAATGTTTCCGCAATAGCTGTACCGGCAGCGCCATCTCTCGCTTCCCGGGGGATGGAGAGCGCTTTTCGCTTCGTGTCTCGCGTCGTCTGCTTTTGTCATGCTGCCGAAGAGGAAAAAAGGCGCTGGTGGTGCAGCTATTGGGAAAGAGTCTTTCTTGGTGTGGAGCTGGCGCATGCAAAGCATACTCTCACAGAATCAGGCATGTGCTTCTTTAAAGCGTAGTAAAATGTAAACGGACTGCTAAATCTGCGTGAAATTTTCGCGCGAAGAAGACAGCAGTTTGGGCGAGAGAATCATTCTTCGGTTCTCTCTGCTAGACGCTAAAGTCTGCACCGCGCGGCTCAGAAGCACCAGCAACTTTTTCTTTAGGCTGCAGGGCACTGCAGGATTCTTTTAGTCACGACATATGACGACATCAACAGTGACTCAAGATTGCAGCCCTCAGTTTCGAAAGCCCCCACTCAGCTGAAAAAGTGGATGTTCTGAAATGCCGCACCAGATGAGCGCTGAATACGGTCGCACAGTTTCAAGGCAAATCCCAACACCGGGTGGGCGGTTGTGGTTTAACTTTGATTCTAAGAAAAAAAGGGTTCTCTGCTGTTATAGGAAGGAAAATTTCACTTCGCAAAACAAGGCACAAAAAATGTGCATGGTTAAACGAGCTAGGCTTTCACGGAAAACAGTTTACTTCTTTATATCACTTCGTTACAGACCGTTCTGTCACAAGGCTTAACTGTACGCCTGTCAGAATCAAATCATTGTGCAGACATGACTGCAGTGTGCGTTTCAAACACCACAGCACTGTGAAGAAAAGAACATCTGAAGGTAATTAACGCAGAACTGTAGTGAAGTTACATCGGGACTCCTGGACAGGTGCGCTCTTCTGGCCGGCGGAGGATTCGGTGACATCACGCTGTCACGAGCGGGGTAGGAAGGTGGGGAAGGCGAAGATCTTTGCTCAGTCTTGGGCTGCGGTCGGGCCAAGGCGTGGTCCTGAGGTGCAAGTCCGCTACTACCGGACTCCTGCGGCACCGACGGAGGAGGCGGCGACGAGGATCCGGTCTTCCTCGAGTTCGGCCGCACCTCGTCCTCGTCCGACGAGCACTCGGGAGACGAAGGGAGGATCACGTCCGGTCCTTCGGCATCGAAGAACCCCGGATACATCTCCTGGCGCTCCCGCTTGACACCCTGCGCTTGCGCCATTGTGCAACGTCAGTCCACACCAAGAGGACGCAGATATTAGACCTCTTAAGTCTGCCAACCTAGGCGCATATTTATCCAGAATAAATACGAAAATAGGAAAGTGCTCGCTAATATCACATACAAAAGTTTCAGAGATTGCGGGTTTATCAACATTTGTAAAAAATACATCAATTAGATTTCGCGAGGATGATGTTATACGTGAAGGCTCATTTATGAGGTTAACAAAGCCATATGCATCAAAAACAGACAGCAGACCAGTTCGACAGGTTGAATTGACAAGCATGTCAATGTTTACATCGCCACCAAAAAATAATGCGTACTTATTTAAAGATATGAAGTCAAAAAGATTTCAAGAAAACGCAAAAAAATTGCGACGTTTGCGTGTGGTGGACGATAAACCACGGTGAAAAATCTGCAAGCATCACGAACAGTCCATACCTCGTTATTTTCATTTGACTCAGAATATTTTTCAACGATATGCACGTTAAAACAATGTTTCAAAAGGAGAAGCAAACCAACGCCCCTTTTATGCGGACGGCAAAGTGTAAAGGTATTATAAGCCGGATGATTAAACGAACAGGAAGCTTCAGGATACCAGGTTTCGGATACCATAATAGCATCAAACCTGATATCTACGGAATTCAGCAGGAGTTCGAAATCATCATGCTTATATTCCAGCGAACGGGCATTTAGGTGAAGAAAAGATAATGTGCCACCAGGTTTTAGGCCTTTGAGGCAATTGAGCTGTACTGGCATTTTGTGTATATTCTTTGTTACCTTTTGTGCAAGCAGCTAAGCCTGTACATACTTCAGTCCCTGTTAGAAAATGAAGACACAACCCTAGCCTGGTCTGAAAAGATTTTATCGATGTCAGCTTCACTGAGGATTTGTACTGCTGGAATGCCATCGGCCTGCCTTGCGTAGATCTTTCCATTGCTTGTCCAAACATACTTCCAACTGTATTCGTACTTCTTAGCAGTCACGGCTAGAAGTTTTTTTAAGCGCTGGACATAGGTGCTCGTTGATGTAGACGGGCTCAAGTGTTAAGACCGATGTTGCTGTTCGTGAAACGAGCCTTTCTCGCTTTCGCGAGGACGTTATCGCGCTTAGTGCGTGCCCGGAACTAGACGATGATGTTCCTTTTATCGGAATTTCGGGTCGGCACACGATGGCAAACTTCGATGTCAGCCTCAGTAATTGGCTCTTTTATAACATCTCCGATCTTTGCCAGAACATCGGGGACTGATTCGTGTTCAGTTTTTACTACACCCTGTATCTTAAGATGAGCCTCGTTTGAAGAGCCCCGTTTCGAGCTTCTATCTGGCGGTTTTTAGCAACCTCGTCATCCAGTTTCTTTTTTAGCTCTTCTGTTGTTGCATGCGCGAATTCAAGGCTTAGTGACGACTCGAATTATGATTTTTTTTTTTCTGGGGACCAAGCTTTTTCAATGTATGCACGCCTCATAAATACAAAGACGCGTTTTCCAGACAATGAACCGGGTGAAAATGCACGGACGCTAATGGTACTCATGTATTTTTGTCCCGTTAATCCGGAGAGCGATGAGAACAGAGTCCCGAGCGCCTCTACCAGATGTCCCGCCTCTTGCATTCTGAGTGCAGAACAACAAGAAAATGCAATGCGAATGGGAAATGCCGCTGTAATGGCCTCGCGTGTGTGCGTGTGCCCGTGTGCGTGCGTTCGTGTTTCAGTAAGAGATACTTCCTCACACCAAGAAGCGTCATCACGCGTCTTATGAACCACTAGGTGCTCCAAACGTGCTTCAACCTACACCACACGATTTTGAAGATAATCGCAACCAGAACAATGCACCTCGAGCTTCAAATATTGCCTAATTTCGACTTCACTGCCAGTTATTATGCACAGAAGCGCTCCGTAATCATGAAGCGTTTTTTTTTTTCAGAAGCGGGCAGCAAGGTTCGTAACTGGGAATTACAACTTTAAGGTTAGAGGTTCTGAACTTCGGGAAGCTCTTGGTTGGAAGTTATTATCCCACCGAAGAAAAGTTTTTAGAATAAAGTTTTTGTACGACATTTACAATAATAAAACAGGAATTAATAAAAGCCTCTATTTAAGGCAACCTCACTACGTGTCGAGTAGAAGGGACAATACCATGAAAATTAGAGGGTATAACTGCCGGATCAATACATTTAAATATTCATTTTTTTCCTAACACAATAAGTGACTGGAATCTGCTGCCTAATGAAGTGTTTGAGAGCGAGAATTTCCAGGCAGCAATTGACCTTGCAATATTCTGATTATGCTGCTGTCAGTGTTGGTTCTGTGTCTCGGGTGCAATCAGAATGGTTTTATCTTTTTGGAAGTTCTTATCATTTTTCTGTAACTTTTATTTCTGTTTTGTTCTCTTGTGCTGTATTGAATTTTACTGTTAATGTACTTACCCCCCCCCCCCCCCCTACAATAATGCCTCTCAAGGCGCTGTAGGTACCTTGAATAAATAAATAAATAACATTTCTTTTTGTTTCTTCGTTATTCTTTCTTACGGTCGACTCGAATTTTGGACACTTTTTCTTGGGAACTAAAGGGACCATACTAACGAGGCACGACTATGTATACACACCGGAGGAACCATAAAAATTAAAAATCAAGGAAACCATAGCGCAGTGACCTTTCTTTCAGTGGTGGTGTAGTTTTGGGTGGGAAATGATTGTGTACGGCCACAACATGACGAATAAAAACACGGCTACAAAAATACTGCCTGATCTCAACACCGACTTTCTCAACTAGCTTGATAAAAACAGCGTTTGCTCTATGGCTAATCGGTTCATGATGAAAGACGGATTACTTCATAGAGCAACACACAGCCCATAAAGGAAGGCGGGACAAGCGCTTATTCCTTCTAACTTTATGTTCTATGTGTTGCGCTATGAACAAATCCGTCATTAGCTTGATTAAAATACTAATTAACGGCTCTCTTCCGTGTCAAAAAGGAGCGAGCGCCTAGAAGATTTCAACTACGTGAGTTCTATGACAGGCACCAAAAACTCCGTAGACAGGCAGTTTTGCAACGGTTATCCCTCCACCGAAAGGCCGTCGCCGCGTCCTAGACTGAACCCGCGACCTCTCAAAGCCCCATTAGCAGAAGCCAGTAACTGAAGAGGAGTAGCAGAACGCCAGTATCATATCGCTTGTTGTAGAACATCTGCCTCTTATTCTGGAGGTGCTGGATTCGATCCTCAGTGCCTTTGGGCACCCACCGAATTTCTAATGGTACAAAATTTCCCCCGGCCTGTTGATCGGCTCCTCTCGGGTGAAGTGCTCGGAAAAGGGCCTTTGACCAACCTCGCCCGTCTCAGCGAGGTTGGACAAAGGCCCTTTTCCAACCATTTCACCCGAGAGGAACCGAGGTTGGCCAAGGGCCCCTCAGAGTTCCGTGTCAGAACCACAGCGATGACTACGGTGCTGAACGACAGGTCGCCAATGCAGCCAAAGCGGCAGCGTGACAGCGGAATGAACCGATACGACAGCGCGCAGACTCACAGTTCGACGCGACGCCCGTGGACGCACAAGTGTGGGCAGCATGGCGTCGATCACGCAGTGCAGCCCGTCGAGGGGTCCCGACGGCAGGTCGACGGTGGGCGGCGACTGCACGCTCGGGTCGCAGCAGACGACACTCCGAAGGAAGTCCCACGAGCGGAAGTGCTCCCAGCGGGAGACGTAAGGGCGCAAGGCCGGCGACTTCCTCGACGCAGCCTCCTTCCTCAGCTCCTTCACAAAGTAGTCGCGCAGGGACTTGATCTTTTCCTTCACGTTCACCACTGGGAGGAAAAGGAAAATGCAGAAAGACAGTCGTCGACCTGCGCTGGTCACCGCGATTGTACCCACTGCCTCTCACAGTTTGTCGATGCTGAAGCGACATCCGATGCAGGTAGATGAGAAGCGGGACACCCGAAGAGCCTCGAACGTATGAAATGCGCTTGGTCGGTTTGCGGCTGCGACTCCGGCATATCCAACTACGGCTTACGACCTGGGCAGCGGAAATCGCAGCCAAGCATGACATGGAGGCCACGAATGGTCGGCCACATACCCTCCCCCGAGATTGTCGCCATTGCCGTGGTTGCACTCCTCGGTTCCGCGAGACCACAACCTTGACAAAATTCGCGTCTAAACTAAGTAGAGAATTGTACTACGAGGCCTACTATAGTAAGAAGGAACCCGGCTCTTGTGTCAGCAAAACCTCGGTAAACTTGTCTGATAAAGAGTTTTCATATCTGGATAGCATGATGTCCCGTACACGCGCCAGTGTTACGTGATGACCACGTCTGGTTACAGTCTGATTGCGATGATTATGTAAATCAGACGCACCGTTGTAATAAACCACTTGAATTTCCACGCTCTGTCCTGTTGGTTTCTTCCTCGTCCCTTGTCGTTTTGCGCGGTTTCAAGATGCATTCTACTACTAGCCACCAACTATCCCGCCTCTAGTATTGCAGCTAGTGTGCCGACGCCTGTGCGGCACGCGCGGCGCACACAAAACCCTATAGGCCGGTCATGTCACAACACTGTGTTCACAACGCTCGATGCAATTGTAAACATAATAATTGGTTTTTGGGGAAAGGAAATGGCGCAGTACCTGTCTCATATATCGTTAAACACCTGAACCGCGCCGTAAGGGAAGAGATAAAGGAGGGAGTGAAAGAAGAAAGGATGAAAGGGGTGCCGTAGTGGAGGGCTCCGGAATAATGTCAACCACCTGGGGATCTTAACGTGCACTGACATCGCACAGCACACGGGCGCCTTAGCGTTTTGCCTCCATAAAAACGCAACAGCCGCGGTCGGGTTCGAACCCGAAAACTCCGGATAGGTAGTCGAGCGCTCTAACCACTGAGCCACCGCGGAGGCTCGATCGTAAACGCACGCACTCTGTCTCATGCGACGGCAGGGCACGTTAAAGAACCCAACGCAAGGTGGCAGAGAGTTCAACATCCCAAAGCGATGCAGCTATGCTATACCTGACACCGTAGTGGAGGGCTACGGATAATTTAGATCACCTGGGGTTTAACGTGTACTGACATCGAACAGTACACGGGCCTCTAGCATTTTGCCTCCACAAAAACGCAGCCGCCGCGGTCAGGTTCGAACCCGGGAGCTCGGGATCAGTAGCCGAGCGCTCTAACCACTGAGCCACCGAGGCGGGTCGATCGTAAACGCACACACTCTGTCCCATGCAACGGCAGGTCACGTTAAAGAACCCAACGCAAGGTGTCAGAGAGTTTAACATCCCAAAGCAGCGCAGGCTATAAGTGACACCGTAGTGGAGGGCTACTAATAATTTAGATGAGCTGGGGTTTAACGTGCACTGACATCGCACAGTACACGGGCATCTAGCATTTCGCCTCCACCGATATGCAACCGCGGCGGCCCGGATCGAACCTGCGTCTTTCGGGTCAGCAGCCGACCGCCAGTGCCAATGCGGCGGATCTTTCTATCTCATTTCACTCCCTCTCTCCTCCTTTCTCTCATGGCGCTGTCTACATGATGACCGAGAAGTGAGGAAGTTTGAATTATGCGAGTTTAACGTCCCAATGCGACTCAGGGTATGAGGGACGCCGTAGTGAAGGCCTCCGGAAATTTCGACCGCCTGGGGTTCATTAACATGCACTGCCATCGCACAGTCCACGGGCCTCTAGCATCGAAATTCGACCGCCGCGGCCGGTATCGCACCCGCGCCTTTCGGGTCAGCAGCCGAACGCCATAACCACTGAAACACAGCGGCGTGACAGGAGTGAAAAAGTAGCTGCGACTTACATATTTTTCTCAAAACCCGGCCGTGGCGTGCGCATTTCGATAGAGGCGAAATGCTAAACGCCCGTGTACTGCGCGATGACAGCGCACGTTAAAGAACCCCAGGTGGTCGAATCCGGAGCCCTTCACTACGGCGTCCCTCGTAGCCTGAGTCGCTTTGGATCGTAAACCCATATAAACCAATTTTCTTCTACTGAGCAGGTGTACGCAGGTCCGTTTCCAGGCGTAGCGGCCACGTGTTGGCGCAGCCGAAATGTAAAATGACCTGCCGCGGTGGCTCAGTGGTTAGAGCGCTCGTCTACTGTGCCGGAGTACCCGGGTTCAAACCAGGCCGCGGCGACCGTGTTTCGATGGAGGCGAAACGCAAAGGCGCCTGCGTGCTGTGCTATGTAACTGCAGGTTAAAAATTTCCATGTGGTCGAAAATATTCCGGAGCCCTTTACTCAAGCATCTCTTTCTTCATTTCTTCAGTCTCTCCTTTATCCCTTCCCTTACGGCGCGGTTCAGGTGTCCGCCGACATGTGAGACAGATACTGCGCTATTTCCTTTCTCCAACAGCCAATTAAACCTTCAGGGCCATTGACAAATCTCCACCACTGAAAATTGAGTCACGTGACCTGCCACGAGGCTTCACATTTTCGCCGAGAGTACATATAGAATGGCTTTCGCACTTGAGAAACCACCCGCCGCGGTGGCTCAGTGGTTAGGGCGCTCGACTACTGATCCGGAGTTCCCGGGTTCGAACCCGACCGCGGCGGCTGCGCTTTTATGGAGGAAAAACGCTAAGACGCCCGTGTGCTGTTCGATGTCAGTGCACGTTAAAGATCCCCAGGTGGTCGAAATTATTCCGGAGCCCTCCACTACGGCACCTCCTTCATCCTTTCTTCTTTCACTCCCTTCCTTATCTATTCCCTTATGGCGCGGTTCAGGTGTCCAACGATATATGAGACAGATATATGAGACAGATACTGCGCCATCTCCTTTCCCCAAAAACCAATTATTATTAATTATCAAAAAACCCGAAGCCTCCTTGGCCGATGCTCTCTTCCTCCCTCCTTTCAATCCGTCCTTCACTCCTTCCCTCGTGGCGCAGGTTGGGCGTTCACCATGAGTGAGAGAGTTACTGCGAGAGAGTTAATGGCAGGTTCCCGAGAGGGAGTATGGCACTTTCACAACATGGTCCACGCCCAAATATGGTACAGACCACACGAAATTTGGCGAAGTGAGCTTGACCGAATTTCACTGCCAGTGAATCTGTGTGCTCTGGAGTAAGACAAGCTTCAGCTAGTCTCAGAATGAAACTGGTTCCCAAATTGGGGTGGCCCACCTCCGAAAATTTGAAAATTGAGTGTTCTGCGCCACGTCAATGCACGTTAAAGATTCCCAGGTGGTCGAAATTATTCAGGAACCCTCCACTACGACACCTCTTCCTTTTTTTATCTTTCTCCCTCCTTTATTTTTTTATCTTAGTCCCTCCTTAAGAAATTTTAGAAACGTGATGAATAAGAGTTAATGCTCTTAAAAGAATAAAAAATGGCTCGAGGTTTAGCATTGCTCAGCACAAAATATTGTGTGAAAGCATGGTCGGCCGCCTAAATTTTGGGGTTGGGCCAAACCCATCGTGAAGGTGTCCCATGTCGGTGCCGAATGTCGGTCAACTTAATAATAATAATAATTGGTATTGGGGGGAAGAGAAATGGCGCAGTATCTCTCATATATCGTTGGACACCTGAACCGCGCCGTAAGGGAAGGGATAAAGGAGGGAATGAAAGAAGAAAGGAAGAGGTGCCGTACTGGAAGGCTCCGGAATACTTTCGACCACCTGGGGATCTTTAACGTGCACCGACATCGCACAGCACACGGGCGCCTTAGCGTTTTTCCTCCATAAAAACGCAGCCGTCGCTGTCGTGTTCGAACCCGGAAACTCCGGATCTGTAGTCGAGCGCTCTAACCACTGAGCCACCGCGGCGGGTAAGAAGCTGCGGATTCGCGTGCGACGCTCGCGATAATAATAATAATTGGTTTTTGGGGAAAGGAAATGGCGCAGTATCTGTCATATATCTTTGGACACCTGAACCGCGCCGTAAGGGAAGGGATAAGGAAGGGAGTGAAAGAAGAAATGAAGAAGGAGGTGCCTTAGTGGAGGGCTCCGGAATAATTTCGACCACCTTGGGATCTTTAACGTGCACTGACATCGCACAGCACACGGGCGCCTTAGCATTTTTCCTCCATAAAAACGCAGCCACCGCGGTCGGGTTCGAACCCGGGAACTCCGGATCAGTAGTCGAGCGCCCTAACCACTGAGCCACCGCGGCGGGTACGACGCTCGCGATGCAGTCGCGAACAACTACGCGAACGCCGTGCAGTCCGGAAACCGATAGCAACGCGGGCGCGGCGCCAAACAAAAAAAAAGAAGTACCGGCATTCATGTATCTCGGTGAATGAGGCGCCATAAAAATAAAACGCTGTCGAAGACAACCTGCGAAAAAAAAGGCCGTAATAAACTGCCCTAGCTTAGAGCGCAGGACCTTACTGCACTACGGGTAGACTTTTTCCCGCGTTAGGGTTAGTCATACCATAAGCCTCAATTGGAAATGTTTTGTGACCTTGAAATGAAAGCTATAAATGCGAAAAAGTGGTATCCAAAGGAGTCTGTAAAGTTGAAATGGAAGCTAGAAGCGCGAGAAGACGGTATCCGAAGGCGTGCTGCTCTCACGCGCTCGCGATCCCGCCGCGTCCGGCGGTCACCACAGTGACCCAGAAAATTTACCCCTGAGGACAGAACGCAGGATGCATCTACAAATCGCTACACTCTACGAAGACGCTTGTCTCAAAGGTGCTCCTGCTTTAGACCAAGGTCCTCCCACAACACGCAATCTCTTCAAAAGGAAATAGAACGACACCGAAGCGTCGGAAAGCTCACCATTAAAGTCGTTGTCCAAGCCCTGAGCGATGGCGTTGATGGCTTGTTCGCGACTGTCCTTCTTGTAGTACTCGGGGTGACGGTTGTCCCACAGTAGGCGGTACATTCCGTACAGGCTGATCAGTCGAGCCTCCTTCTCGTTCGTGTCCAGCTCTGGTTGCTGCTGCGCTGACCGCCGCCACTTGTGGAGCCGCCCGCGGAGTCCATGGTCCCCCAGAAGCCGCTGCCTTGCCGCTGTCGATTCTCGACCCCGAAAGACGATTGTCGCCCGCGCCGCCGCTGCTTCGAAGGCTGGAACGTAGCCGCTGCCTCGTGGAAGGGGCGAAAACGTGGCGCCTCGTGGCGTGTCCGCAATCGTGAAGACAAAGCGCCGATTTTTTCCTATGCTCCAGCTCCAAGCGGACGCGGCGCGCGAGGACTCGAACACGCGTTCGGCGCAGCCACGGCACTGCAGAAGCACGGGCGAGGACGAGGAGGTCGTGATAAGAGAAAAAAATTATTGACAATTAAAAAAATGGTTATGAGGAAATTAAAGGCGCAGTACTGCCTCACTATACCGTAGCCTCACTCTAAGTGGACACCTGAACACTGTGCGAGAGGGAAAAGATGGAGGAAAAAGTGAAATAAGTAAAGAGAGAGAAAATAGTTAGAGTAATTCGGCAATTATTAATTACTAATTAGTAATTTCGATGTGTTAAATTATTTATTTGTACTTAATATTTGTTTAATATGTTTATATGTATACTTGTGATTGATTAATTAGAAATACTAGTGGTTGGTCTAGTGTACGATAATGCATTGCTCATGCGCAAGGCGCCAGCAGACAATGCGCCTGCGCTTCAGCCTACTGCCCATGCGTGTGACGTCATTGAGTCATGCCACCGGAAATCGGTCGAGTGGGAAGAAAGACCCGCCGCGGTGGCTCAGAGGTTAGGGCGCTCGGCTACGGACCCGGAGTTCCCGGGCTCGAACCCGACCGCGGCGGCTATGTTTTTATGGAGGCAAAACAATAAGGCGCCCGCGTGCTGTGCGATGTCAGTGCAGGTTAAAGATCCCCAGGAGGTCGGAATTATTCCGGAGCTCTCCACTTCGGCACCTCTTTCTTCTTTCACTCCCTCCTTTATCCCTTCCCTTCCTAAGTGGGCAGAGTCCAATCCAAGCCGTGGCAGCAGCGTTTCGATGGAGATGGTATGCAAATTCTGTGCGTGCGCTGTGCAATGTCAGCACCTAGGGTGGCCGAAATTAATCCAGAGCCTTCCACTACGGCGCCTCTTTCTCCTTTTCCTATCACCCCCACCTTCCTCTCTTCCTTTATTGCACAGTTGTGTTTTGTTCCCTCTTAACTGATTTCTCGAGGCGTGCGTAGGTGATTCCCAATTAACCGTACCTACAGACTTGACGCTTTCCTTACAGGGTTGTCACGAAGACTCTCCCTCGGCGTGCAAGTCAGATTACACCCGGATCCACACAACAGGAGCAAGATCCCGTGTGCCCACATTGTACCTGAATGGCACAAGCATCCTATGGAAGCCCCGGGTAAAAAGCCGACCATGGCCTAACAATAGATAATCGGCTGACCTGTATTCCAGGATCCAAGCGCAAAAGGCCCTCCTCCCAAATATCCAACGAGTTGGTCGTGTACGGCGCGGCCAATTCCTCGTCGGGGACAGTGAGTGTGAACCAAGCTCGGGCCTAAGGCTCTTAGCCGCAGCCGCTTCTGTCCTACTTTATGCCACGAGTCTCTCTACGACCAGCCCGACTACTAAGACTGGAGACCATGCTAATAACAATAGTCATTCAAATCAGCGGCGTTCAGATCCGCGGTCGATACTTTTTAGCCTCCGGATCTCTTCCTCCTCGCCTGTTCTTCCTGCGTGGACGTCTGCACCCTAGGACATCTCATCGGTGCCTGCCCTTCGCAAGACGCTCCCTGCCGTAAGCCCACGGCCAGGTTCCGCACCCTCAGGTTTCGAGTGGGTACTAAACCTCCCTCTCATTCCAGGCTCGTCACCAACGGCCAGCCCTCCGTCGTCTGAAATTCATCTGCGCCTCAGCCTCTCATCGGTCCTCGGAGCCCGTCTGCTCTTCCGTTTGCCACGTCTTTCACTCCACAACCACACCCTCTCCAATCCACAACCCTTAAAAACTAAGCGGTGCTCCAAGCTATGAGCAGCAGAGTCGCAGCCTCGTTTCCTCGACATCCTCACCCACTCAGAACATTTTCGCAGCCACCACCAACTCTCTTATAACAGCGAGAGCAGCTGTATCGGCGACGTCCCTCAAGAAGCCACGCGTAGCTCCGGTCACACCGATCGCGTCACTTACCCCGGTGCAGGAAGTTCATGTCAGTCCGCTGCACACTGCGTCTGATTATGGCGCTGACATCGCTCGGGCAGCAGAGATTAAAAAAGACGACAGCCTTTACGATACATTCCTGGCTGTATTTTGTGCACTTATTCGACAAACGTCAACGTTATAAATTTGGTTCTATTGCACGTGGATTAAATGAAAGAAGTTAGACATTCAAGGACGGTCCGGATTGTACGCCATCAGCCTCTTCTGTTCTTTGACTCCGGAGCGTCCGTCCGTCCGTCCGTCCGTGTGCGTGTGCGTGTGTTCGTGTGCGTGTGCGTGTGCGTGTGTGTGTGTGTGTGTGTGTGTGTGTGTGTGTGTGTGTGTGTGTGTGTGTGTGTGTGTGTGTGTGTGTGTGTGTGTGTGTGTGTGTGTGTGTGTGTGTGTGTTTAGCTTTCCGAGTTCCCGCGGTCAAAGCCAGATAAAAAAACGTCTGGGCTGTTTCGTTTTCATTTTAATACTAATAATTGTTTTTAGGGGGAAAGGAAATGGCGCAGTATATGTCTCATATATCGTTGGACACCTGAACCGCGAAGTAAGGGAAGGGTAAAGGAGGGAGTGAAAGAAGAAAGGAAGAGAGAGGTGCCGTAGTGGAGGACTCCGGAATAATTTCCACCACCTGGGGATCTTTAACGTGCACTGACATCGCACAGCACACGGGCGCCTTAGCGTTTTTCCTCCATAAAAACGCAGCCGAGGCGGTCGGGTTCTTACCCGGAATTTCCGGATCAGTAGTCGAGCGCTACTGATCCGGAGTTCCCGGATTCGAACCCGACCGCGGCGGCTGCGTTTTTATGGAGGAAAAACGCTAAGGCGCCCGTGTGCTGTGCGATGTCAGTGCACGTTAAAGATCCCCAGGATGCAATTTCAGTTTCATTTTATTCGCTTCACTTTCCCCAATTATAAATGAGATGCACCTAATCCAATAAAGTGGATGCACGAGGAAGTCCTGTTAATTATGATAAATGCACGATGAAAAGTGCAACTGCACCTTCCAGAAAGCAAAGATAAGGCATTATGAAGAAATGTTTGCATTTGTATCTTACCCTCATAGAGCAGAAGTGACGTTGCGGAGGAAGCTCTACAACACGCAGACAAAAAGTCCAACAAGAAAAACTCGGTTTTCGTTTCAGAGTGCACCAAACACCATGCAGGGCGCATCTTGGTGTGCGTCCTTTCTAGTAAGCAGCTAGCGCTTTCAAAACGAATGAGCAGAACATTCAATCTTTCTAAGTAGTACATATTTCCGTGCTTATATGTAAGCTAAGGTACCGGTGAATAAAACAAATCAGAAATGGGGGTCATGCACCAAACTGTCCTTCCAACGCCCGATGTTTTCGAGAGAATTTACAGACAACTCTTTGAACGTTACTTACTGGACGAAAAAACGTCCCGAGTAAGGCTCACTCTGAAACTATTAGTGTGGAAGCACCATACCGATGGGAAAACCCCAAGCAAGACCGCGTCGCCGGCGCGCCCCGCCGTCCCCGCTCCCCAGAGCCATCGGCGTCGGAATCACGCGAGCAACCGCGCGGCGGCGATGGACGTGCGCTGCTGGTGCCGTGTCTTTTCATGCGGTTGCCTTCGAGGTGCTGGTCGTGCAATTCTGTTTTCGCCCGTTTATAGAACGACATTTCGCACGTCGGCGTAGTGAGGACAAAACCACGGGCATGGCTCTTGCAGGTGGTCCCTAGAGAGCAACCTAGGAGGAGTGCGGGCCACCTAGGTCACGTGACTTTGAGGCGTCATCACAACGTTCCCATCGGTGGATGAACAAACTGCACACCGTGGCAGCTGAATTAGTGATCACACGGGAAGAGCAAGCAACCTGGGCCGCACAAATCCCATCGCAGGGCAGAGGCGCATCGCTTAACCGCTGCACCAGGATTGGTATGAGGACTCCCAGGGATCTATAAATGTAAAGCAGAGAACGACCTGCAAATATAAGTATTAACCCATTACGCTATCCCGTCCTACCCTTAAGACGAAACTTAAGTTTCTCTTTTTTTTTTGTTCTGTGTGTCCACGACTGCCGGGAACAAACTCACCGCGGTGTGCTAACAGTATTCAATACAAAACTTCCACCAATCGAACTCTTCGGGACCGAAACCCCATCACAAAATGTTTTGGGACAGTGGCCTAGTAACAAGAAACCTTGCCGTAGTATTGCGCAGCCACTTGCCTTAGAGACAGGCCAGGTCTTTCGTAACAACAGGAGACTTTGCAATGCACAGAAAAATCTATCGTCGCGACAGAACGGCAATATGTTTTGTCGTATTTTGGGCAAGGCTGGAAAGAAACAACAAATAAAACAAAGGGCGCTCCTTCAAGATTTATTCTGCTAGAGTGCAAAAACAACACACCCGAGAGAAGAGGGTTGCAGTACGAAAAGCGTACAGCGTGCACCCAAGTGACATAAGAACAAAAAGAAGAGACATGAAAAAAAAAAGTGTATCTGCATGCAGCTTCGCTTCCGGCTCTTTTTCACAGGCAGACCATTCTGTGGCGATTCGCGTCACACACATCTCAGGTTGGAGGAAGGCGTCAGTGGCGAGCGTTGATTCACCGGGTGATTTTTTTCAGCGGCTTGACAGGCCCGCCGTGATTTCAGTTACCCCTTTGGCCACGAACTGGGGCATGCAGGGCCCAGTACTTGATCTCGAACAGCACCTGCCTGATGCGCAACTTGGCCATGGCTCGGCGGTACCTCTCCATTTGGCGTAGCTCCATGAGAACTTGTCGGCAGAATAGCTCCTCCTCGTCATGGTACGGAAGCTCAGGATCCAATGGAGCCGGGCCGCCGCCGCCTCCGCCGTTGCCGCCCGTAAACCAAATCGGGTTCCTGGACTCTGTGCCGACGGGGACGAAATCGGTGCAGGTGGCCACTGGCGACGGGACAGGCGAGCTCTTCGGTCTGGGCGGCTGACCACCACCGAAACTCGAGGGCGTGGCGCCTAGGTGGTTCTCCTGTGGTCGCTGCGGAGAGAAATACGAACAAGAGGAAGGCAGGGAGAATGTCAGGAGGATTGTGGCCAGGCTGGTACTCACACCGCGCAATCTGGCCATGGCATCAGGTATGTATAGCTGGCAACAGAAAACAAGCACTCGGTTAAGTGATGTCCTCGAGCGTTTCGCAGGGAAGCAACTCGTGAAAACTTCCAAAAAGAAATGATCCGGAGTGCATGCATTACGCAAAATAGCCAAGCCAGTTGGTACATAAATAAGTTTACACAGCACAAACCAATACTCTGATTCCAGAAACACGAAAGAGAATTATCTCTTCTTCACATATGACTGAATATGAAAAATAATCGTAAGTCCGCATTATATGCAGCGGTGATAATCAGCCTAGCTACATCCACTGCAAGACAAAGGCTTTTCCCTTATGCCTACAATTAATCCTTTCCCGTGACAGCTGGAGTCACCTCTCTCTCTTAATCTCATCCTCAGCAATTCCGCACCAAAAAAGAAATGTTTCCGCAATAGCTGTACCGGCAGCGCCATCTCTCGCTTCCCGGGGAATTGAGAGCAATTTTCGCTTCGCGTCTCGTGTCGTCTGCTTTCGTCCTTCTGCCGAAGTTGAAAAAAAAGGCGCTGCTTGTGCAGCTGTTGGGAAAAGGTTTCTTGGTGTGGAGCTGGCGCATGCAAAGCATACTCTCACAGAATCAGGCAAGTGCTTCTTTAAAACGTAGTATAATGTAAACGGACTGCTAAATCTGCGTGAAATCTTCGCGCGAGGACAGCAGTTTAGGCGAGAGAATCATTCTTCGGTTGTCTCTGCGAGACGCTAAAGTCTGCACCGCGCGGCTCAGAAGCACCAGCAACTTTTTCTTTAGGCTGCAGCGCACTGCAGGATTCTTTTAGTCACGACATATGACGACGTCAACATTGACTCAAAATTGCAGCCCTCAGTTTTGAAAGCCTACACTCTGCTGAAAAAGTGGGTGTTCTGAAATGCCGCACCAGATCAGCGCTGAACACGGTCGCACAGTTTCAAGGCAAATCCCAACACCGGGTGGGCAGTTGTGTTTTAACTTTGATTCTAAGAAAAAAAAAGGGGTTCCCTACTCTTATAGGAAGAAAAATTTCACTTCGTCAAAACAAGGCAAAAAAAAATGTGCATGGATAAACGAGCTAGGCTTTCACGGAACACAGTTTTCTTCTTCATATCACTTCGTTACAGGCCGTTCTGTCACAAGGCTTAACTGTACGCCTGTCAGAATCAAATCATTGTACAGACATGACTGCGGTGTGCGTTTCAAACACCACAGCACTGTGAAGAAAAGGACATCTGAAGGTAACTAACGCAGAACTGTAGTGAAGTTACCTCGGGACTCCTGGACAGGCGCGCTCTTCTGGGCGGCGGAGGATTCGGTGACATTATGCTGTCACGATCGGGGTAGGAAGGGGGGGAAGGCGAAGATCTTTGCTCAGTCTTGGGTTGCGGTCCGGCCAAGGCGTGGTCCTGAGGTGCAAGTCCGCTGCTACCGGACGCCTGCGGCACCGGCGGAGGAGGCGGCGACGAGGATCCGGTCTTCCTCGAGTTCGGCCGCACCTCGTCCTCATCCGACGAGCACTCGGGAGACGAGGGGAGGATCACGTCCGGTCCTTCGGCATCGAAGAACCCCGGATACATCTCCTGGCGCTCCCGCTTGACACCCTGCGCTTGCGCCATTGTGCAACGTCAGTCCACACCAAGAGGACGCAGATATTAGACCTCATCAAGTCTGCCAACCTTGAGCTCTGTTTCAATCATTCAACAACCCGTGCGTGCATTCATTAATTCATTCATTCTTTCAATAACCCGTGCATTCGATCATTCATTCATTCAATAACCCGTGCATACGTTCATTCATTCACTAGTGTATAAAAAGATTCGTTTTTTTTTCAGACACGCGTGAGCTACAAGCTCGTTGACAGGATCGGAACGACTATAGTGGATCAATGACAACTTTCCATACATTTTTTGAAATATTTCTTCCTGCCATTGCTCATGCTCGTTAAATAGCTGTACTGGAGCCATGACCCCCTATCCGTCAGCGCAGGAACAATATGAATTCAGACGCATTAAAATTCAACCCTCCCGCCCCCCTCCCCTTTTTTTTTACCACGCGCTTTTCTCTATCTGCACCACCACGAGCCAACTCGTCACGACACATAATAAGAATTGAATAGAATCCATGGGTGCCAAGTGTTTACGCTGTACTGCGGGCTGAGCTCAGCGAAAGCTGTCGCTGTGCTGCTGACCACCAGCAAAGTCTAAGGCTACAGATTTTGTGGCAGCCTGGGCTGTTACAGCGGTCGCAATGGCTGCACGGTCGCGTCGACGGCGCTGGTCACGTGACCGGATGTATATGGTCTAAGGTGTCACTGTCTAGGCTACGACGTTGATGGCGCAAGCTCCTACGGGGCTTTCGCTTGTGTCATATCAGATCCTAGTTTTAGTTGTTGTTTCACTTGTAGCCTAACGTCTGTCTTGGTTTACACTACAGAGGAGAAAGATCAAGCAGCGAATGCGTACTATCGCGTTCACTATTACTCAGTGGACAGATTTACCATAACGGAGACGTACTAGAAGAGGCGCATACCCTTTTACCGGAGTGGCAAGGGCGCGGCCAAGCGCAGGCAGCGCCTAGTTCTCCGGTGTATACGTGTCCGCTATGCCAAATCTCTCTAGTTTTAGCACAGAGCAGACATGCTAGAGTAGACGTATACGCGGGACTATCAGACGCCGGCCGCGCACGCGTAGTGGCCCCGGCTGGCCCCGCCCCTGCCACCGCGCATGCACAGGAGGCGTCCTGTAAACTCTGTTAGCTACCATGCGCCGGCGTTGATCGCATGCTGTCGTTTGCGATAGGTGGAGCTTGATGGGCAGCTCTATAAACAGACCGAGACACTGCAGCCAACCCTGGTGTTTCGATCTGCAGCTACATGGATAACTTTCCTGCGCTGCTTGCGTCGCACAACTTCGCCGAGGAGGCTTCGCACATTTCCTTGTGTGGAAAGCCACACTGAGCGCGACAGAATATACTATGCAGCTTTAGGGCGCTACAATCTTCTCAGTTGTACAGTCGCCCACGGGCAACCGTTTTCCAGAACTGACGCCCATAGAGAGGGAGAACACCTTTATTTCTACCTGAAATGGTGGGGGTTCACACCTCGCGGAACGCACGCATTCTACCGGATAGTGTCCCCCACCGCACACTAAGGACCAGTGGACGAACTTTGCCACAGCCTCAGTCGCCAGATGGATTATAGAGCGTTGTAGCTTTACATCGGGGCATCGCATCGTGGTCTCCCACTCCGTTTTATTTCTGAATTTGCCGTACCCTGGGAAGTGCTCAAACTCGGGAAAACTTACAAACCGTCGTGTCAGAAGTGAGAAATTTTGATTAAATGGTGCTGTCAACGATTACCAGGACACCAGACAATCTCGTCTCTACCATGCTTAAAACCGAGGACATGCACCTGTAAATTGCCTATCTAACACAACATAGGTAAGGAGATGAACGGATGTACCCCGTTCATACGACCAATGTTCAAATCGAATCAAATCTTTATTTTCTCTCTCAAGGAGAAAAAGGGGGTGGCGGGTAAAAGCCGCATGATTGCGGCTTGACGAATCCCGGCCCCCTCATGTACAATTCGGCAGCAGTTCCATAAAAAACACATTTAGCTTCAGAAAGTTAGTTAGAAACAGATTTCGTTAAATACACTTCAGCTTAAACACAACGCCTATAAAAAAACCTTTCAACACCATTCAGAAAAAGAATCTGCAGCAGTACAGAGCACTTCATGGCAGTCGAAAACACAGGATACAATAAAATAAGCAACAAGTAACAAACATCAAGTACACCAAAAAGTACAAACACAAGCATACAAAATTTATCAGGCGTTAGCTGCAAGAAAATGTGCATAAACTGCTCGTTTGGATATCTTTTCCGGGCAGACATCGATGGCCGCAAGGTTATTCAAAAGAACAGCTGCGTGATAAGAAATGGACTGGTGACCATAATCTGTACGGCAGAAAGGCCCAACCCATGAGTCATTTCGACGAGTATTGTAGAAGGAAATGTGGGGTCGAAGATTTATTAAGTCCAGGAAGCTGCGATTACACGCCAAAACGGACGAGCGATATGTAAACGTGAGACGAAAGAGATAGATGGATTCTATGGGAAGAAGTTTAAAGTGATGAAAGTAATCAGAAGTATGCGCATGACATGGAATATTAGCAACTGCACGCAAGGCACGTTTCTGACAGATTTTAAGTTGTCCTAAGTTTTCCTTAGATGTAGTTGACCAGATTAGATGGCAGTAGTTTAGTGTAGACAGAAATAGTGCGTTATAAATTACGCCTTTAACTGCGGTTGGTAGGAAGTGGCGGTGTCTGTTTAGTATCTCGCAAACCTTGTTAAGTTTATTGCAGAGTACTTCAACGTGCTTATTCTACCTAAGGGTCACAGATAATGTTACGCCAAGCTTCTTAATTTCGCTAACAATACTTACTTCCACGCCGTCTAAAAGTATCTTGCCTTCGAGGTGAACATTTGTGTTCTTAGTGCGGAGAATAGCCTGTGTCTTTTTAGCATTCAACCGTAAATGATTTATTTGCGACCAGTCACTAGCAAATGACAGTGCATGGTTTGCAGAGTAAATTAAATCATCAATATTTGCCCCTCTGAAAAACATAGCAGTATCATCCGCGTAACCAACCCATGATATAGCGTCATTCAGGGAAAAAATATTAATATAAGCAACAAATAACAAAGGCCCAAGGATACTTCCTTGCTGTACGCCGGAAGGGATGCTTTTTATGTTAGAATTATGATTATTGTGATTTACATACTGGCACCTGTTATGAAGATATGAAGAAAGAAGAAGATTTGCACTGCCGCGCACTCCGTAGTCCTCCAGCTTAGACAATGAGGTTTCATGATGGACAGAGTCAAACGCTTTTGAAAAATCAATGTACAGACCTAGTACAAGTTCTTTACGTTCAAAGGCGTCAATGATGAGTTCCTTTTCAGCTAGTAGTGCTGATTCCGTGGATTTTTCGTTCACGAAGCCATACCGATACAGCGAGATCAGAGGGAATTTGTTTATGAAACTGTAAAGACGCGTGTGCATTATCTTTTCCAAACTTTTTGAAAATATAGGCAGTAAAGAGATGGGACGAAAGTTATTTATGTTATTTTTATCACCTCCTTTGTATAGGGCCACCACTTTTGCAATCTGCATGTTCCTGGGAAAACAGCTGCATTCTAGAACCAGGTTATATAGTTGGCATAAGACAGGCGCAATCAGATCAAGGACATACTTAACTGGAGAAATCTGCATGTCATTGACATCCAGTGATTTAGAATTTTTCATTGCCTGAAATGCAGATGTAATTTCTGTCGCAGTTGTGGGGGAAAATACCATGCTATTACTGAATGAAATTCGTCCGGCAAGTGGGACCGAACTTATTGCAGGCAGTCTGCTTGAGGCACTCACACCACTAAAGTGATCATTCAGCATATCAGAGAGCGCCTTGCCAGTCACATCTGTACTACCCACCCTCATGCTTGTAAGTACAGTTTGTCTTTTGCATCGTAGAAGACTGTTTAAACGCTTCCACAGCAAATCAGTTTTTTTTTAATTGAATCATTGAAATGCGCCATCAAATACTGATGCTTTGCATGCTTAAGTTTGGCATTTAAACGATTCCTGAATGATTTAAACGTTTGAAGCTCTGACACATCCTTTGATTTTACGAAGTTCCAGTATAGCTTATTTTTTATTTTAATTTGAGCTAGAACATGGCTTGCAATCCATGGCTTCCCTGAGTTTTTGTTATTTCCGCGTGACATCTACGGGAAATGTTTTTTGTACAGGATTGTAATATCTGACATGAGAGCGTCATACATGTAATCAACATCAGTTTTTTTCAAGAACACGAGTCCAATCGTGGGCTTGAGTATCAGTGCAAAAACTGTTCAAAGAAGTATTGGTGATGTTTTGAAAAAGCAAGGGAGGTGAGCTGTCTATCCTAGGGCATATTTATCCTGAATAAATACGAAAATAGGAAAATGATCGCTAATATCACATACAAGAGTTTCAGAGATTGCAGGTTCATAAACATTTGTAAAAAATACATCAATTAGAGTTTGCGAGGATGATGTTATACGTGAAGGCTCATTTATGAGGTTAACAAAGCCATATGCATCAAAAACAGACAGCAAACCAGTTCGACAGGTTGAATTGACAAGCATGTCAATGTTTACATCGCCACCAAGAAATAATGCGTAAGAATAAATGGAGAATACCTAAATAATCTGCGATTTGCTGATGACATTGCCTTGCTGAGTCACTCAGGAGGTGAACTGCAAATCATGATCAATGAGTTAGACAGGCAGAGCAGATCGATGGGTCTAAAAATTAATATGCAGAAAACCAAGATAATGTTCAACAGCCTAGCAAGGGAACAACAGTTCACAATTGGCAGCGAGAGCCTAGAAATTGTGACGGAATACGTCTACTTAGGGCAGGTAGTGACAGCTGATCCGGATCATGAGAGGGAGATAACTAGAAGGATAAGAATGGGGTGGAGCGCATGTGGCAAAATCTCGCAGATCATGAGTGGCAGTTTACCAATTTCCCTCAAGAGGAAAGTGTACAACCGGATAATCTTACCGGTACTCACTTACGGGGCAGAAACGTGGAGGCTAACGAAAAGTGTCCAGCTTAAGTTAGGGACAACGCAGCGAGCCATGGAAATAAAAATGATAGGTGTAACGTTAAGAGATCGGAAGCGGGCAGAGTGGGTGAGGGAACAAACGCGGATTAATGACATCCTAATCGAAATCAAGAGAAAGAAATGGGCTTGGGCATGGCATGTAATGCGAAGGCAAGGTAACCGCTGGTCCTTAAGGGTAACCGAGTGGATTCCAAGAGAAAGTAAGTGTAGCAGGGGGCGGCAGAAGGTTAGGTGGGCGGATGAGATTAAGAAGTTTGCAGGCAAAGGGTGGATGCAGCTGGCAAAGGATAGGGTTAATTGGAGAGACATGGGAGAGGCCTTCGCCCTGCAGTGGGTGTAGTAAGGCTGATGATGATGATGATGATGATTTAAAGATATGAAGTCAAAAAGATGTTCAAGAAAACGCAAAAAAATTGCGACGTTTGCGTGTGGTGGGCGATAAACCACGGTGAAAAATCTGCAAGCATCACGAACAGTCAATACCTCGTAATTTTCATTTGACTCAGAATATTCTTCAACGATATGCGCGTTAAAACAATGTTTCAAAAGGAGCAGCAAACCACCGCCCTTTTTATGCGGACGGCAAAGTGTAAAGCTATTATAAGCATGATTAAACGAACAGGAAGCTTCAGTATACCAGGTTTCGGATAACATAATAGCGTCAAACCTGATATCTACGGAATTCAGCAGGAGTTCGAAATCATCATGCTTATATTCCAGCGAACGGGCATTTAGGTGAAGAAAAGATAATGTGCCACCAGGTTTTAGGCCTTTGAGGCAATTGAGCTGTACTGGCATTTTGTGTATATCCTTTGTTACCTTTTGTGCAAGCAGCTAAGCCTGTACATACTTCAGTCCCTGTTAGAAAATGAAGACACAACCCTAGCCTGGTCTGAAAAGATTTTATCGATGTCAGCTTCACTGAGGATTTGTACTGCTGGAATGCCATCGGCCTGCCTTGCGTAGATCTTTCCATTGCTTGCCCAAACATACTTCCAACTTTATTCGTACTTCTTAGCAGTCAGGGCTAGAAGTTTTTTTAAGCGCTGGACATAGGTGCTCGTTGATGTAGACGGGCTCTGAAGTGTTAAGACCGATGTTGCTGTTCGTGAAACGAGCCTTTCTCGCTTTCGCGAGGACGTTATCGCGCTTAGTGCGTGCCCGGAACTAGACGATGATGTTCCTTTTATCGGAATTTCGGGTCGGCACACGATGGCAAACTTCGATGTCAGCCTCAGTAATTGGCTCTTTCATAACATTTCCGATCTTTGCCAGAACATCGGGGACTGATTCGTGCTCAGTTTTTACTACACCCTGTATCTTAAGATGAGCCTCGTTTGAAGAGCCCCGTTTTGAGCTTCTATCTGGCGGTTTTTAGCAACCTCGTCATCCAGTTTCTTTTTTAGCTCTTCTGTTGTTGCATGCGCGAATTCAAGGCTTAGTGACGACTCGAATTATGATGTTTTTTTTTTCTGGAACCATGCTTTTTCAATGTATGCACGCCTCATAAATACAAAGACGCGTTTTCCAGAGAATGGACCGGGTGAAAATGCACGGACGCTAATGGTACTCATGTATTTTTGTCCCGTTAATACGGAGAGCGATGAGAACAGAATCCCGAGCGCCTCTAGCAGATGTCCCGCCTCTTGCATTCTGAGTGCAGAACAAGAAAATGCAATGCTAAAGGGCAAATGCCGCTGTAATGGCCTCGCGTGTGTGCGTGTGCCCGTGTGGGTGCGTGCGTGCGTACGTTCGTGTTTCAGTAAGAGATACTTCCTCACACCAAGAAGCGTCATCACGCGTCTTATGAACCACTAGGTGCTCCAAACGTGCTTCAACCTACACCACACGATTTTGAAGATAATCGCAACCAGAACAATGCACCTCGAGCTTCTAAGATTGCCTAATTTCGACTTCACTGCCAGCTACTATGCACAGAAGCGCTCCGTAATCATGAAGCGTTTTTTTTTTTCATAACATTTCTTTTTGTTTCTTCGTTATTCGTTCTTACGGTCGACTCGATTTTTAGACACTTTTTCTTGGGAACTAAAGGGACCATACTAACGAGGCACGGCTATGTATGCACACCGGAGGAACCAAAAAAAAATAAAATCAAGGAAACCATAGCGGAGTGACCTTTTTTTCAGTGGTGGTGTAGTTGAGGGTGGGAAATGATTGTGTACGGCCACAACATGACGAATAAAAACACGGGTACAAAAAACTGCTTAATCTTAACACCGAGTTTCTAAACTAGCTTGATAAAAACAGCGTTTGCTCTATGGCTAATTGGCTCATGATGAAAGACGGATTGCTTCATAGCGCAACACACAGCCCATAAAGGAAGGCGGGACAAGCGCTTATTCCTTCTAACTTTATGATATATGTGTTGCGCTATGAACAAATCCGCCATTAGCTTGATTAAAATACTAATTAATGGCTCTCTTACGTGTCAAAAAGGAAGGAGCGCCTAGAAGATTTCAACTACGTGAGTTCTATGACAGGCACCAAAACTCAGTAGACAGGCAGTTTTACAACGGTTATCCCTCCACCGAAAGGCCGTCGCCGCATCCTAGACTCGCATCCTCGCAAAGCGCCATTAGCAGAGGGCCAGTAACTGAAGGCCAGCAGCAAAACACCAGTATCATAGCGCTTGTGGTAGAACATCTGCCTCTAATTCTGGAGGTGCTGGATTCGATCCTCAGTGCCTCTGGGCACCCACCGAGTTTCTAATGGTACAAGATTTCCCCCGGCCTGTTGCTCAGCTCCTCTCGGGTGAAGTGCTTGGAAAAGGGCCTTTGACCAACCTCGCCCCTCTCGGTCAGGTTGGACAAATGCCCTTTTCCAAGCATTTCACTCGAGAGGAACCGAGGTTGGCCAAGGGCCCCTCAGAGTTCCGTGTCAGAACCACAGCGGTGACTACGGTGCTGAAGGACCGGTCGCCAATGCAGCCAAAGCGGCAGCGTGACCGCAGAATGAACCGATAAGACAGCGCGCACACTCACAGTTCGACGCGACGCCCGTGGACGCACAAGTGTGGGCAGCATGGCGTCGATCACGCAGTGCAGCCCGCCGAGGGGTCCCGACGGCAGGTCGACGGTGGGCGGCGACTGCACGCTCGGGTCGCAGCAGACGACACTCCGAAGGAAGTCCCACGAGCGGAAGTGCTCCCAGCGGGAGACGTAAGGGCGCAAGGCCGGCGACTTCCTCGACGCAGCCTCCTTCCTCAGCTCCTTCACAAAGTAGTCGCGCAGGGACTTGATCTTGTCCTTCACGTTCACCACTGGGAGGAAAAGGAAAAGGCAGAAAGACAGCTGTCGACGTGCGCTGGTCACCGCGATCGTACCCACTGCCTCACAGTTTGTCGATGCAGAAGCGACATCCGATGCAGGCAGATGAGAAGCGGGACACCCGAAGAGCCTCGAACGTATGAAATGCGCTTGGTCGGCTTGCGGCTGCGACTCCGGCATATTCAATTACGGCTTACGACCTGGGCAGCGGAAACCGCCGCCAAGCATGACATGGAGGCCACGAATGGTCGGCCACATACCCTCCCCCGAGATTGTCGCCATTGCCGTGGTTGCACTCCTCGGTTCCGCGAGACCACAATCTTGAAAAAAGTCGCGTCTAAACTAAGTAGAGAATCGTACTACGAGGCCTACTCTAGTAAGAAGGAACCCGGCTCGTGTGTCAGCAAAACCTCAGTAAACTTGTCTGAAAAGAGTTTTTATATCTGGATAGCATGATGTCCCGTACACGCGCCAGTGTTGCGTGATGATCGCTTGTCAGGTTACTGTGTGATTGCGATGATTATATAAGTCAGACGCACCATTGTAATAAACCAGTTGAATTTCCACGCTCTGTCCTGTTGGATTCTTTTCCTCGTCCCTTGTCGTTTTGCGCGGTTCCAAGATGCATTCTGCTACTAGTCACCAACTATCCCGCCTCTAGTATTGCAGCTAGTGTGCCGCCGCCTGTGCAGCACGCGCGGTGCACACAAAACCTATTAACCGGTCATGTCACAACACTGTGTTCACAACGCTCGATGCGAATGTAAACATAATAATTGGTTTTTGAGGAAAGGAAATGGCGCAGTACCTGTCTCATATATCGTTGGGCACCTGAACCGCGCCGTAAGGGAAGAGATAAAGGAGGGAGTGAAAGAAGAAAGGATGAAAGGGGTGCCGTAGTGGAGGGCTCCGGAATAATGTCAACCACCTGGGGATCTTAACGTGCATTGACATCGCACAGCACACGGGCGCCTTAGCGTTTTGCCTCCATAAAAACGCAACAGCCGCGGTCGGGCTCGAACCCGGGAACACCGGATAGGTAGCCGAGCACGCTAACCACTGAGCCACCGCGGAGGCTCGATCGTAAACGCCCGCACTCTGTCTCATGCGACGGCAGGGCACGTTAAAGAACCCAACGCAAGGTGGCAGAGAGTTCAACATCCCAAAGCGATGCAGCTAGGCTATACCTGACACCGTAGTGGAGGGCTACGGATAATTTAGATCACCTGGGGTTTAACGTGTACTGACACCGAACAGTACACGGGCCTCTAGCATTTCGCCTCCACCGATATGCAACCGCGGTGGCTCGGATCGAACCTGCGTCTTTCGGGTCAGCAGCCGACCGCCAGTGCCAATGCGGCGGATCTTTCTATCTCATTTCACTCCCTCTCTCCTCCTTTCTCTCATGGCGCTGTCTACATGATGACCGAGAAGTGAGGAAGTTTGAATTATGCGAGTTTAACGTCCCAATGCGACTCAGGGTATGAGGGACGCCGTAGTGAAGGCCTCCGGAAATTTCGACCCCCTGGGGTTCTTTAACATGCACTGGCATCGCACAGTCCACGGGCCTCTAGCATCGAAATTCGACCACCGCGGCCGGTATCGCACCCGCGCCTTTCGGGTCAGCAGCCGAGCGCCATAACCACTGAAAAACAGCGGCGTGACAGGAGTGAGAAAGTAGCTGCGACTTACATATTTTTCTCAAAACCCGGCCGTGGCGTGCGCATTTCGATAGAGGCGAAATGCTAGACGCCCGTGTACTGTGCGATGACAGCGCACGTTAAAGAACCCCAGGTGGTCGAATCCGGAGCCCTTCACTACGGCGTCCCTCGTAGCCTGAGTCGCTTTGGATCGTAAACTCATATAAACCAATTTTCTTCTACTGAGCAGGTGTACCCATGTCCGTTTCCAGGCGTAGCGGCCACGTGTTGGCGCAGCCGAAATGTAAAATGACCTGCCGCGGTGGCTCAGTGGTTAGAGCGCTCGTCTACTGTGCCGGAGTACCCGGGTTCAAAGCAGGCCGCGGCGACCGCGTTTCGATGGAGGCGAAACGCAAAGGCGCCTGCGTGCTGCGCTATGTAACTGCAGGTTAAAAATTTCCAAGTGGTCGAAATTATTCCGGAGCCCTTTACTCAAGCATCTCTCTCTTCATTTCTTCAGTATCTCCTTTATCCCTTCCCTTACGGCGCGGTTCAGGTGTCCGCCGACATGTGAGACAGATACTGCGCTATTTCCTTTCTCCAACAGCCAATTAAACCTTCAGGGCCATTGACAAATCTCCACCACTGAAAATTGTGTCACGTGACCTGCCACGAGGCTTCACATTTTCGCCGAGAGTACATATAGAATTGCTTTCGCACTTGAGAAACCACCCGCCGCGGTGGCTCAGTGGTTAGGGCGCTCGACTACTGATCCGGAGTTCCCGGGTTCGAACCCGACCGCGGCGGCTGCGTCTTTATGGAGGAAAAACGCTAAGGCGCCCGTGTGCTGTGCGATGTCAGTGCACGTTAAAGATCCCCAGGTGGTCGAAATTATTCCGGAGCCCTCCACTACGGCACCCCTTTCTTCCTTTCTCCTTTCACTCCCTCAATTATCCCTTCCCTTACGGCGCGGTTCAGGTGTCCAACGATATATGAGACAGATACTGCGCCATCTCCTTTCCCCAATAACCAATTATTATTAATTATCAAAAAACCCGAAGCCTCCTTGGCCGTTGCTCTCTTCCTCCCTCCTTTCAATCCGTCCTTCACTCCTTCCCTCGTGGCGCAGGTTGGGCGTTCACCATGAGTGAGAGAGTTACTGCGAGAGAGTTAATGGCAGGTTCCCGAGAGGGAGTATGGCACTTTCACAACATGGTCCACGCCCAAATATGGTACAGACTACACGAAATTTGACGAAGTGAGCTTTGCCGAATTTCACTGCCTGTGAATCTGCGTGCTCTGGAGTAAGACAAGCTTCAGCTAGTCTCACAATGAAACTGGTCCCGAAATTGGGGTGGCCCACCTCAGAAAATTTGAAAATTGAGTGTTCTGTGCCACGTCAATGCACGCTAAAGATTCCCAGGTGGTCGAAATTATTCAGGAACCCTCCACTACGACACCTCTTCCTTTTTTTTATCTTAATCCCTCCTTAAGAAATTTTAGAAACGTGATAAATAAGAGCTAATGCTCTTAAAAGAATAAAAAAATGGCTCGTGGAGTAGCATTGCTCAGCACAAATTATTGTGTGAAAGCATGGTCGGCCGCCTAAATTTTGGGGTTGGGCCAAACCCATTGTGGAGTTGTCCCATGTCGGTGCCGAATGTCGGGCAACTTAATAATAATAATAATTGGTTTTGGGGGGAAAGGAAATGGCGCAGTATCTGTCTCATATATCGTTGGACACCTGAACCGCGCTGTAAAGGAAGGGATAAAGAAGAAAATGAATGAAGAAAAGAAGAGGTGCCGTAGTGGAGGGCTCCGGAATAATTTCGACCACCTGGGTATCTTTAACGTGCACTGACATCACACAGCACACGGGCGCCTTAGCGTTTTTCCTCCATAAAAACGCAGCCGCCGCGGTCGGGTTCGAACCCGGGAACTCCGGATCAGTAGCCGAGCGCCCTAACCACTGAGCCACCGCGGCGGGTAAGAAGCTGCGGATTCGCGTGCCACGCTCGCGATGCAGTCGCGAACAACTGCCCGAACGCCGTGCAGTCCGGAAACCGATAGCAACGCGGGCGCGGCGCCAAAAAAAAAAAAAAGAAGTACTGGCATCCATGTATCTCAGTGAATGAGGCGCCATAAAAATAAAACGCTGTCGAAGACAACCTGCGGAATAAAAGGCCGTAATAAACTGCCCTAGCTTAGAGCGCAGGACCTTACTGCACTACGGGTAGACTTTTTCCCGCGTTAGGCTTAGTCATACCATAAGCCTCGATTGGAAATGTTTTGTGACCTTGAAATGAAAGCTATAAATGCGAAAAATTGGTATCCAAAGGAGTCTGTAAAGTTGAAATGCAAACTAGAAGCGCGAGAAGACGGTATCTGAAGGCGTGCGGTTCTCACGCGCTCGCGATCCCGCCGCGTCCGGCGGTCACCGCAGTGACCCAGAAAATTTACCCCTGAGGACAGAACGCAGGATGCATCTACAGATCGCTACACTCTAACAAAACGCTTGTCTCAAATGTGCTACTCCTTTAGACCAAGACAAGGAAGAAAAAAAGCAAGAAGCAACGTCCTCCCACAACACGCTATCTCTTCAGAAGGAAATAGAACGACGCCGAAACGTCGGAAAGCTCACCATTAAACTCGTTGTCCAAGCCCTGAGCGATGGCGTTGATGGCTTGTTCGCGACTGTCCTTCTTGTAGTACTCGGGGTGACGGTTGTCCCACAGTAGGCGGTACATTCCGTACAGGCTGATCAGTCGAGCCTCCTTCTCGTTCGTCCAGCTCTGGTTGTTGCTGCGCTGACCGCCGCCACTTGTGGAGCCGCCCGCGGAGTCCATGGTCCCCCAGAAGCCGCTGCCTTGCCGCTGTCGATTCTCGATCCCGAAAGACGATTGTCGCCCGCGCCGCCGCTGCTTCGAAGGCTGGAACGTAGCCGCTGCCTCGTGGAAGGGGCGAAAACGTGGCGCCTCGTGGCGTGTCCGCAATCGTGAAGACAAAGCGCCGATTTTTTCTTATGCTCCAGCTCCACGCGGACGCGGCGCGCGAGGACTCGAACACGCGTTCGGCGCAGCCACGACACTGCAGAAGCACGGGCGAGGACGAGGAGGTCGTGATAAGAGAAAAAAATGATTGACAATTAAAAAAATGGTTATGAGGAAATTAAAGTCACAGTACTGCCTCACTATACCGTAGCCTCACTCTAAGTGGACACCTGAACACTGTGTGAGAGGGAAAAGATGGGTGAAAGAGTGAAAGATGTAAAGAGAGAGAAAATAATTAAAGTAATTCGGCAATTATTGATTACTACTTAGCAAATTCGATGTGTTAAATTATTTACTTTGTACTTATTACTTGCTGAATTTGTTAATTAGTATATTTGTAATTAATTAATTAGAAATACTAGTGGTTAGTCCAGTACACGATAATGCACTGCTCATGCGCAAGGCGCCAGAGACAATGCACCGGCGCTTCAGCCTACTGCCCATGCGTGTGACGTCACTGAGTGGCGCCACCGGCAATCGGTCGAGTGGGAAGAAAGACCCGCCGCGGTGGCTCAGAGGTTAGGGCGCTCGGCTACGGACCCGGAGTTCCCGGGCTCGAACCCGACCGCGGCGGCTGTGTTTTTATGGAGGCAAAACGCTAAGGTGCCCGTGTGCTGTGCGATGTCAGTGCACGCTAAAGATCCCCAGGTGGTCGAAATTATTCCGGAGCTCTCCACTTCGGCACCTCTTCCTTTGTTCTTTCACTCCCTCCTTTATCCCTTCCCTTCCTAAGTGGGCGGAATCAAATCCAAGCCGTGGCAGCAGCGTTTCGATGGAGGTGGTATGCAAATTCTGTGCGTGCGCTGCGCAATGTCAGCACACGCGTTAAGCAACCTAGGGTGGCCGAAATTAATCCAGAGCCTTCCACTACGGTGCCTCTTTCTCCTTTTCCTATAACCCCCACCTTCCTCTCTTCCCTGATTGCACAGTTGTGTTTTGTTCCCACTTAACTGATTTCCCGAGGCGTGCGTAGGTGATTCCCAATTAACCGTACCTACCGACTTGACGCTTTCCTTACAGGGTTGTCACGAAGACTCTCCCTCGGCGTGCAAGTCAGATTCCCCCCGGATCCACAAAACAGGAGCAAGATCCCGTGTGCCCACATTGTACCTGAATGGCACAAGCATCCTATGGAAGCCCCGGGTAAAAAGCCGGCCATGGCCTAACAATAGATAATCGGCTGACCTGGATTCCAGGATCCAAGCGCAAAAGGCCCTCCTACCAAATATGCAACGAGTTGGTCGTGTATGGCGCGGCTAACTCCTCATCGGGGACAGTGAGTGTGAACCAAGCTCGGGCCTCAGGCTCTTAGACGCAGCCGCTTCTGTCCTACTTTATGCCACGAGTCTCTCTACGACCAGCCCGACTACTAAGACTGGAGACCATGCTAATAACAATACTCATTCAAATCCGCGGCGTTCAGATCCGCGGTCGATACTTTTTAGCCTCCGGATCTCTTCCTCCTCGCCTGTTCTTCCTGCGTGGACGTCTGCACCCTAGGACATCTCATCGGTGCCTGCCCTTCGCAAGACGCTCCCTGCCGTAAGCCCAAGGCAAGGTTCCGCACTCTCAGGTTTCGAGTGGGTACTAAACCTCCCTCTTATTCCAGACTCGTCACCAACGGCCGGCCCTCCGTCGTCTGAAATTCATCTGCGCCTCAGCCTCTCATCGGTCCTCGGAGCCCGTCTGCTCTTCCGTTTGCCACGTCTTTCACTCCACAACCACACCCTCTCCAATCCCCAACCCTTCTTAAAAGCTAAGCGGTGCTCCCAGCCATGAGCAGCCGAATCGCAGTCTCGTTTCCTCGACACCCTCCCCCTCTCAGAACATTTTCGCAGCCACCACCAACACCACTGGCGCCGCTTTAGTGGCGCTCTTATAACAGCGAGAGCAGCTGTATCGGCGACGTCCCTCAAAAAGCCACGCGTAGCTCCGGTCACACCGATCGCGTCACTTACCCCGGTGCAGGAAGTTCATGTCACTCCGTTGCACACTGCGTCTGATTATGGCGCTGACATCGCTCGGGCAGCAGAGATTAAAAAAGACGACAGCCTTTACGATACATCCCTGGCTGTATTTACGTGGATTAAATGAAAGCAGTTGGACATTCAAGGACGGTCCGGGTTGTACGCCATTAGCCTCTTCTGTTCTTTGACTCCGGAGCGTCCGTCCGTCCGTCCGTCCGTCCGTCCGTCCGTCCGCGTGCGAACGTGCGTGCGTGCGTGCGTGCGTGCGTGTGTGTGTGTGTGTGTGTGTGTGTGTGTGTGTGTGTGTGTGTGTGTGTGTGTGTGTGTGTGTGTGTGTGTGTGTGTGTGTGTGTGTGTGTGTGTGTGTGTGTGTGTGTGTGTGTGTGTGTGTGTGTGTGTGTGTGTGTGTGTGTGTGTGTGTGTGTGTGTGTGTGTGTGTGTGTGTGTGTGTGTGTGTGTGTGTGTGTGTGTGTGTGTGTGTGTGTGTGTGTGTGTGTGTGTGTGTGTGTGTGTGTGTGTGTGTGTGTGTGTGTGTGTGTGTGTGTGTGTGTGTGTGTGTGTGTGTGTGTGTGTGTGTGTGTGTGTGTGTGTGTGTGTGTGTGTGTGTGTGTGTGTGTGTGTGTGTGTGTGTGTGTGTGTGTGTGTGTGTGTGTGTGTGTGTGTGTGTGTGTGTGTGTGTGTGTGTGTGTGTGTGTGTGTGTGTGTGTGTGTGTGTGTGTGTGTGTGTGTGTGTGTGTGTGTGTGTGTGTGTGTGTGTGTGTGTGTGTGTGTGTGTGTGTGTGTGTGTGTGTGTGTGTGTGTGTGTGTGTGTGTGTGTGTGTGTGTGTGTGTGTGTGTGTGTGTGTGTGTGTGTGTGTGTGTGTGTGTGTGTGTGTGTGTGTGTGTGTGTGTGTGTGTGTGTGTGTGTGTGTGTGTGTGTGTGTGTGTGTGTGTGTGTGTGTGTGTGTGTGTGTGTGTGTGTGTGTGTGTGTGTGTGTGTGTGTGTGTGTGTGTGTGTGTGTGTGTGTGTGTGTGTGTGTGTGTGTGTGTGTGTGTGTGTGTGTGTGTGTGTGTGTGTGTGTGTGTGTGTGTGTGTGTGTGTGTGTGTGTGTGTGTGTGTGTGTGTGTGTGTGTGTGTGTGTGTGTGTGTGTGTGTGTGTGTGTGTGTGTGTGTGTGTGTGTGTGTGTGTGTGTGTGTGTGTGTGTGTGTGTGTGTGTGTGTGTGTGTGTGTGTGTGTGTGTGTGTGTGTGTGTGTGTTTAGCTTTCCGAGTTCCCGCGGTCAAAGCCAGATAAAAAAACGTCTGGGCTGTTTCGTTTTCATTTTAATAATAATAATAATTGGTGTTTAGGGGGAAAGGAAATGGCGCAGTATCTGTCTCATATATCGTTGGACACCTGAACCGCGCCGTAAGGGAAGGGTAAAGGAGGGAGTGAAAGAAGAAAGGAAGAGAGAGGTGCCGTAGTGGAGGGCTCCGGAATAATTTCCACCACCTGGGGATCTTTAACGTGCACTGACATCGCACAGCACACGGGCGCCTTAGCGTTTTTCCTCCATAAAAACGCAGCCGAGGCGGTCGGGTTCTTACCCGGGATTTCCGGATCAGTAGTCGAGCGCTACTGATCCGGAGTTCCCGGGTTCGAACCCGACCGCGGCGGCTGCGTTTTTATGGAAGAAAAACGCTAAGGCGCCCGTGTGCTGTGCGATGTCAGTGCACGTTAAAGATCCCCAGGATGCAATTTCAGTTTCATTTTATTCGCTTCACTTTCCCCAATAATAAATGAGATGCACCTAATCCAATACAGTGGCTGCACGAGGAAGTCCTGTTAATTATGATAAATGCACGATGAAAAGTGCAACTGCACCTTCCAGAAAGCAAAGACAAGGGATTATGAAGAAATGTTTGCATTTGTATCTTGCCCTCATGGAGCACAAGTGACGTTGCGGAGGAAGCTCGGGAACACGCAGAGCAAAACGTTCAGCAAGAAAAACTCGGTTTTCCTTTCAGAGTGCACCAAACACCATGCAGGGCGCATCTTGGTGTGTCTCCTTTCTAGAACGCAGCTCGCGCTTTCAAAACGAATGAGCAGAATATTCAATCTAAGTAGTACATATTTCCGTGCTTATATGTAAGCTAAGGTACGGGTGAATAAAAGAAATCAGAAACGGGAGTCATGCACCAAACTGTCCTTCCAACGCCCGATGTTTTCGAGAGAATTTACAGACAACTCTTTGAACGTTACTTACTGGACAAAAAAACGTCCCGAGTAAGGCTCATTCTGAAACTATTAGTGTGGAAGCACCATTCCGGTGGGTAAACCCCAAGCAAGACCGCGTCGCCGGCGCGCACCTCCGTCCCCGCTCCCCAGAGCCATCGGCGTCGGAATCACGCGAGCAACCGCGCGGCGGCGATGGACGTGCGCTGCTGGTGCCGTGTCTTTTCATGCGGTTGCCTTTGAGGCGCTGGTCATGCAATTCTGTTTTCGCCCGTTTATAGAACGACATTTCGCACGTGGGCGTAGTGAGGACAAAACCACGGGCATGGCTCTTGCAGGTGGTCCCTAGAGAGCAACGTAGGAGGAGTGCGGGCCACCTAGGCCACGTGACTTTGAGGCGTCATCACAACGTTCCCATCGGTGGATGAACAAACTGCACACCAGTGGCAGCTGAATTAATGATTGATCGCTCGGGAAGAGCAAACTGGGCCGCACAAATCCCATCGCAGGGCAGTGGCACATCGCTAAACCGCTGCACCAGGATTGGTATGAGGACTCCCAGGGATCTATAAATGTAAAGCAGAGAACGACCTGCAAATATGAGTATTAACCCATTACGCAATCCCGCCATACCCTTAAGACGAAACTTAAGTTTCTCTTTTTTTTTCTGTGTGTCCACGACTGTCGGGAACAAAGTCACCGCGGTGTGCTAACAGTATTCAAAACGAAACTTCCACCAATCGAACTCTTCGGGACAGAAAACCCCATCACAAAATGTTTTGGGACAGTGGCCTAGTAACAAGAAACCTTGCTGTAGTATTGCGCAGCCACTTGCCTTAGAGCCAGGCCAGGTCTTTCGTAACAACAGGAGACTTTGCAATGCACAGAAAAATCTATCGTCGCGACAGAACGGCAATATGTTTTGTCGTATTTTGGGCAAGGCTGGAAAGAAACAACAAATAAACCAAAGGGCACTCCTTCAAGATTTATTCTGCTAGAGTGCAAAAACAACACAGCCGAGGCAAGAGGGTTGCAGTACGAAAAGCGTACAGCGTGCACGCAAGTGACATAAAAACAAAAAGAAGAGACATGAAAAAAAAAGTTTCTCTGCAGCTTCGCTTCCGGCTCTTTTTCACAGGCAGACCACTCTGTGGCGATCAACGTCACACACATCTCAGGTTTGAAGGAAGGCGTCAGTGGCGAGCGTTGATTCACCTGGTGATTTTTTTCAGCGGCTTGACAGGCCCGCCGTGATTTCAGTTACCCCTTTGGCCACGAACTGGGGC
Organism: Amblyomma americanum; assembly: GCF_052857255.1. Taxonomy (NCBI): domain Eukaryota; kingdom Metazoa; phylum Arthropoda; class Arachnida; order Ixodida; family Ixodidae; genus Amblyomma; species Amblyomma americanum. The sequence goes on along the minus strand of NC_135498.1, from coordinate 18,327,402 downwards.
ATGCAGGGCCCAGTACTTGGTCTGGAACAGCACCTGCCTGATGCGCAACTTGGCCATGGCTCGGCGGTACCTCTCCATTTGGCGTAGCTCCATGAGCACTTGTCGGCAGAATAGCTCCTCCTCGTCATGGTACGGAAGCTCAGGATCCAATGGAGCCGGGCCGCCGCCGCCTCCGCCGTTGCCGCCCGTAAACCAAATCGGGTTCCTGGACTCTGTGCCGACGGGGACGAAATCGGTGCAGGTGGCCACTGGCGACGGGACAGGCGAGCTCTTCGGTCTGGGCGGCTGACCACCAACGAAACTCGAGGGCGTGGCGCCTAGGTGGTTCTCCTGTGGTCGCTGCGGAGAGAAATACGAAAAAAGAGGAAGGCAGGGCGAATGTCAGGAGGATTGTGACCATGCTGGTACTCACACCGCGCAATCTGGCCATGGCATCAGGTATGTATAGCTGGCAACGGAAAACAAGCACTCGGTTAAGTGATGTCCTCGAGCGTTTCGCAGGGAACCAACTCGTGAAAACTTCCAAAAAGAAATGATCCAGAGTGCATGCATTACACAAAGTAGCGAAGCCAGTTGGTACATAAATAAGTTTACACAGCACAAACCAATACTCTGATTCCAGAAACTCGAAAGAGAATTATCTCTTCTTCACATATGACTGAATATGAAAAATAATCGTAAGTCCGCATTATATGCAGCGGTGATAATCAGCCTAGCTACATCCAATGCAAGACAAAAGCCTTTCCCTTATGCCTCCAATTAATCCTGTCCTGTGAGAGCTGGAGTCAGCTCCCTCTCTTAATCTCATCCTCAGCAATTCCGCACCAAAAAAAAAAAAGTTTTCCCCAATAGCTGTATCGGCAGCGCCATCTCTCGCTTCCCGGGGGATGGAGAGCACTTCTCGCTTCGCGTCTCGCGTCGTCTGCTTTCGTCCTTCTGCCGAAGATGAAAAAAAAAGGGCGCTGCTTGTGCAGCTGTTGGGAAAGAGTCTTTCTTGGTGTGGAGCTGGCGCATGCAAAGCATACTCTCACAGTATCAGGCAAGTGCTTCTTTAAAGCGTAGTATAATGTAAACGGACTGCTAAATCTGCGTGAAATTTTCGCGCGAAGGAGACAGCAGTTTCGGCGAGAGAATCATTATTCGGTTCTCTCTGCGAGACGCTAAAGTCTGCACCGCGCGGCTCAGAAGCACCAGCAACTTTTTCTTTAGGCTGCAGCGCACTGCAGGATTCTTTTAGTCACGACATATTACGACGTCAACATTGACTCAAAATTGCAGCCCTCAGTTTTGAAAGCCTCCACTCAGCTGAAAAAGTGGGAGTTCTGAAATGCCGCCCCAGATGAGCGCTGAACACGGTCGCACAATTTCAAGGCAAATCCCAACACCGGGTGGGCGGTTGTGTTTTAACTTTGGTTCTAAGAAAAGAAAAGGGTTCCTTGCACTTATAGGCAGGAACATTTCACTTCGTCAAAACAAGGCAAAAAAATGTGCATGGTTAAACGAGCTAGGCTTTCACGGAACACAGTTTTCTTCTTCATATCTCTTCGTTACAGGCCGTTCTGTCACAAGGCTTAACTGTACGCCTGTCAGAATCAAATCATTGTACAGACATGACTGCGGTGTGCGTTTCAAACACCACAGCACTGTGAAGAAAAGGACATCTGAAGGTAACTAACGCAGAACTGTAGTGAAGTTACCTCGGGACTCGTGGACAGGCGCGCTCTTTTGGGCGGCGGAGGATTCGGTGACATTATGCTGTCACGAGCGGGGTAGGAAGGGGGGGAAGGCGAAGATCTTTGCTCAGTCTTGGGTTGCGGTCGGGCCAAGGCGTGGTCCTGAGGTGCAAGTCCGCTACTACCGGACGCCTGCGGCACCGGCGGAGGAGGCGGCGACGAGGATCCGGTCTTCCTCGAGCTCGGCCGCACCTCGTCCTCATCCGACGAGCACTCGGGAGACGAAGGGAGGATCACGTCCGGTCCTTCGGCATCGAAGAACCCCGGATACACCTCCTCGCGTTCCCGCTTGACACCCTGCGCTTGCGCCATTGTGCAACGTCAGTCCACACCAAGAGGACGCAGATATTAGACCTCATTAAGTCTGCAAACCTTGAGCTCTGTTTCAATCATTCAACAACCCGTGCGTGCATTCATTAATTCATTCATTCTTTCAATAACCCGTGCATACGTTCATTCATTCACGAGTGTATGAATAGATTCGTTTTTTTCAGACACGCGTGAGGTACAAGCTCGTTGACAGGATCGGAACGACTATAGTGGATCAATGACGACTTTCAATACATTTTTTGAAATATTTCTTCCTGCCATTGCTCATGCTCGTTTAATAGCTGTACTGGAGCCATGACCCCCTAGCCATCAGCGCAGGAACAATATGAATTCAGACGCATTCGAATTCAACCCCCCCCCCCCTTTTTTTTTTACCACGCGCTTTTCTCTATCTGCACCACCACGAGCCAACTCGTCACGACACATAATAAGAATTGAATAGAATGCATGGGTACCATGTGTTTACGCTGTACTGCGTGCTGAGCTCAGAGAAAGCTGTCGCTGTGCTGCTGACCACCAGCAAAGTCTAAGGCTGCAGATTTTGTGGCAGCCTGGGCTGTTACAGCGGTCGCAATGGCTGCACGGTCGCGTCGACGGCGCTGGTCACGTGACCGGATGTATATGGTCTAAGGTGTCACTGTCTAGGCTACGACGTTGATGGGGCAAGCTCCTGCGGGGCTTTCGCTTGTGCCATATCAGATCCTAGTTTTTGCTCTTGTTGTTCCACTTGTAGCCTAATGTCTGTCTTGGTTTACACTACAGAGGAGAAAGATCAAGCAGCGAATGCGTACTACGGCGTTCATTATTAAACAATGGACAGATTTACCATAACGGAGACGTACTAGAAGAGGCGCATACCGTGTTACCGGTGTGGCAAGGGCGCGGCCGAGCGCAGGCAGCTCCTAGTTCTCCGGTTTATACTTCTCCGCTATGCTAAATCTCTCTAGTTTAAGCACAGAGGAGGCATGCTACAGTAGACGTACGCGGGACTACCAGACGCCGGCCGCGCACGCGTAGTGGCCCCGGCTGGCCCCGCCCCTGCCACCGCGCATGCGCAGAAGGCGTCCAGTAAACTCTGTTAGCTACCATGCGCCGGCGTTGATTGCATGCTGTCGTTTGCGATAGGTGGAGCTTGATGGGCAGCTCTATAAACAGACCGAGACACTGCAGCCAACCCTGGTGTTTCGATCTGCAGCTACATGGATAACTTTCCTGCGCTGCTTGCGTCGCACAACTTCGCCAAGGAGGCTTCGCACATTTCCTTGCGTTGAAAGCCACACTGAGCGCGACAGAATATACTATGAAGCTTTAGGGCGCTACAATCTTCCCAGTTGTACAGACGCCCACGGGCAACCGTTTTCCAGAACTGACGCCCATAGAAAGCAGAGAGGAAACCTTTATTTCCACCAAAAATGGTGGGCGTTCACACCTCGCAGAATGCACGCAGGCCACCGGAGGGTGTCCCCCATCGCACGCTAAGGACTAGTGGATGAACTTTGCCACAGCCTTAGACGCCAGATGGATTATAGAGCTTTGTAGCTTTGCATCGAGGCATCGCCGTGTGGCCTCCCACAAAGTTTAATTTTTGAATTTGCCGTCCCCTGGGGACGGAAAATTTACAACTGTCCTGTCAGCCATAAGAAATTTGAATTAAATGGTGCTGTCAACGACTGTCAGTACACCAGACAACCTCGTCCCTAGCATACTTAAAACCTATGACATGCACCTGTAAATTACCTCTCTAGCACAACATGGGTAAGGAGATGAACGGATGTACCCCATTAATTCGTCCCTGTTAATACTGACGACTCGAATTATGATGGGGTTTTTCTGCGGACCAAGCTTTTTCAAAGCATGCACGCCTCGTTAATACAAAGACGCGTTTTACAGACAATGGACCGGGTGAAAATGCACGGAGCCGAATAGTACTCATGTAGTTTTGTCCCGTTAATACGGAGAGCGATGAGAACAGAATCCCGAGCGCCTCTACCAGATGTCCCGCCTCTTGCATTTTGAATGCAGAACAACTAGAAAATGCAATGCGAAAGGGAAATGCCGCTGTAATGGCCTCCAGTGTGTGCGTGTGCCCGTGTGCGTGCGTGCGTGCGTGCGTGCGTGTTTCAATAAGAGGCACTTCATCACACCAAGAAGCGTCATCACGCGTCTTATGAACCGCTAGGTGCTTCAAACGGGCTTCAACCTACAACCACGATTTTGAAGATACTCGCAACCAGAGCAATGCACCTCGAGCTTCCAAGATTGCCTAATTTCGACTTCATGCCAGCCGTATGCACAGAAGCACTCCGTAATCATGAAGCGTTTTTTTTTCATAACATTTCTTTTTGTTTCTTCGTTATTCGTTCTTACGGTCGACTCGATTTTTAGACACTTTTTCTTGGGAACTAAAGGGACCATACTAACGAGGCACGGCTATGTATGCACACCGGAGGAACCAAAAAAAAATAAAATCAAGGAAACCATATCGGAGTGACGTTTTTTTCAATGGTGGTGTAGTTTAGGGTGGGAAATGATTGTGTACGGCCACAACATGACGAATAAAAACACGCTACAAAAATTACTGCTTGATCTTAACACCGAGTTTCTCAACTAGCTTGATAAAAACAGCGTTTGCTCTATGGCTAATCGGCTCATGATGAAAGACGGATTACTTCATATTGCAACACACAGCCCATAAAGGTAGACGGGACAAGCGCTTATTCCTTCTAACTTTATGTTCTATGTGTTGCGCTATGAACAAATCCGTCATTAGCTTGATTAAAAGACTAATTAATGGCTTTCTTCCGTGCCAAAAAGGAGGGAGTGCCTAGAAGATTTCAACTACGTGAGTTCTATGACAGGCACCAAAAACTCAGTAGACAGGCAGTTTTGCAACGGTTATCCCTCCACCGAAAGGCCGTCGCCGCGTCCTAGACTGAACCCGCGACCTCACAAAGCGCCATTAGCACAACGCCAGTAACTGAAGGCCAGTAGCAAAACGCCAGTATCATAGCGCTTGTGGTAGAACATCTGCCTCTTATTCTGGAGGTGCTGGATTCGATCCTCAGTGCCTCTAGGCACCCACCGAATTTCAAATGGGTACAAGATTTCCCCCGGCCTGTTGATCGGCTCCTCTCGGGTGAAATGCTTGGAAAACGGCCTTTGACCAACCTCGCCCCTCTCGGTTAGGTTGGATAAAGGCCCTTTTCCAAGAATTTCACCCGAGAGGAGCCGAGGTTGGCCAAGGGCCCCTCAAAGTTCCGTGTCAGAACCACAGCGGTGACTACGGTGCTGAAGGACAGGTCGCCAATGCAGCCAAAGCGGCAGCGTGACCGCAGAATGAACCGATACGACAAAGCGCACACTCACAGTTCGACGCGACGCCCGTGGACGCACAAGTGTGGGCAGCATGGCGTCGATCACGCAGTGCAGCCCGTCGAGGGGTCCCGACGGCAGGTCGACGGTGGGCGGCGACTGCACGTTCGGGTCGCAGCAGATGACACTGCGCAGGAAGTCCCACGAGCGGAAGTGCTCCCAGCGGGAGACGTAAGGGCGCAAGGCCGGCGACTTCCTCGACGCAGCCTCCTTCCTCAGCTCCTTCACAAAGTAGTCGCGCAGGGACTTGATCTTGTCCTTCACGTTCACCACTGGGAGGAAAAGGAAAAGGCAGAAAGACAGTTGTCGACGTGCGCTGGTCACCGCGATTGTACCCACTGCCTCTCACAGTTTGTCGCTGCTGAAGTGACATCCGATGCAGGTAGATGAGAAGCGGGACACCCGAAGAGCCTCGAACGTATGAAATGCGCTTGGTCGGTTTGCGGCTGCGACTCCCATATTCAACTACAGCTTACGACCTGGGCAGCGGAAATCGCCGCCAAGCATGACATGGAGGCCACGAATGGTCGGCCACATACCCTCCCCCGAGATTGTCGCCATTGCCGTGGTTGCACTCCTCGGTTCCGCGAGACCACAATCTTGAAAAAATTCGCGTCTAAACTAAGTAGAGAAGTGTAAGAGGCCTACCCTAGTAAGAAGGAACCCGGCTCGTGTGTCAGCAAAACCTCGGTAAACTTGTCTGATAAAGAGTTTTCATATCTGGACAGCATGATGCCCCGTACACGTGCCAGTGTTACGTGATGATCGCTTGTCAGGTTACTGTGTGATTGCGATGATTATATAAGTCAGACGCACCATTGTAATAAACCAGTTGAATTTCCACGCTCTGTCCTGTTGGATTCTTTTCCTCGTCCCTTGTCGTTTTGCGCGGTTCCAAGATGCATTCTGCTACTAGTCACCAACTATCCCGCCTCTAGTATTGCGGCTAGTGTGCCGCCGCCTGTGCAGCACGCGCGGTGCACACAAAACCCTATTAACCGGTCATGTTACAACACTGTGTTCACAACGCTCGATGCGATTGTAAACATAATAATTGGTTTTTGAGGAAAGGAAATGGCGCAGTACCTGTCTCATATATCGTTGGACACCTGAACCGCGCCGTAAGGGAAGAGATAAAGGAGGGAGTGAAAGAAGAAAGGATGAAAGGGGTGCCGTGGTCGTCCCCAGGTGGTCGAAATTATTCCGGAGCCCTCCACTACGGCACCTCCTTCATCCTTTCTTCTTTCACTCCCTTCCTTATCCCTTCCCTTACGGCGCGGTTCAGGTGTCCAACGATATATGAGACAGATACTGCGCCATCTCCTTTCCCCAAAAACCAATTATTATTAATTATCAAAAAAACCCGAAGCCTCCTTGGCCGTTGCTCTCTTCCTCCCTCCTTTCAATTCGTCTTTCACTCCTTTCCTCGTGGCGCAGGTTGGGTGTTCACCATGAGTGAGAGAGTTACTGCGAGAGAGTTAATGGCAGGTTCCCGAGAGGGAGTATGGCACTTTCACAACATGGTCCACGCCCAAATATGGTACAGACTACAGGAAATTTGACGAAGTGAGCTTTGCCGAATTTCGCTGCCTCTGAATCTGTGTGGTCTGGAGTAAGACAAGCTTCAGCTAGTCTCAGAATGAAACTGGTCGCGAAATTGGGTCGCTTACCTCCGAAAATTTGAAAATTGAGTGTGCTGTGATATGTCAATGCACGTTAAAGATCCCCAGGTGGTAGAAATTATTCAGGAACCCTCCACTACGACACCTCTTACTTCCTTTTTTATCTTAGTCCCTCCTTTATCCCTTCCCTAAAGGCGCGATTCAACTGTCCGCCAACATGCGAAACAGATACTGTGCTATTTCCTTTACAGGGAAACAGATACTACGCTATTTCCTTTATTTCCTTTACTGCGCTATTATAGTGGCTTCTGCAAGCTCCTCAAACGTTTTGTGGGTACCGAGGTTAAGCAGCCGTGTAGTAGAGGTGCTGGGGGGTAGGCGGAGGGCGACCTTCGTGCAGCTCCTGAGGAGCGGGTTGATGCGGTCTCGCTCCTTATGTTTTAGGTGGAGGTAGGGGAATGAGTACGCCATGCGACTTGTGATGTAGGCTTGGGTGAGGAGGAGGGTGTTCCGCTCTCGCAGACCCGCGCCGGTTCGCCACGCGCCGAATGAGACGGGTGGCTTGCTGGGCTTGTGTCTGGAGAGTGTGGATGGCGTTGCCATGCGCGCCGTGGGAGTGAAGGACGTGGCCCAGGATGCGATTCTTGGAGACCGGGGAAATTGCTGCAGTGCCGTATGTCAGCTAAAACGCTGTCAGCGCTAATGCACTCAGGCCATCTCTCTCTCTCACCACCGCCACATGTATCAAAGCACGAATAAGGCGTCCGCATATCCAGGGGTGCGCCCTTCCTTTGCTCAAAGCCATCGCCTTCCAGAACATTGCCAACGCTAATGAACTCTGTGAACGCCGACGTATTTCGGTTTGTATATCCTGGTAATGCTCAGCTAATTTTTTTTCATGTTTCCTCGAAAAAGCAGACCGCGAAACGCGCTCGAAGCTGCGCCAAAATTGAAAATTTATTTTCAGGGAAAGAAAATGCGCAGTGTCTGTCACACATCTCGGCGGACACCTGAACCACGCCGTAAGGGGAGAGAGAAAGAAAGAAAGAAATAAAGAGAGTAAGAGAGAGAGAGGTGCCGTAGTAGAGGTTTCCGGTATAATTCGACCACCTGGAGAAGATCTTTAACGTGCACTGCCATCGCAAAGCACACAGGCGCCTTTGAGTTTCGCCTCCATCGAAACGCTGCCGCCGCGGTTGGGTTTGAAACAGCGTACTACGGCGGTTTCTCGCGTTCCCTTCCTTGTGTTCTGTGTGTGTTCGCGCCTAGTACCAAAGATAAATTGTGACCGACTCGCCCAAGAAGACGTTCTTTTAGGCATACTACGGATCAGTAGCCGAGCGCTCTAACCACTGAGCCACCGCGGCGGCTAGGAAGCTGCGGAGTCGCGTGTCACGCTCGCGATGCCGTCGCGAACAACTACCCTAACGCCGTGCAGTCCGGAAAGCGAGAGCAACGCGGGCGCGGCGCCAAACAAAAAAAAAAGCTGTACTGGCATCCATGTATCTCAATGAATGAGGCGCCATAAAAATAAAACGCTGTCGAAAACAACCTGCGGAAAGAAAAGGCCGTAATAAACTGCCCTAGCTTAAAGCGCAGGACCTTACTGCCCTATGGGTAGACTTTTTCCCGCGTTAGGCTTAGTCATACCATAAGCCTCAATTGGAAATGTTTTGTGACCTTGAAATGAAAGCTATAAATGCGAAAATGGCTCAAAGGAGTCTGTAAAGTTGAAATGGAAGCTAGAAGCGCGAGAAGACGGTATCAGAAGGCGTGCTGCTCTCACGCGCTCGCGATCCCGCCGCGTCCGGCGGTCACCGCAGTGACCCAGAAAATTTACCCCTGAGGACAGAACGCAGGATGCATCTACAGATCGCTACACTCTAACAAAACGCTTGTCTCAAATGTGCTACTCCTTTAGACCAAGACAAGGAAGAAAAAAAGCAAGAAGCAACGTCCTCCCACAACACGCTATCTCTTCAGAAGGAAATAGAACGACGCCGAAACGTCGGAAAGCTCACCATTAAACTCGTTGTCCAAGCCCTGAGCGATGGCGTTGATGGCTTGTTCGCGACTGTCCTTCTTGTAGTACTCGGGGTGACGGTTGTCCCACAGTAGGCGGTACATTCCGTACAGGCTGATCAGTCGAGCCTCCTTCTCGTTCGTCCAGCTCTGGTTGTTGCTGCGCTGACCGCCGCCACTTGTGGAGCCGCCCGCGGAGTCCATGGTTCCCCAGAAGCCACTGCCTTGCCGCTGTCGATTCTCGATCCCGAAAGACGATTGTCGCCCGCGCCGCCGCTGCTTCGAAGGCTGGAACGTAGCCGCTGCCTCGTGGAACGGGCGAAAACGTGGCGCCTCGTGGCGTGTCCGCAATCGTGAAGACAAAGCGCCGATTTTTTCCTATGCTCCAGCTCCACGCGGACGCGGCGCGCGAGGACTCGAACACGCGTTCGGCGCAGCCACGGCACTGCAGAAGCACGGGCGAGGACGAGGAGGTCGTGATAAGAGAAAAAAAAATGAGCGACAATTAAAAACAATGGTTATGAGGAAATTAAAGGCGCAGTACTGCCTCACTATACCGTAGCCTCACTCTAAGTGGACACCTGAACACAGTGTGAGAGGGAAAAGATGGAGGAAAAAGTGTAATAAGTAAAGAGAGTAAAAATCATTAGAGTAATTTGGCAATTATTAATTACTAATTAGTAAATTTGATGTGTTAAATTATTTAATTTGTACTTAATATTTGTTTAATTTGTTCATTAGTATATTTGTGATTAATTATTAGAAATACTAGTGGTTGGTCTAGTATACGATAATGCACTGCTCATCCGCAAGGCGCCAGCATACAATGCACCTGCGCTTCAGCCTACTGCGCATGCGTGTGACGGCACTGAGTGGCGCCACCGGCAATCGGTCGAGTGGGAAGAAAGACCCGCCGCGGTGGCTCAGAGGTTAGTGCGCTCGGCTACGGACCCGGAGTTCCTGGGTTGGAACCCGACCGCGGCGGCTGCGTTCTTATGGAGGCAAAACGATAAGGCGCCCGTGTGCTGTGCGATATCAGTGCACGTCAAAGATCCCCAGGTGTTCGAAATTATTGCGGAGCCCTCCACTACGGCACCTCTCTCTTCCTTTCTTCTTTCACTCCCTCGTTTATCCCTTTCCTTCCTAAGTGGGCGGAATCAAATCCCAGCCACGGCAGCAGCGTTTCGATTGGGGTGGTATGCAAATTCTGTGCGTGCACTGTGCAATGTCAGCACAGGCGTTAAGCAACCTTGGGCGGCCGAAATTAATCCAAAGCCTTCCACTACGGTGCATATTTCTCCTTTTCCTATCACCCCCACCTTCTTCTCTTCCCTGATTGCACAGTTGAGTAGATTTTGAAATGGGAAAAGTTTGGTTGATGAATTGTAATTAGTTAATTAAATTGAAATAATGAAAATAAATGGTGAGTTTGAAGCGGGTTTTGTGTGACTGATTCGATGAAAAACGACGAAAATGCGTGATAATGCTTACTTAGTATAAAAATTAATTAAAAATCAAAGAAAATGAAAATAAAAACAACAAAATTTCAAACAAAAATAAAAGTGAAAGTGGAGGAAGAGAGGAAAGGGAAATGCTTGCACATTTCCTCTCTTAAGCAGACTTAAGTGCAAGCCTGTATTTTTTTTTCTTTATGAACTGGCTATAACTGGAAATAGCTGCAAAATGTAAAACACAGGATCATCGATTAGTTACAGCCCCGCCGCGGTGGCTCAGTGGTTAGAGCGCTCGACTACTGATCCGAAGTTCCCGGGTTCGAACCCGACCGCGGCGGCTGCGTTTTTATGGAGGAAAAACGCTAAGGCGCCCGTGTGCTGTGCGATGTCAGTGCACGTTAAAGATCCCCAGGTGGTCGAAATTATTCCGGAGCCCTCCACTACGGCACCTCCTTCTTCCTTTCTTCTTTCACTCCCTCCCTTCTCCCTTCCCTTACGGCGCGGTTCAGGTGTCCAACGATATATGAGACAGATACTGCGCCATTTCCTTTGCCCAAAAAACCAATTATTATTATTATTATTATTATTATTACAGTTGTTCCGCTGCACGGCTTAGAGTAGCCAAACCCCAACCCTTTGTGCCCTTGACTTTTGACAAAGGGTGTCGCACGCTTTACGTGTCTCAGCACTCGTTCCGAGTCGGACGCCTGTGACGACTCATGGGAGCGCCAGGTTCTGCGGCTTTGCAACGGCACGCTTCGTTTCGCTGGGAGACCGCGATCATGACGCGCACTTGAAAAACGCAGCTGGCCACTCTAGGCCAATCACAGGCTAATTAGGCGACTCCTGCCCCTCCCCCTCTTCCAGCGTGGAGCAGCTGATGAAGACAGACAGCGACAGGCCTCCTGCGGGATGGGTTCAATTACAACGGCCACTCGTTCCCGCGGGGCAGCGTGCGCACAGCGGTGCCATCTCTCGTCGAGGCGCGCTATCTGCGCGTCGGGATGTCGTCGCCAGCTCCAATTAAAGAGGCCTAATTGAGAAATGCCCCGGCTCAACGAGTCCCGCACACCCTTGTGCTGAGAGTTTTGGGCACGCCTTCTTCTTTCTTTCCTTATCTTTTTTTTTTTCATTTCACTTCTTTATTGCACTTGACATCGGCCAGCCGTTGGCGCCACGCGCGGCTGAAAAGTGCGCGGCCGTCATTGCTTCGGTTTTGTCTCTGTGCCAGAGATACCGTGACGTCACAGTGTCCTGCTCGCGCCCTTCCCTTTTCCTCGCATTTCCGTCCGTGGTCCAATTTTGCTGTGGTCGAGGTCACTTATTAGCGCAGCGAAGAGCTCTCAAGGTGACTTTAAAGCGAGTCTGAGCCGCTGTGCCGAACATGTAGCACTTTATTGTCAGCGGCATTCGGACAGCACCAAGCGGGTCTCGGCTTCCCGCTAATATAGGAATTAATGTACGTAAAGATATAATTTTTTTGTTGCCTCGCCATTTGCTTCCGGGCTCTAAACAGCTCTTGCAGGTCCTTTGTTTCGCTTGTTTCAGCCTCCGTCATGTATATAATACAGAAGTCGTCACTAGTCGGCAGCCTTCTTGCACAATGGGGAAGGAACGCACGTTCAAGACAAGCCCGTCATAAATACAGAGCGTTTCATCTAAGATTTTACGCGATTTTTTAAAAATAGGATTTTTGAGTTAGAAGATTGTTTCTTTTTTTTTAGCATAGCACTGTCCATGGTGCAGTACATCAGAATGTAAAGCTAAGACGTGCTGACTAGCGAGCAGACCGGTGAACTAATATTGAATAGTTAAAATTTTTAACTGTTACTGTTAGCCTACTTAATTATTGAGAGGCGTGTAGCCCACCGTAAGTAATATCTATATCAGTTTTTATAATTTCTAAAATGCTGTCGCCTTCGATCGGTGCTGTAGCCCAACAATTAAGATTTAGCTATTTCGTCGAGTTACCTGCCTGGCCTGGAAAGGTTGCTTTGCCTGCAAGCTACTCGAAAGTGCGTGTATTTTTGCGCGATTTACGTCACGTCACGTCGTTACTGTTTTGGTCAATTTGACCTTCACTACAGACATACGCGTCCTTCACAAACGTAGGTAGTAATTAAAAGCTAACGCTCCTAAAAGTTCATCGGGGGCCAGCACTAAGGCCCAGTGAAAATTCAAATTTGGTCAAGTAAGCTAAATAGGCTGTAATTTTCTAGTTTTGCGTGTTATCGCCTTCGACATTGTTCCCAATGCTGCCTCTCTTACTGTTTTACGATTTTTGACTCTTTCTCAGTGTCTATGGGGAACAGATATATCAGTGGCAGATCTCCACCCCGACCTACGGTGCCACCAAGGACACCTCTTCTACAACTGTCCGATGATTCCGCGCGCTCAGACTTTCCGCTGTATAAAATTGTACTGTATTGTACCAGCACGGCGATGTATATATTTCTTAGAATTAAGAAATGTAACCTCAAAATTTGTCCTCGAAACGCCCAGTGTTTGCGCCAGATTAAAGCTGGTTCTCATTGGAAGAAGAAAATGAACAATAATGGTGATGGCGTTCGCAAATGCATGCGCGCACTCAGCGCGAGTCACGCTCGGAGAAGAAGCGCACAGCTGCCCTGGAAACACACCTGCCGACCGCTGTCTACAGACACGAGCGCGCAGATGTCGTCGCCTACGGGGAACGGCTGCAGTCGTTCAGTAGAAGATGGCCACCCCAAGGCCGCGGACGACAGAGGGGTGGAGGCGTCGGGTGGAACAAAGCAGCGACGACTGTCACCTTGCAGTGGTGACGAGCCCGGCAGGCGGCAGCCTTCCGTGCCTGGCGCTGTCTTTCCAACGGTCAAGCGGGACGCCGTGAGCATGCGGCGGGCCTGCATTGCGTTCGCAGTCTTGGTGGTGGCCGTGGCTACGCGCTACATCGTCGGCACGCGGCTGATCTCCATCGCCCGGCCTCGCCTCGCGCGAAGTCCGGCCGCCCACGGGGACAAGAGGGGAGCCCCACGGATTCAACCGCCAGGCTGCCTCCGCGGTGCCTTGCGAGGCGCCACGATCTAGAAGCTCAGAGTCGTAGCCGCCGTCAGCGCTACTGCTGCATCCTTGTCACGCACTCGTATATCTTCTGCCAAGGACTGGCACCGCTACTCTACAAGTATTTCATTGAAATTATACAGAAAATAAATGCTTGCCATTGGAGAAATAACGTGCCAATTTCAAAGGCATGACGTCGGGCAAGAACCTTTGGTAATCAGAATCGTTATCTAAAATTGTAATCATGTCCGCAAAACTCGTGCGGTTTTAAGTCTGCAGTAAAGCTCCGCCCATATTTAGGACCGATGCACAGAATTCCTCCACAACAAAAACGTAGGCCGTTGTTAAAACTTCTCTTGTCGCCTAAACAATAAGCTAATCACGGGAAAACTGTTATAAGCTCTAGAATGTTCTTATCTGGCTTGTTTAATAAAGTCAAACATTAAGATGATAATTTCGTTTACTTTTGTGGCTGGCTAGCGGAGTAATACAGTACGCCACTGACCGTGGCCCAGTGTTAACTGTTTTTTTTTAAGTTGTATCGTACTATAATGCCGATGTGGGGAACCTTCGCCAGGCAGTCAGGAGTATATTCTGTATTAAAGATAACGGGCTTTATATTTTAGACGTGAAAAACTATTTTAGTTTGATAGCATTTAGTGTGTTTGCCTGAAGCCTGCATTTTAGATCGAAAGCTCTACTCTTCGCACTACAACTCCAAAGGTCAAGTTTGGTGCACGGTTGAACTTGAGCCGGCGGAGCAGGTGTGTGGCTAGTGACGTCATAGCACGTGACCCGCTTTGGAGAGGCGCTTCAGCTGTGCTCACCTGAAGCCTTGCCACTGCGATACCACGTGACTAGGCGAGGGCTTAATATCTGCTCGTCGCCACTTGGTCGCTCAGTCACCTTAGTCACTGCCAGCAAAGACCAAGGCACTCCAATGGATTTGCTGCAGTGACCCGTGAGCATCAAAATATTGCCGGAGTTGGCCTTTAATAGTGCTTTTGCTTGCATCACTAGGTTTACCAAGTGCTAAACTAGGTCGCGAGGGTTGCTCAGGAAGAGCAACCGGGATCTGGCAAAGCCCACCGATGGTGGTGGTGGTGGTAAAAACATTTATTAATTATAAAGAGAGGTGTTGGGGTCCGTGACCTGAAGGGTCACGCCCTTACAACCACTAGGTGGGGATGCCTAGTCAGGCACCCCATTGGCGGTTGCCGCAGCCCGGGCAACCGATGGCAGCGCCTGCCGTCGGAGCGCAGTGGTGCATCGCTTAACTACTGCGCCAGGAAGTGGTATGAGGACTTGCAGGAATCTAGAATGTAGAGGATGACAAATTCCACATATATAAGCATTAACCCATTAACGTTACCACGTGATGTCCTTGGGGCAGAGCTTTAGTGACCTTTCCAGTTTTTCGGGCAGCGGTAGAAGTGGAGTCAGATGCAAGCTGAACACAGTCCTGACATTAGTGTGCGCAGATGACTGATCCTATAAAAGTCGGTATTCATTTCACTTGTGGGCTTCAATGCCACATCTGCGTGCCAACATACTATTCCCCCGAAATGTTAGAGCGAAAGCACTATTCCAGACGTATTAACCTCGAGCAAGAATGTCTCGTGCTTCTTGTCTTGAGACCTAGTGGTGTCATCACAACCTGGTCACCAGATTGTGAGCAAAGTGACCACCATGGCAGGTGACAGTTAAAGTCATGACTGGTTGAGACAGGTTGCTCGGCAAGAGCAACATGTGTCGCTTAATCCCTACCGGTGGCTGTGATAGAAACAGCCATCTGCCAGTCCAGCAACACATCCCTTAACCGCTGCGCCACTGCACTGGTGGTGCTACGAGGACTCTCTGCGATCTATGAGTGTTAATTAGAGTGACAAATTCTGCACATATAGGCAGTAACCCACTAAAGCCCTTAAGGCAGAGCTTAAGTGTCCCCTGCTTTCACACGTGTACTCAGTTTAACTACGTTTAACCACTATCACTTTTTTCTATCACGCTGGTTGGCAGCACCTCTAGATAATTGGACAGTTCACCATAATCTTTAGATACATATTCACAGCACAAATTGACCTTGCATAGTTGTATCTGACATGGATAACGACTGTGCCGTATGCAGTTACAATGCAAGCACTGCTTTGGAATCAAACAAAGTCACACCCTGATGCCAGGAGAAAGTTTTATTCGCATCCACCACAAATATAAAGATGACTCAGTGGACGTTCCATGTGGTTGCAGCAGGGAACCTGCTGGTTGCGTCAAAAAATATTTGCTTTATAAATATGCTTTTATATCAAAGTGCTAAGTGCATCACACGAGATTTAGTTAACTGACGCAACAGACTAGAATGCACTTCCATCAAAGCAACATCACTCATTACGTCAACAATCTTTGCGGCTGAAATTGTTGGGCAGTGATATTCAAAAGAATATCCTGAGGGATTGACAACTGCTTGGGAACAAATTGCACGTCATATCAAGGAACTGCTAGTGCACAAACTTGTACAGGAAGACAATATCACGTGTACCCAACGTGCAAAAGGGCAAGCATGCAGGTCATCATCTTGCATTTCAAGAAGCTGGAAAAAAGTAAAGAACACAAGACATAATACTCAAGCTTTCCTTTCTATCGTCAACGATTTGCCTACAACGCAGAGAATGCATGCTAGTACATGCTATACTCTCCATCATAGGCGAACGGGCCACTGAAAATCCTACCTTACATCTGCACACACGTTTCCGTGCAGTCTACACCTAATCCTGGCCACTAACATGTGCGCTTTTCTAACTAAACTGTATGTGATCATTTTCACTCTTAAACCCTAGCCATACCAGCACCTAATCTGCAACCTGGCCTACAAAAACGATTTTGAGAAGACAAACAATTAAACTTGTTACCTGATCTACATGAACAAAAATACACCAGCCCATACAAGCACAAGTTTGAACACCTGGGAGTGCTTTCAGGTCATGCTCTGGTGATGTAAGAGTATCATGGCCATGCTTGAGTCATGCAGTTGTAACATGACTCAAGCATTCTAATTCTAACAAGCGTTTTCACTTGGAGCTTTCCTAAATAGGAGCTGCACTCTGTCTCATGCCAAAAAGTGGCATCTTGGGAGTGTACGTCTCTAAAGCGTTATGAATATAAATGAACCTAACTGCATTTCACTAGCACCTACAAACATTTACAATAGGTACTTCTGTACCATGCAGATAAAAGAATGCCTGGGTTTTATCAAGAAGATAAATTCATTAATAATATGGCATTAAGGCATTACCACACTTGCAAAATTAAATCTTAGTGCAGAGGCTCCTTATCAAGCTTCACAAGTTCAAATTTCTGCCTAAAACTCGGGTCAATGCCATGCAAATGCCGAGACAGCATCTTTTTCGCCCTCTCTTCTTTACCACCAAAAGTACAACAAATGCAAGCGTTACTGCATTCACAGCCTGTCAAGCAAAACTTCCAAATCTGATGACTTTAGTCGATATCTGGGTATGTAACTGCAAACAGTCTTGAAGAAAAGAGCACAAAAAACTGATTGCTTACCACAGGGATGGCAGGATGTCACAGCAAAACTATCAGCACAGCAAATCGACACAAGTACAGAAGGAAAGGTGCACAAAGTAATTTACACATCGACAAAGTACCAACGCTGCTGAGTATCAACATAGCATCTGTCTAAAACCACTTTCATTCCTATAGACGACGTCACAAAACAGCTATAGGTGTTTACCAACTATGGTCACAGAAAATAGTTTCTTACTTACATGCTGTTACCTGACAAAGGACAAAAGAAATGCTGCAAGGTCAGTACTTTTTCATAAAATGATGCACAAGACAAATGCACATGTGCTCCAGCAAGAAGTGGCTTTCTACAGGATGTTATCCTGATAATGCAAGACACACACTAAGCCCTTTGACTGATATCACAATCTTCTCACAAATTACAAGTGAAAGACAGCACATGCCAAAACTAAATGCTGTTTCACAAAGAGACATCAGCAGCATATTGAAACAGCTTTTGTCTGCCTTTTGTCTGCATAAAAGAGCAGCCCTGCTCGGCCAACCCACAAGACTCTACACACCTCAAACGAGCTCAGACAAGCATCTCGTTGAGGATACACCTGTTCACAGGCGTCAAGCATTGCCCACGTATAGCTCTTGTCAGTACTTGTGAAAGATCTCACTGCTACACTTTGATACTGTAAGATTTGCCACCCGTTTAAAGATGATGCTTATTACCACAGATCATCTGCGCCCTGATGAGAGGGTAAAAAAATGCACTCTGGCGCCCACAATAGTCAAACTTTGCTCAATGAGCAGAAAGATCATGGATGTGTATTGAACATGGCCATGACAATCTCATGGCAACTCTGTTAAACCAAGTTATTAGGAAAAAAATGCTATACCAACCTTGAAAATGCAATCTTTAAAATGCTTGTGTGTGATAAACAGTCAGCTGCCACAACAGTGACCCCTTGTCCTACTGCTAGCATGATGACGCAAGATTAGGGATGCCCAAGAGGGCTGTGATTCTAAGTTTATGGCTATATAGTTCTGTGATCAAAAATACTTTTCAACTTGCTGCTTTAAAATAATAAACACTATTTACCTTTAAGACTGAAAACAGGGAAACCACGGCACCACATTGCAAGAACTAAAATACCTAAGGGCACTGCACAAAAATGAGACAGAGTACCATCAGCAGTAGCCTGGCATGAATAACAGTATACTGGCTGTTTACTGATTAATTTTCTGGTCGGTACAGAACTTCCAAAGTCCTACTGAGTGGTAAATCTTTTCTGTCAGACTGTAGTACAATACCAAAAAACAGATGCCTAATGGTAAAATTAACCAAATAACTGCAAAGTACAGAACTCGTTCTGTCCATTCTTTCTCTCTATGCTTGTGTTTTTGCACCGATATACCCTTCTGCAGTCATGTACCAACTGGCCCAGCTCACAAGATGTCAGTACTATAGTCAAATGCAACTCAAGAATGAAGCTGCAAGTGCCCCTCTCAAAGGAGGCCCTCCAGCCAATGGCACTGACTGATTTTCCGCACCTTGTTGTTACTCCGTGGTTAATGCCTTGTCACCCTACAGTGATCTATGTTTAATCCCGTCACACTATTGTGACAAGGTTTGGTTTATGGTTTATGGGGTTCAACGTCCCAAAGTGACTCAGGCTATGAGGGACGCCGTAGTGGAGGGCTCCGGATAATTTGAACCACCCGGGGTTCTTCAACGTGCAATGACATCGCACAGTACACAGGCCTCTACCATTTCGCCTCCATAGAAATGCGACTGCCGTGTCCAGGATCGACGATGATGATGGACTTTTACTGCACAAGGGCATCTATGGCCAAAAAGCACCATGCCACATGGTATCTGCTCAAAGTGGGGTCAAAGACCGGTACTAAGCATTTCACCTAACATAAGCCGAGCACCAGACCAGAGGAAAGCTTGTACCTATTGTATCATCGGTGGGTATGCAGCGGCACTGGGGATCAAACCCTGCACCTACTGCATGCGAGGCAGATGTTGAGACCACTAGGCCACCGCTGCGGTGTGGCCGGGATCGAACCTGAGTCTTTAAGGTCAGCAGCCGAGCATCATAACCACTTAGCCACAGCAGCAACTATTGTGATAAGGAATTAACCACAGAATATCCACAACATCATGAAAATTGGTTGATGTCATTGGACAGGAGGCTTCTTTTAGAGAAGCATTATTGCCAAGACAACATGCTTTAAGTGTTTACATGCAGAAAATTTCCACAGAGGTGAAAGACCAAGAGTGAATTCTTGGAGGTGCACAGAGCCATTTGGCAATGCACACTCTAATTCACGATAGAAATTAACATTACTGCAGGGTCAAAGTGCACAATGTCAGAATGTTAGAGACAATGTGAACAAACATTGAGCCCAACACGGTGTTAGTGCATGATGCTAGCAGTGAGTACACAATAATAGTACAAAGTGCGCAATGTCATGAACAGCATTTATAGCACTCTGAATAGTTTAATGCATTCTCACCCTTGTCTTTTGTGAAAATAAAAAAAAATTGCCTGGATGTGTTCCAGCCTCTTTCTTTCCATAGCTAAAGAGTTCAGCACCAACTAATCCTCCCAATTTCCCCCACTGATCATCCTAACTGCTCACTACAGCTACTGATGGTACTCTATTCACATCATTATTACAGAATGCACCAAAAATCTGGGATTAGTTGCCTTTGTTATGCTAGACATTGTGTATGTATTAGTGCCGAAGACGGTCTGAAAAAATTATCATCTGAAATGTTTGGCACCGAGTATAAACCTGTCCACCTTGGAGAACTTTTAACTCTTAATGAAACATTCAAGCAAAAGGTCCAACGAACCTAGTACCACAATTTTGAGCTAGAAAAGCATAGCACTACTATTGCAACTACAACAGCACTGTCAACTATGCTTTGTACTCTCCAGGACATGAGAAAAGAAAACAAAAACATTACCATGTTTACTTTAACTGGCCTCAATGCGACTTCGGTGCGACGCATATGCCAAGGCCCATGGTGTATTATTTCACAAACTGCTTGACGACGACAAAGACAGAGAGCTGAAAGTCACGTGCATCAGGGAGGCTGAGAAAGTGCAGGTGGGAGCTGCAAAAGTGCAGCACTCAAGAGGCTTCCGGTCAAATGGGGACACCACAATACCACCAGATATCTAAAACCTGAACACTACACACCGAATGGATATTTATCAGCAGCTGACCTCCGGTGAAGTGGAACCATCAACTATTTGAATGGCCATTCATTCGTTTTTTGTTTTTTTTTTTCATGCTGGTGCTGCTTCCTGAAAGTTTAATAGTTTGCAGTGGATAGCTGGAACCTCCTTCCATTCAGGGGGCTCCACAGCAAGTTCAGCTCTTAGGGAAAGAGGTAGGTGAGGAAATAACTGCACAGGTTTCATGTTAAGCCCGTTATAACGAGTAGGATGGCGAGTCGAACCGACCAGCAACCTTCTTTGCAATGCTGCTGGTGGTTCCACCTGTCGGAACTGGTCAAGGACGGTAATGATGGCACAAGAGGCATAGGAAACTGCAGCTCAAAGATACAGTCAATACATCGACACAAAAATCTAAAAAGTCGCACTTTGTTTGGTCGGGCAAAATTAATGGCTGCTGTGAAACTTTGGAGCCAATACAGCAGCAAAAGTAGACTGGCATAATGTATGCACCAAAATCCATATGCGAGAAAGGTCAGTGAAAATTCATAAAAGACTGTGCAAGCTTCTGATCTTGCAACTAGTGCCAGCAAGGCACCTTATGCAATCTTTGAGGAATCATACAATAGCCAAAATGCACATAATCAGCATTCCATGGAGTAAACCACAGTTCTACCCACACAAACACGTAAAATAAAAAACTCTCTGCAGTGCTAATGAACAGTCATCCTCAAGAAAACATTGTTCACAGTCGTAAAGTGCAATTAGAAGCACCTCTTACCTGCTCATGAACTGTCAAGCTGTATTAATTATTGATGAGTTTTTAACTATTTTTACCCATTTTTCCCTTTATTCAAAGCAAAGTGCTTTGGTGGAGTTCCGTAGCAAAGTTTCATGCAAAACAGTTCACGAAGAACGCTGGTCTGTTGAAGAGCTGAGCAATTTTTCTATCAATGTGCAAGATGTACTGAACGAAGAATTAATAGGCAAACCGAGTTACCAACTGTGCATGCATTACCCGTTATGCATATTTAACTTTTACCCGTTATGCATATTTAACTTTAATGGCACATTTAAAGCAGCATCGGATGCTTCTTAAGCAATTGCTTCACCTTCAGACGGCGTGCTGGTACCAACTACCAGTTTCGGAATTCTATTCTTTCCCCATACCATATAACTGTTGATGCATTCCGTCTGTGGTAATCATAAAATTAATGACTTTTCACTAAATGCAGACATACGATCAGTGATTTCTAGGCGTTAGTCCACAAGTTTATCTTTACACAACTACTGATGCCAACAACACCACAAGACACTGAAAAGCATTTCCTTAACTCTACAACAAAGAAGGAGATGAACCGACTTGCACTTCTGAAAACAATAATACCCCTACATGCTTTCATCAAAGCCATGTAAAGCTGCATAAATTAGGCCAGTAACTTCTAGCAAATGGATGGTATGTGGACATTGCAGCGGGTAAAAAGTGGTGCGAGGACAAAGCACTCACGTGGGCTTGTGGTCATCATAACAAATGCGCCACAAATAGTGGTGCTTAACAAAACAGAGCAATCAAAAAACTGTACTGTTCAACAGCACATGAAGCAGGTGGGGTCACTCATGGCCAAGGTTGCAGAGTCACTTGAATCACCATCAAAATCACTTAGCAGTGTTTTCATTTTTCTCAAAGTTCCTAAAGAAAGCAAAGAGAACGAAAAACGAAGAAGAAATATTCCACACAAAAAAAAGTAAACATGATGTGATTCAATTAACTCAGACTTGCTTCTAACTAGCATTTTATATCAGTGCGAGGCAAAGTTGCATCCTGCTCCCTGAAAGTCCAGGTGCAGTGTTTGCTAACAAGTTTCACTCATGCCGTATGCAGCACGTCAAACTAAGCTATGAATTAAATTATAATTACTTTCAGGACCAAATCAGATTATACCAATATTTTCCTTGCAACATGGGTCCAAGTCCTGAATGATATGAATATGAGTAACCATCTAAAAAGAGTGCTCAAGACACCACACGTTGCAGTATTTAATACATTAAACTAGCATTCGAGATGAGTGAACATCAACAGAAATAGGTCAGGCTGCCAAAAAAAAAAAACAGCTCATCATAAGATAATGCGAAGGAACAAATAAAGTTTCAATGTAATACTTTCTATGAAAAATATCACCGCATAAGTTAAATGACTAGAAAGAGAGATACATACCTGCCACAACAACACAATGATGTTGTGGTTCAGCATCATGCTTATAAGCTTGAGGATACAGTTTACAAACCAACGACAACAGCTGCACCTCAGGGAAAAGTAAACTCAAAGTCATCCTTGTTTGCACCTCCTTTCTTCCACTTCTCTACCAGTGCAAAGAAAATCAATGCAGAACACTAGAGCTTTCAAGCGTAATACTGATTAATGCCTATCTGCAGCTACGGTCAACCTATGTGCTATCCCAACTTCCGTTCTTTCGTGGAAGCAGTCCCGTCGACGCAACATCAACGCAACCGAAAAAAGATGCAATACAAGCCAAAAAGCAATGAATCGCCAACTATGCTTTTCGAAACTAGCGAAAGAGAAGTGGTGAGTCGGTGCATCACGTGATTCTCTAGCTCAGTGTTCGACATTCGACCACTGGTTTGACCCTTGGCGCCACAGCCAGTGCATCCATGACAAGCAATTCGATATGGGACTACTCCATGAAAGTTCCCCAGCAATTAGTCTCGCTGCTTGAAATGCTAAGAAATTTTGAAGACACCAATAGGGATGACAACATTACAAATAACCCTGAAAAGGCAGCCTGACTTCTTTAAGGTTTACCAAGACAACCATAAAGCACGTGAAAGTGCAGCCACCTAGAAAAACGTGAGCCAACCGAGCGATCAGCAACCGTCTGTAGCTGAAAGTTTCAAGCCAAAAATAAAGGCAACGGCGCCAAATGTGCAACAGATGACGAAGATGATCGGCTGATTCATTGCACGCTGTATGCACCTGCACAGTATTGTTGAGGAGCCTGGCGTT
Organism: Amblyomma americanum; assembly: GCF_052857255.1. NCBI lineage: Eukaryota > Metazoa > Arthropoda > Arachnida > Ixodida > Ixodidae > Amblyomma > Amblyomma americanum. The sequence goes on along the minus strand of NC_135498.1, from coordinate 18,304,086 downwards.
CTTGACATGATGAAGATCGCCATGCCTGATTACGCAGTGGCATCACAAACGATTTTTTTAGTGTCATCGTTTCCGACTTCTATGCATCAAAAAAAAAAAAAGGTGAGAAGGAAGCTTACAAAGGTGTTCACAAGTGGAGTGGAGTCCTTCTCGATCAGAACGGATAGTTGGACATTGACAGCAAATGATAGCTAAGGAAGTTTCACTAGCCATGTGATGAATGAGGCGTTTGTGCAACATGTATATATACTGGACTACATCGAATTGCCGGACAGTCACATTGCCAAGAACCTCGTGGAGTGCATCGGAACCATAACAGAGGAGTGGGAACTTCCAGCCGAAGGAACAGCGCCGACATTTGTTGTCACTGACAATGGGAGAAACTGTTTCCGCGGTAGCGCGGTCATCGTGGCAAGGTATGCAGTGCTTCGGCCACATGCTGCAGTTGTGCATCAATGGTGTTAAAAAAGATGCGGTGGGGCTTATGCAGCATTGTGCAAAATTGAGGGAAACAGTAGGTCGGTACAAGTGAATTGCCTAGGACTCAGCATGCCTTTCTAAAATTCAGCAAAACATGCTTTTGGACTGTCTTGAAGAAGTGCAGGACGTACTGACACATTGGAACAGCAAATACACCATGATGACCAGGATTCTAAGATTTTGTGCCCTTATTACTGTGGAACTCTCCGAATGTGTCATGGCTGAAACTCTCACCACACAAGAGTGGAAGCTACCAGCATCAGTAGTAAAGGCCCTGCGGCCACTTGACCAGGCCATGACCACACTCCGGGGACAGCTAACCAACCCTTCAAAAGTTATCCCACTGCTTGAATACACAAGGATCATTCTTGACCAGCATTTGGATGATTATGATGCGCCATCAATTGCGTCCAGCCTATTAAAAAGCACCAGGTCTAAATTTCTTGACATTAAAATGTCTCGGCTTTTAGCACTGGCGATGTTGGTTAACCCTTGGTACAAAGAGGCACGCTACACTGCCGAAGCGGAAAAAAAATGGGCACTTGATCTTGTGAAGGCAAAAGAAGAGACAGTGCTAGCCAATCATGCTAAAGCACCAAGTGGAGCCTTTGCATCTGCAAGACCTCCGAATTCAGGTGACTCTGTGCAGTGCACTTTTAACAAATTTAGTTTCGATCAGAGCCACCAAGCAGGCCATCAGTGAAGAATGAAGTCACGGAGTACTTCAAAAACCTTTTTCCACACCACCTTTGGCATGGTGGAGCACCGAGGGAAGCCACCTCTACCCATCGATAACACCACTGCTATTCACCACCTGCTTACAGGAGGTATTCCGAGGCCTGAATTGGGAACAGTTAATGGAAGATACCTAAATACTCTGCGGTTGCCTTGCTGAGCCAATCAGGAGATGAATTGCAAAGCATGATCAATGAGTTGGACAGGCAGAGCAGAACGGTGGGTCTAAAAACTAACACGCAGAAAACCAAAGTAACGTTCAACAGTCTAGCAAGAGAACAGCAGTTCACAATTGGTAGCCAGGCACTGGAAGTGGTAAAGGAATATGTCTACTTAGAACAGGTAGTGTGCTGATCTGGATCATGAGAGGGAAATAACTAGAAGAATAAGAATGGGGTGGAGTGCATATGGCAGGTTCTCTCAGATCATGAAAGGCAGTTTACCAATATCCCCCAAGAGAAAAGTGTACAACAGCTGTATCTTGCCGGTACTCATCTACGGGGCAGAAACGTGGAGGCTAACGAAAAGAGTTCAGCTTAAGTTATGGACAACGCAGCGAGCTATGGAAAGAAAAATGATAGGTGTAAAGTTAAGAGGCCGGAAGCGGGCTCAGTGGGTGAGGGAACAAACGCGGGTTAATGACATCCTAGTCGAAATCAAGAGGAAGAAATGGGCTTGGGCAGGGCATGTAATGCGAAGGCAAGATAACCGCTGGTCCTTAAGGGTAACGGAGTGGATTCCAAGAGAAGGCAAGCGTAGCAGGGAGCGGTAGAAAGTTAGGTGGGCGGATGAGATTAAGGAGTTTGTGAGCATACGGTGGGCACAGCTGCCTAAGGACAGGGTTAATTAGAAATGGGAGAGGCCTTTGCCCTGCAGAGGGTGCGGTCAGGCTCATGATAATGATGATGATGTTTCAATCCCAACAGCGCAGGCTACCAATGAAAGGCTGTTTTGAGCAGTGGGAACCATTGTGTGCTCCATAAGAGAGAGCCTGCTCACTCGGCATGTAGAACAGTTCGTGTTCTCATAAGACAACATTTAGATTGCAGTGTGCTGGGCAGTAGATAGGAAATGTTGCCTGGAAGTGGAGCATGTCCTTTTTTTTTTTCCATTATTGGTTTCAGTGCACTTCCTACTGCATCATGCAGTTACTCCTGTGGTTTCAACTACTGGCTGTATTTAATGGTACCGTTGTTATGCTGCCGTTTTTGTACTTTATCTCTTATTATTTATTAGAAGGCAGGCGGTACTTTTATGCATTATAACTTATTACTTATTACCAAGCAGGTAAGCACATGAGGTGCTCTTTCAAAATTCTGAATGTGAGTTTTCAATAAAGCCTCAGTGCAATATGCAATGGTTTTGTGTGTTAGGAAGATACATAGTTTTGAAAATGCCTACTGTCCTTCAGTCTCTTTTGTGGTGCCAGAAAAGTCACAGTAGACTCCCGTTAAGCTAAACTTGAAGGGACCAGAAAATTTGTTCATCTTATCTATCAGTTCGTTTCAACAAAGGACCCCCCTCCCCCCCTCCTGAAAAATGTGAGCATGCTAGATGTGTCCAAATATATGTTACATGAAGATAATAAATATGGCCTTGCAGTGAGAAACAATTGCAAATAGAACATTTATTTTGCCCTGCATGATGTGAGGTGAAGAATGAAAGCTTGAAACAGGCTCATATTGCCCTGCTTGAAAATTGCATTCATCTTTTCTTTTTTTTTCTGCATCTCTTTTTCTCACTGTATACCACAGCGGCTGCTATTCGTGCTTTTTTTTATTTCTGCTTTCCATCTGGCTCCGAGTGCTTCGATGGTGCCCAGTATATCTGTTACCAACTGACTATGTCATATCTGAGCGCCAACACAGGCGTGGCAGTGCCCTGCCTTTTCTGCACCGGTAAGAAAGCTTTCCCCCAAGATAGCGCACTCCTGCAAGTTGGCTTCTCCGCAGTTTTGCGCGAAGGAGCGCAAAAGCCATCTTGTGGGAGTTAACTTTCATACTTAGAAACATTTTACATCAGGTCAAGAGTTACCCCCTCTAAATAAACATACCTTCACTCACCCCTCTTCACTTTTCTTTTCTCGACAAAGCCGAGCAGACAAACCATGCGTGCTGTTGCGCAGGGTTGCCGTGGTTCACTGTCACGACAAAAGTTCCAAAAGTTCGTCATAACCGAAGCACAAACTAAACTCTTCACATTAAGCAGATTTTTTTTTACATTAAGTAGTAAGGAAAACCAACCAAACGGCCTTGCATTGCTCACCTTATCCAAGAATTCATCTCTTCCGAGTTTGTCTTAACGGGAGTCTAAGTACACGCTTAGACAATTATTCAAGGAAAATCACTGATGGCTTAAAACCAAAACACTATCCACATATGCCTAATTCTTTTCCCTCCCCCCACCTCCAAACTGCATGAAACCACAAGCACCAGTCTAGTCTGGTCCGAGCCATTGGAATTGCTTTTTTACTGAAGACTCTCGCCAGAGCAGAATGCTTTCATGCTCAACCCAAACCTGAAACAAGGTTAAAAGCTGCTTGCTGCAACGCCTCACATGTGTGCACACAAGTGACAAACATGTTTAAAATCGAGACAGGAAACTATTATATGAAATTAAGATTCAAAATTATAAATAGTGAATAGTTGTATCAATCTGTTTCAAAGTTCAAAGGTACAAAACTGACACCAAATTAAATATGACTGCAAATAGAATAAAAGGTTTCAGTAACAACAACTTATCTTTTAAATGCTGTAATCTAATTAAAATTCTGGAGGAAATTAATGACCAATGTTGGAAGTAACAGCAATAAAATCAGAAGAAAACAGCTACTGTCTGAATCAGTGCTGCACAAAACTCTGCAAACTTGCTCATAGTGGCCAGAAAAGTTATGAAAATTGTTAGTTGCTGGGTGAGGTATTCACGGTAAGGTCGTCTCCACCGACTTGCAGGACGGGACAACATGGTGGGGGCAATAAAGGGTTCCTGCCTGGAAAATGGGTCAAAAAAATGCAATGCTTGGAATTAAATGAACAAAAGACAACTCAGAAAACATTGCTTATCTAAGCTACCCACAGTTTTCATCTGTTATTAGTATTTATCCATTAATTACTTCGTTACACAACATGCCCGACAGGCTAAGGAACGTACAGCTCATCAGCTGAGCTGTGATATTGCAAAAGACAATTTCAAACCTGTACAGTCGAACCCCGCTACAACGAACGTCGCTTCAACGAAATATTTCCAAACCCCCGTCAGCTTGATGTAGAAAGTAATGGAACAAATTTCTCATCACAACGAACCATTTTTGGGGCACATTTCCGCTTCAACACAATTTTTGCTATGCGAAGCTGGGTTTAAAAATTGATCTTACAATAAAACAAGCATATCGCCGCCCATCTGTGTACTTCCGTAGGTCCACACTGCTTTGTTTCACTAAACTTTTGCTGGAACCAATTGATCCACTCATTCAAATGCATATGAAGACCGCCATTGCTTGGTGGTGATGACAATCGGGCTGGCTGCCTTGCGACAAGGCACGGGTGCAAGCTCCCGTTTTTTTCCAAGCCAGAGCTGGAACCAATCCGTCGCCAAAGGACGCAACAGCCTGAAAACAGCAGCACCCCGTTTGCCCTCGTTTTTTTCACTTGTGCTTGTGCGCTGGAATCGACACGAGCATAGCGACTTTGTCTAGGAAGCGGAAGTTCCTTTCTTCCGAAGAGCTGAGTGATGAAGCCATAATTGAGGGCGTTCACCACAGCGACGCATCATCGGACGACGACAGCGACGCAGAGGATTTAGCACCACTATCTGCACTAAAAGTGATGGAAGCATTTGATGTGCTCTGCAAATTTATTGGTGCTCACGATGACGACGTCACAATGCAACTGCTCACCGGGTGTGAAAGTCACGCCACAGCACTCGTGGCAAAAGAAAAGAAGCAGAAGAAGCTGACCGACTTCTTTGGAAATAAATGATGTTTTGGGACTATGTTGTCCAACCTGACAGTGTTTTTGGGCTGATTTTGCCACAACGAAATTTCCGCTGCAACGAAATATTTCGCGCACCTCGTGAATTTCGTTGCAGCGGGGTTCGACTGTAACTGTAGAAAACGCCCTGCAATGGCATCCACAGCAATGGAGCTCCTGAGTTAGTTGATTCACAGTTACAAGATTTGAAAACTAAGCGAAAGTAGTCAGAAGAATATATGCATGATTCATACAGGCACACAAATTCCAGCTTCATTGTAGAGATTCAAAAACTGTAAATTATAACAGGGAAATGAAATCATGCTAGACATTTGGCCAAGAGACTCTTTGAGCTAGATTGTCAAGCATAAATAAAATCTCACAGATCCTGCACTCTCATTTGTGTCAGTTCCAACAACTGCACTTGACACAAACTGCAGCAAAGAGCTGAGACAAACCAAGACATCTGCGAGACACCTTTTAGACATTTACAGTCTCATCTCAAGAAACCATACATTTACTACACTAGTACTAATTGCCAAATGTCTATAATAACAGTAAAACAGTCAGCAGACTTGCATGTCAAATTTGAAAGACATTCCGTAAATTGCGCCCATACATGTAGGCAGTAAAGACAAGTTACAAGCACCAATAGTAAATACTATCAAGCACACAGTGGGAATTGAAAGACAAGTATCCACACAAACAGCCTGCCTTCGTCAAAAGTCCTCTCCTAGCAAGCGCAACTCAAAACAAATGGGTGCAAGAAATTCGGGAAATTTTGGACGTCCTAGAAAATGAACATCATTACTGCCTCCTTAACTGTTAAAGGTGCACTAAAGAGGAATATGAGCTCGTATTTTTACCGCAGGAACTCTATTTACACGTTCCGGGCATGCTAAAAAACTTTGAATTATTGTCCTGTGCGGTCGATTGCTCTAATTAATTAGGATTGACCGTCTCAGCTCCCGCCTTTTTTTGAACTCAACGCAGTAGGTAGGCGGAGTCAACCAACGCGTGGAATGCTGTTCAGCCAGTCCAGTGGCGGCTTCGCTTTCGCTTTTATTTTGTTTTATAGGTTTCTATGAATAAACAGTTTCCAGTTTCCTGATTGTGTCCTTACACTCAAGAATCCTGGCTTGTAGAAGCTGTCGCTCCGCCTTTGAGACAACAGACAGTCCGAACTTTGTGGAAACCGGTCGGTGCAGCGTCAATGAACGAGGAATTAAGCTTCGGGCTTTGCAGGCGAGGTTGAACTTGAGGTGCCCCTTGAATGCAGCAATCCGAGCTGTCAAGGGGCACCTCAAGTTCAACCTCGACCTGTGGTTACCCAGTGCACATCATCGACTACATGCAGCGAAAACTTGACCGCCCTAGGATGCAGCCAGCCGAAAGCACAGAAAAGCGAACGGCTCTCCCATACGTCCCAGGCATCAGTGATGCACTTGCGCGTATCTTACGTTCATATGGTGTGCACACTGCTCATGTGCCATCTCAAAAACTGAGAAGCCAACTTGTCAATGTCAAGGACGGGCTTAAGAAAGAAAGATTCCCTGGCATTGTTTATCAGGTTCCAAGTGCCGACTGCCCATCAGTATACATAGGCGAAACAGGAGAGTGTGCACGCAGATTACGTGAACATAAGAATGACGTGAAGAACCGGCGCGCAGAACAAAATGCGCTTGCCGAGCATTCAGTATCTGCCAGCCACAACATCAACTGGGCAGAGGCACGTGTGGTCGCCAAAGAAAAAGACATGAAATCACGGCTCTATCTTGAGTCGCTGATCATCCAAACAACAGCGCATACTATCAATAGAAATGACGGGAATTTGCCACCAATCTACGCGAGATGCCTGGGATCGCATATACGCCGCATAAAACAGGCACCACCGCAACGTTTTGCCTCATTGTGAACAAGGCTCCCGTGTGGGAGCCCAAACGTCATTTCATCTTAATTTTTGGTCAGTGCGACTCACTAGTATCAACATGTAGATAGAGTTCCCGCGGTAAAAAGAAGAGTTCAGATTCCTCTTTAGTGCTCCTTTGAGGCAACACACCCAGTTCAACTTAAAGAGGCTTTCTGTTTGGGCTCACTGCTAAAGACATATGTGAGTTGCGGCCTATGTCAGTCTAGACAGCAATATTGTGGTATGGAGCATGCAACATCAATTGGGACATAGCCAACAAATGTTAGTGGGAGCTTTCTGTTAACAAGTCAGAAAGGTGCTCCCCTAAGGGCTAGTCGCAAAAAACATTTAATGAGAGCATCGTTATTCTCTAAACCTGTATCGATGTAACCTTCTCTGCATTTTCTAAACCAGAAGTCACAATGAAAGATCCACGTGCACTTCTGCTATGCAAGGCTTTAGAGTCGAACCCGGATATATCGAACCCGCATATTTCGAATTATTGGCTTTATCGAACGCAAAGAATACCCCCTTGAAAATACCACGTAAAACTATAAGACAGCTGCGTAGTATATCGAACTCCAGTTTTGCCGACCATTCAATATTTCGAACTCCACGCCAGGCCCCTGGAAGGTGTGCTTTCCGCAAAGACACTCGCATCTCCGGTCGCACAACGCGTAGCAAGGAGGCGAGCGGCGACGTTTGCAAGCCATGCCTCCTCGGGAAAGAGAGAAAATCAGTTGTGAGTTAGAGCAGCACCTCTTCACTGGTGAGGGAGACGAGAGAACTGGAAAGAGCCAGGCAGTGGTTGCACCTGCGGCACCCCACGACTGGCACAACTAGCACCAACAGCGCATTTCAGCTGAGTTTTCTCCCCTCTCTCTCTTTCATTTCCTTTGTGCCTTTGTCACTGCTTCGCTGACTCCACTGACTCCTCGACTCGACCGACGCCAGTCGACTCCATCAGCCAGTGTGGGGCTGTCGCATCTTTCCTGTGGGTGTCTTTGTTTCAACGTACCGATTGTAGCGTGGGTGACTTTGTCATCTAATAAGCTATGGCACCTACAGACGTAAAAAATAGAAAGAGTCTGGACTTCGCAACGAAACTTAAGGTGATCTGGCACGTCAAGAATGGCAAAAAGAATTCGTCCGTGGCACACGCATTTGGCATTCCGCGGAAGCACTCCAAGTACGCTGTTAAAAAACAAGCAGGACATCACACTCAAAGCAGGTGAGCAAAGTCGCTCGGGAGCATGTCATGTGCGCCCTGTTGTTATCGACAAAGTTGAGAATGCGCTGTATAGAAGGCGCTGCATGCATGTCCAAGTGAGAAACATCCCTGTGGGTGGCCCCATGTAAATGGAGAAGGCCAAATGATTTGCCACGGCTCTTGGCGAAGAGAACATTTGCGGTGGCACTGGGTGGCTGCAATGGTTTAAAAACTGCCACGGCATTGTGAGTGAAAGTGGGGCTGCCAGCAGCCAGGAGACGCAGCAGTGGCTTTCAGAGAAGATCGCTGGAAAGCTTTCGCCTGCAGAAGTCTTCAATGCAGACGAGACCGGTCTCTTTTGGCAAACGCTGCCAAATAAGACGCTCGATCCCCGTAGGAGCTCACGTCACGGCGGGAAAATGAGCAAAGTGCGTGTGACGGTTCTGCTTGCGGAAAACATGAATGGCTCGTACAAGCTGCGTCCATTTGTTATCGGAAAAAGTACATCACCGCACTACTTCAAGAATTGCAAGCAGCTTCCCGTCTGCTACGGCTGTAATAGAAAGGCCTGGATGACACACCAGCTTTTTGTTGAATGGCTGCAGGGTTGGGACGCCGACTTGGGCAGGTCGAGCCACCGAGTATACCTTCTGTTAGACAACTGCTCGGCCCATCAAACGACTTGCAAGCTGCAGAACACTAAACTGAAGTTTCTCCCGCCGAACACCACAGTGATACTGCAGCCCATGGACCAGGGTATCATAAAGGTTTTCAAGGTAGGCTACAGAAGGCGACGTGTTCAGAGGCTCCTCATAAACCTCTGCATGGGAACTGATCTCAAGATTGACCTGCTTAGCGCAATCAAGATGATTTCCGGCACTTGGAACGACGTAAAACAGGACAAGATAGCCAACTGTTTCGGCAAGGCAGGGCTTGAAATGGCTGGAGATGAATGTCCTGAAGCTTTGGATGACGACGATAAATGCTTGGAGGACGCCTTTCGCGACTTGTCCCCTTTTCCCAGCATCGTCCTGTTGGAATTTACCATTGAGGACTTCATCAACGCTGACAGCGAAGTTCAGGCTGCAGCTGACCTCGCAGATGAGGACACTGTGGCTGCAACAGCTGGCACCCAAGAAGGAGATTCCAGCAACGACGAGGAGAACTGTGTTCCAGAAGAGATGCGCCCGCAGAGAGCCTTTGGACTGTCATCAGCCTTCAGCCTCATTCAGCATTGTTGCGGCGAAATGGAAAGTACCAAGATGTCGCACCTGGACAGTCTCGAGACGATCGAGACTAGCGTTTTGAACTTCATTACTCACAGCAAAAAGCAGTCGAAAATTAGCAATTTTTTTTTTACGTGAAATGAGTGCTTTCACGTTGCGTGCCCGGACTTCATGGTTCATGACTCTTGCGATTGGTAAGCCACAATTTGTCATGATCTCGAGTGCGGTTTAAGCCTCTATCTGTATATCGAATTTCGCTATATCGAACTATTTTCCAATCCCCTTAGAATTCGATATATCTGGGTTCGACTGTATTTACTGCATCACACAAGGCCATCATAAAACCCCATTTTTCTTCTCGATATATGAGTTTGAAACTGCACTAGACACAGGAAAAGAGTCTCCTAAATTCATTAACAGAGAAGTGAAGCTATTTATATCCAGTAAACTAGAGTTTAATGATATTGAGAAGGCTCTAGCAAACAAGCAAGGTCATGACACCAACCGTCACAGCAGGGATTGGGCATCAATCTTCATGAGGAAGCTCCTCATTCCACACCTACACAGCAGGCACAGCCTCAAAGCGATGTCATCGGGTTGTCCTGAAGCAGGTTGCACAACAGAAATCATGAAGAAAAAGAGATTTCTAATTGCCAAGCAAACAAAATGTGATAAAGCCACTGAACAGAAGACAGAATCATAGACTTATGCTACATGTCTGCTCATATAAGCATAAAACTTGACATTAAGCCGCTAGCGTACGAATCATTTGTGGCCCCAGAATTAAAGTATGCATCTTCCATCTAGCACCCATGGCAATCGTACCTATCCATAAAATTGGAATCAATCCAAAATCGCGCAGCTCGGTTCATCACCTTTTACTACTCAGGAGACACCAGTGTCAGCACCCTAAAACAGTCCCTCAGTCTCTCAACCCTTGAATCACACCATATCATTTCGCGCTTATGCCTACTTTATGTTCAAGCAGAATACCACATCATGAGACTTTTTGCTAACCTCCCCATTAAGATCACACTTCCCCCTCAACCACGATAACCTGTACAATAGCCCGCATAAGTGGTCGCATGTCCGTTTACAACAAATTTTTGCCAGCGCAACAGCACTTTGGAATTCGTTGGCTGAAGACGTCACTTCATGTACAGATCATAAAGCATTCCGTGAGAAAATAAAAACTCATTCTATATAATAATAATAATAATAATTGGTTTTGGAAGGAAAGGAAATGGCGCAGTATCTGTCTCATATATCCTTGGACACCTGAACCGCGCTGCGCCGTAAGGGAAGGGTAAAGGAGGGAGTGAAAGAAGAAAGGAAGAGAGAGCCCTCCACTACGGCACCTCTCTCTTCATCCTATATAGCATTCACCGCTTTCATGCATTTTGTTATCCACCAAGTTTTGTTATCCTTCTTTCTGTAATATCCAAGATGTATCCTGTGTGGACCACTGATATGATTACTTGCTTTATCATGCCTTTTTTGGGGGGTTCTTTTTCAGTTCCTGCTACTTTTTGTTATGCATGCTCATGTCGCGATTCGCAGAATGGAAACCAATATGTCCCCCTTTTTTATGTAATGCGTTTGGGCCCTTAGGGAAGCAAAAAAAATGAAATGAAATGAAATGTGTTCAGATGGCATTCTGCACATTTCTAGAAGCAAGTTAATTAAAACTGATGTAAGCGCCAATGTAAAATTTAAAATATTACTTTAACATAAACACTGCAGTGTAGAAAGGTTTTGAGTGATTTCATGAAACTAGTACTATCAAAATTGAAGGGCAGGAAGCACAGTGGTTCAGTTACAAAGGCAAATAAAACTGAGACAATGGTTCTGCATGCAGCTAACAAGAAGGACATTTTGGGCATGCCTTCACTGCGTATGTGTTAACAGAAAGCAATAAACAGCAGACGAATGCCATAGTTTCATTAGTGTACAAACGGAGCACACATCATGTTGATGCTCAGAGAACTTACATGTATTGCATCCATGAAACAGTGTGGATACCGGCACAGTGAATGTTATAAAAAGACAGTCTGTACCAGTAAAGAGTCATCACTTTAAATCCTTTTCTGCATTTGCAAACACCTTTAGGTCCTAATATCACATGCCTCACTATGCAACTACACTCCACTGGCACTTTCCTAAGCACCAATAAGTGGTTACTTCTTCCATTAGTCCAGATAATGAGCCGCTGACTCAACTGTGGTGAAAAAAAATATATGTATCACTTTTGCGTGGACCTCTAGAATGTGAAATTTGAATGAAATCTGCACATAATTATTGCTGACGAGATCACATCATGCTTAACAAAACTGTGTGTGTGCAACCAAGTTGTCCACGCTGCCAACAGACAGTGCAACCTCTCTCATGAATAATGCAGAAAACTTTACGTTCATGACCACCTCACTACATTTAAACCAGAAGCTTAATAATAAAGTGGATTCAATGGACCCTGCAAATACTGGTTGCTTTTAAAAATGAAGCAGTAACATCAAATAAAAATCCCAGAAGGCACCCTTACACTGTCAAGATCCTCCAGGTGCACCACCTGCCCCGGGGGCTCCGCTTCCAAGGCCTCATCCAGTGTGCTCATCTCAAGGGTGGGCTGCTCACCAGTGTCGGGAAACAAGAACACACTCGCCGAACGGCTGCTTAGGGGGCGGCCAGCTGCCGAGCTGCCCAAAGAACTGGCTGACCTGCAGCCAGATCCATAGCCACTTTCGGGGCTTTCCCCGTGCTCGGCTCCGCTGAAGCGATCCGAGCCAGCCAGGAGTGCCGTGTGACTAGGGAGGCGAGGAACCCTAGTGGCAGGGCTGCCCCCCTCTGTGTGACTTGTGGTCCGAGTCAAACCACTGTGCGCTCGAACTGGCTGTCTCGGCAACTCTGGGGGTAGAGGAGGAGGCCCCCTTGGAGGCTCATGCAAGGTCAGCTGCTCAGGCTTTTCATCGTGGCGGACAGAGAGTGCATCCAATAGCAAGCCCCAGGACAGGCTTGACGCAAAGGCTTCCAGGCCTGCAGGAAGTGAACAAAAGAGAACAGTGTGTTCCTATCAAGATGTTTGCACCAGTGCTTGTAAACAAAAGGATTGACAGGATTGATTTCATTACAATACCATGATATTAAGGCTAGGAGCAGTATAGAGCCACCCAGGTTAACCCCATTTCCACTATAATGAACTGAGCACCACATGATCCACCCCAAAGAGCCCAGAAAGAGTTCAAAATAAGCTACTGCACATAAAAACAAGTATATAGTGCTGCCAATGCCTAGGTATAGACCTGACCTTTCCATCGTGCACGCACAGGTGTTGGAACACCGCCCCTCTAGACTGTTGCAAATCGTTTGAAAGAGATGGCACGACAGCTTCCCAGCACCAAGAGCACACAACACTAGTCGAGCAAGCAATACTGCAATGCCCAAGGAACAGTTATTGGAAAAGTCTACAGCCTACACCCTACAGTTTTACGCAGCAATGGGTTATGGCCCCATCATCGCTAAGTGTGTAACCCCAACCCCTCGCACTACAGTTCACACAAGAAGAAACAGAATGGAGGTGAGCATTTTGTCTTCCAGCAACAAATAGCACTTAGCCCATTATGATGTAAAAATTTTACTTTTCATCTTGCAGTGTTGCGGCAAAAGATCACTTTGGATTACTATGTTGAACAAAGCAAGTTTAAATGAAAAAGTAACATTGGCACAACAAAAACCACCCGGAAATGCCACCTCTGGGCAGAACCTGAGTAAAAACAACTGAGCGGTTCAGGCGGATATGCAGTAAAAGCTCATTAATTTGAACTTCAATGTACAGGAAAAAATGTTCGAATTATCCAATGACTCCGAAAAATCTGTCAAAACTGCTTACATCACGGTAAATTTATGTTGAGAAGATGGGGGAATGGTTGCCAGATTTTGAGATGAGAACAGCATGAGAATGACTACTTTTCAAACCGCTATCACTGTTTTTTTGCGCGCATACTGTCGGGAAAATTGAACACAACTGCTCCAAAATCGTAACGGCCTCCCCGGTATTGTTCATTGTGTTACTTGATGGAGCTTCACTGCTACAGCATCACACCCACCAATAAACAGCACCCTTTATGATGCATGTGAGGTGTGTGAGGAGTGTTATGAGCATGTGAGGAGATTTACAGCACCAACAACAAAAGGCACATGACAAGCAGGCAGTTCTGGAACAAAGGAAGCCTGAAACCATGCTGACAGAAGCAAAGGAAATACTCAATAGTGCTCAAGCGGCAAGAAGAAAAACTGGAGAGCGGAGAAAGCACCAGCAACACGCCAATTAGCATCCAAAACAGTGCTCAACTGGGTTAGGTTGACTGGCTAATGCTGGTTGGTTGAGCCTCCATCGCTTCGTGCTGCCCCGAAGCTCGGAAAAGCAAAACCAAAACTGAATGGTAGGACTGTTCTCGGAACCGGGGACATGCGTTCATCGTCATACCTGCCAATGCGAGCACGTCAGAGGTGCGTGGATAACTCTGCTGCATGGAACTCACGTTGTGAGTAGGGCTATTTGACAATCTCTTGCCGCACCATTCATACCTGGGCACGGCCTCGTTTCGGAAGCCCATTCGAATTAACCGGTGCAAGACCTGTAGCATCCGAATTAGTGACTGCCCAAAGCCATAGACTTACATGAGCGTTAGCTGGAACCGAGCCTGCAGTTCGAACTATCCTAATTTCGAATTACAGGGGTTGAATTAACGAGCTCTTGGCTGTCAAGAATCAAGAGTCACTCTGACACAGCGGTTTGCTGTTGGATGATGTAGGCATTAATATATTCAAACAAAAATTTTTACTTTACTGTTTAAACCTTTTAATGCCCAAGCAACAAAAACATGAGAGAAACGTCATGAACTTCCAGTATTTCATTACTAGCGGTTCCTTCACAGCAAAAATGGAGGGGTGCGAATATTCAAAATTTTCAGATAGTGAATCAAACAAGAACTCAAGTTTCTGAATAGTTTTCGCATAATAGGCACAAAGTTCAAATACGGTATGCGTAGTTTTTTTCTACGGCCGTTTCAAAAACAAGGCACACTACAACACTGCAGAGCATGTTTTCGTACTTGGTCTGCATGTTCAGTGCCGCGACGTGGTCCATTCATGTGGTGGTGTTCACGATGCTCACATACGGCCTCCAGCACTGGTTTAGTCAAGTTCAGTAAACTGTGCCTTCGTGCTCAGTATTGAAGGCCATGGCTAATAACTTTCGTCTTTCCCATGAACTGAAATTTGGGACTATGTATAGTTAGTAGTTTGCCATCATCGTAGGTAGCAATACATAATTTACTAATTTTGCTATGTGTACAACATGATGATTGCAGAGGTAATATTCTGAATTCATGTTGCATGCCCCCTAATGGAGATCTTTGTTGCGTCTTTCGGTAGCTACATGTTTAACTCCATAAGTTACAGCTCTGCCACTTGAGTTTCACTGCGTCGCAAAAATATTTCCTTTGCACGAATATTAGCACAAGCAGCGAATAACGATACGAATATTTGCTTTGTATTCAACCCAGCGCTATCACTATTCAATTTGTATTCGATTCGATTTGGTACTAAGCTAGACTATTCGTATTCAATTCTGTTTAGAAAAAGTACTATTCCCACACCTCTACAGAAATGTTAAAAAAAATTGGTTGGTAGGTTGCTGCACAAATAAAATTAGTAAGTAACAATAATTTCATAAGTTTCTGAAGATATTAAAACTGCACACAAGCAATCAGGCACATACAATAAATAAATATCTACATTCAAAAATGCTCCAACATCTGCCAATGCAGTAGTACGGCTAAAGAAATTTTAGGCTGTTTTACCAATAGGGTTAGCTTTCGTAGTAAGTTGTTTTCCTGAATGCCATCTGCATCTCTGCCTGTTGGCACTTTGACCTTGCTTTGATAAATACACTCAAAAAGAGTATTTTTGGTATGATGTGAGGAATAGATATACACGCATGGTTTTAACGGTGTGCATCTTACATGATAGGCCAACCAGCAAAACTGACTCAGTGCAGGCCCACTTTACTTCATCCGGCAATAACACAACAGTCAGCCCACGCATGTAAACTGACATGCTTCACAAACCACATTTGTAAGTGCTATGTACTATCAGTAACAGAACTGCACTGACCGCCTCCTTCACTGAGGTGAGTTTCAATATCAGCACGAGTCAGCCCTGAGGGTGCGTCTGTCTGGGTGGCCCTGGAGGCCCTGGAGACTGGGCAGGTCTCGACACCAATGGTGACGGGATGTCGACAGCAGACCCCCGATGAAGAGGAGGAAGACCCTGAATCTCGCTGCTGCCGCCGCTGACGCCGCCCTTGCTCTTTTTCAGTCTTCTTCAGCTTTTCTTTCAGGTAGGCCACCTCATGCTAGAAGATGTGCAGCCAGGAAATCAGTAATGAGGACACCTCAGCAGAACGAAGAAACAAAAAAAAACATCTTTTTTTCTTTCTCTCGCTTTATTTTTTGTCTTCGCTCATCCCCCACATCCACTTCGAAGAACACCAGCTGTATTGTTTTTTACTGAACTGCACTGAAGAAGAAGGAAAATTTGTTAGATAGTTATACATTATGAAACAATCTATGTGCAGGAACTATGTCCTGCAGTTTTCATTCTCAGCGTAGTTCCAATGCTTTTTTTGCACGTCTGACTAAAATTAGCTGCCCTGCTAAAGTTGTGGCTAGAGCCAGCCATACAGGTCCAAGAGCAGGAAGTGACTGCCTGCTCCTAAATTTGGTAATTACTTTTTTAGTGCATTAGTACTAGGTGCCTCGTTACTGGAAAAGTAGTAGTCTGCGGATGAAGCCTCGGAGTAACTTGGATAAGCTCGAATAAGCATCACGCCAGCTGCAGCCAATGGGAGGAGGGCAAAAGATGAAAAAAAAAAATGATGGTCGGTTTGCGTAGTTAGGCCAAGTGCGAATTAGGGTTTTTCGCTTTGGGTTAGGTGCTCAGATTAAGTGTTCAAGGATGGCAATATTTCGGATAGTAATAATGGGTTAATGTCCATATATGCTGAATTGGTCATTCTGTACATTCATAAATCCCTGGGAGCCTCCCTGCCACTCCTGGCGCAGTGGTGCAGTAGGCAAGCGATGCGCCACTGCCCTTGTATGGCAGGTCCTGCCATCGGCGGGACTTCCTGAGCAGCCTCGCACGATTAATTGAGCTGCCACCTGACATGGTGGGCAGGTGAGCAGCCTGCCACAAAACAGGCTTCAGACAAACACACAATGGCTAAATGTGATGAATGGCCACTATAAGTGCTAGCGCACTAAAAGATGTAGAAGAAGAAGACGGAGGTGAAGGATGAAGTCACCAGAGGGAAGTGCGGTGAAGCAAACAGTAAGTCATGGAAGAAGCTGGCCCTAAGACAGACTCCAAAGCCGAACGACATGCATGGGTAGCCGAGGAGCAACGCAAAAAAAAAAAAAGAGAGCGCCAACATGAGTCAACCCATCCAGAGGATACAGTGAGATGGCAAGCTGAAGCACAGCGGCGAAGGCAGTATAACCTAGCAACTAAGCTCAGTAAATCGTTCATCACTTTGACTGCGGGTTGCAGGTGGCAAAGTATAGGAGGAAAGTCCCCCTTTCCTTTTAATGCCCTAGCGTGCTGAAGCAGATGAATAGCGTGAAACGTGAAGAGGCGAATGCCGAAGTCACCAGAAGAATATGCACTCTGGGAGCATGTACAAGTGGCGTCAGGAACCGCCAAACTGAGGGAACGGCGACTCGAACCACAAAAAGCAGATCAGGCGGCTTATTGCAAGAGTAAAGCCAAGGAACAACTGCAAGAACATTTATAAAAAGAAGTTTATAAAAAGCTATACTAAGATAAATAAAGCTAAACAAGGGCAAATTTGCTAGTGCACTTAAGTTTCATTTAGCTTAAACAGGTAAATCGGGGTCAATTTTTTTTATTCCGGGCAATCCTGTATGTGAATAGGAAGGTACTAGCTCATTGAAAACTTTTGGCTCTGTTAATTATACATTATGCAATGCCCAAACAGAGTGTTTAAGTGAACTGACTGACAGTCAGCAAGAGACCCACTCATCAAAAGCTGCCAGCCTACCTAAACGCCAACAGCAAGTGCACAACAATGTTTGCAGTAGGTAGCATAGCACCATCTGGTCCTATACATATGCATCCCATGCCGAACTGTAACCACCAACGCCTTCGCATTCCTATTAGAATATATAGCAGCTTTCTCCAGAGCTTCAACCATCTTCAACTACCATTCAGAGGATTCTTCAGCAAAACTCATTGTTTCACAGAGAGTTGGCTTTGAGTTTTGCTGCAAAGCTCACTCAGGTTTTACTCACGGTGTACAAAAACAGTGCTATAGAAAAAAGACAAGTGAAAAGAAGCGCACCAGGGCATTCTCTGACTCTCATTTAAGAAGGTTATTATACTAACGTGAAAAAGTGTATAACATTCAGAAGCACTCAGATGGCAATAATATGGACTGAACTGAACTATCTCATCTGTATCTTACTAATACTAACCTACTGGAACGGAAACATGCAGGCTAACGACAACACCGAAATTAAGAACAGTGCAGTGAGATATGGGAAAGAAAAAGACAGCTGTAACGTTAAGAGCTAATACGGGACCAAATAGAGCAGGTTCGGTGCACCTAACGTGCCTTTCAGGCTGCTCCAGTAGCTGCGAGACAGCCTCGCAGCTACTAATGTAGCCTCAGAGATGGCAGACATAAATAGCAGATTTCTATGGTTATACATGAATAAAAGCTTCCATGTCTGCCTTCCTTCATGGAATACCTTTACCAGGTCAGTGACATTTAAGCTGTTTTAGCTTAGACTGCCTCTAGAACCGCTGTCACTCTGCGGCTGCAGGCAGCAGTGCTTTAACTAAGAATTCATATCATAAGACAAAAAATAAAACAATGTTCGCCTGCGATGTGCAGCGATGTGCGGCCCGCCAGGTGACAGCACGCTGCCCGCTCCTAGCTCGCTCAGTAGGCCTAACGTACTCTGCACTGAAGCCCCAATGAAAAGCGCTTTCGATCTAGCTGTCAATGATCATAGAGGTGTCTAATCTTGTTAACACCTCTACAATAACTTCATGCTGGTATGAACCTACAGATCATTTCCCTAATGCCTTCGTCACCAAAGCGCCCAGAAACACTGGTTAGGCGAGGAGCCGCCTTGAACCAACGGCCACGGGTTGCACATGCAGACTCCGAGCTGTCCGCAGAACTGTCATTACAGGCCATCATGCACTTGATCGCATCGTTGTGTGCATGTCTCCATCTTGATTCCTATCTGGAATCCACTTGGTTGATGTCGCGTCTGCCAATAAAGTGTTCCGCCAGCATTTCTCATTCCGGTCGGTTCCCGCCGGCCGTCATACAAAGCGGGGTGTGCATATTTTTCCGCCATATAATCAAGGCTTTTAATGAATTATCTCTATAGAAGATTCATGAGGACCAAGCCAATTCGTAGTTAAATGCGGGCCATCACATGAACAGGGGACCCATAATCAAGGTTCTACTGTACAGCAGAACCCTTTTATAGTAAAGTAGCTCAGATGAGCAGAAATTTTTACTACATCAGGGTCTTTACTATATCAATTGTTGGCAATGGCATGGCTTCGACTATGCTGTCTGGCTGCTTACTAAGCACAAAGTGTTGGTTTATAAAACAAACGCTCAGAAATATGTAGCATCCTGCTCTTATCATCCCTTTATGTGATAATTATTATCAGTTATCATACGGTATCACGTTTTCGACATTCTTTATGTTTCGTGGAAGTACCAAATTTACACGGATACAACGTGGCTACAAAAGTTAAGCGAGCTTGAGTCCATCTGAAAACCAAAGCTTTCTGTGATCACAGAGTCGTCTTCTGTGGCTTCAGCGTCATTTGAAAGGCAGTAAAGAAACCCATGTGACAAAGTCAAGGTCAGCAAAACTGCTTAGGCAGTTCCTCCGGTTCTTGCCTCTGCTTCCCCGTGCTTCGCACTGCTGTGCTACGAACGTACGCCCTTTCTCTCTTTTCTACTCCTCACTGTACTTTTACTGGCTTTCCTTTCTCAGCGACCTGCGCCGCCTTCTTTCAACGTTCATGGTCAGCCTTATTTTTTTTTTCCGTTCGCGCCGCACGGTTCACCTCAAGATCTCATGCTCTTCAAAAAGTTGGCTTCTCTCCGCAGCTCTCGAGCTTAGTGGTGAAGCCATGTCAAAAAGCACATTCAGTATCTAGTATTTGCCTCGCCATCCTAGACTTCGCGCGTGCGGCGATCTCATCATTCCGCAAGAAGTACATTGCCACGACCACACACACTTTACTATAGCCGTTTCTTAAAAAAAAAATTTTAACTATAACCAAAAAAATGTACAGTTGTCTGTGGAAGGTGAAATGGCACCACAGCTTTACTACATCCAAGTTTTTACTTTAACAGAGTTTACTATAGTGGGGTTCTACTGTATCTGGCTTTGCTAGCGTTAGGCTAGAAACCTGGATTCTGCCACGGAATTATGACTACATTGCAATGGTTTTCACTGTGTGCAGATTAAATTACTTTAGCAGTTACTTTCTTTTTAACTCATCAGTAAATTTAACAGATGTGAATGCTTATTATTAAGCTCGTATGCCAACTATCAGTATTTCTTGGAGGTTTTCCTAGAGAAAAGTCTTACTGTTATAAAAGAATGCATGTTTCCTGCTAAACACTAGCTAGGCCAAACATGAAGTGTGGACTTCCCAGCATTCCTGCACTTACCCACAGTGGATGAACGACCGCAGCACCTCTCTGCCCTAGACGCAATTTTGTGAGCTCTATGGCTGAATGTGCTTTGTGAGCAATGAGTGACTGAATAACACCTCCAAGGTGTGAGACACTCACCTCGAGGTCTTCAACACGGAGGATGAGCAGCTCGCCTTTGTTTTGGGCTAAGGTACGCTCCCGCTCCTGCTCGCCCAGCACATAGCTCAGGCGAGTGCGCTCCACATCCACCAGGCCTGCACGCAAGGAAAATGTGCTTGAAGAGGTCTGTGACTGCCACAGACGTGCTTACATTTTGTTGCTGGGCAAAGTGGGCCCAAGGCAGTTAACTGGGTAGCTTAGTGCAACATAGCTAAGACGGAGAACGCCAATGACAAAAATATGAGCACTGAACTTGCGATAGCTAAACTCGAGCATTCCAAATTAAGGAGCTGCCAGAGGTAATGCATGCATAAGGAGGCCAGCTCTTTGTCAAATCGTACCATGCCTAATAGCATTGGGCTACATGTGAGCTAATCAAATCAGAATGAATCTCTAGACTCGGGCCTGATTGTGTGAGATCAGCACCCATTGTACTACCGGACAAAGAGCCAGCTACCTCCAGTAAAGGTGATAGCGTGGCGAAGACATGCTACAGCACTGTACATGGGGAAGAAGCAATGATAAATTGTGTGTGCGAGCCACTTCCAGGCAAAGAACGACTTTCCTGGAGGAACCTAGTGGTAAGGCTGGCGACGCGGGCAAAACTTTGCCCTCGGCAGCCCAGATCATCAAGTGGTATTTCACATGAAAGTTCCTTACATGAAGTTCACACCCATGCAAGTTTGAGCTTAGCACGAACCGAAGAGCCCAATCAGCCATCACCAAACAGCTTTGAGGTGCCCTCAACCCCAAAGAAAGGAGGGCGGCTCAAAAAAAGGGAACAAACCTACAAGTGCACGCCGCGGCCACAAATATCTTGTGGCCCACATTTTGATGGAAATTAGAGGCAGTAACAGAGCAGTTCCCATGATACTAATAACAGGTGCACAACAAATGGCACAACTTGAAGATGGTATTTGACACAAACGCAGGACACACAAAGTTTACTACTCGCATAGTTCAAGTACACGCACTAAAAGCCAATCACTCTTTCCGGGCAGTGAATAACCATTTCTGACTTAGATACAACGGCCATTTAAAATTCTTGAATCAAAAATGAAACTACCTTTGTAGATGCATGGTAATCCAAAGACGCATGAGGATGAAATCAAGCAGACTGCCAAGCAAGAATCAAATGTTCAGGGCATACCCCAGAAACAGCCATCCTCCAAGCTATGCTACCATGCGAGACACGCACCACGTGATCATGTCAATTAGAATCTGCCTTTTGCTATGGCCAGTCATGGACAGACACACATCGACATACCCGTGATAGCGAACATGCATGAAAAAAATTTTTGTGAGATATGTAAAACACCGAAACACATTGACTGGATCTGTCCTAGATACCTTAGAAGGGAATGCACCAGGCCTGTCTAATGTACCTTGAGCCACAGCCATACTATAAAACTGTAGCGGCACTGCTGGTGTTGCCCATCTTACTACAGACGTTTGCATAAAGGGTGCATTTTGAAATAGTTAGTACATGAAGGCAAGTGCCTGGCCCAAAGCATGCATGCATTCACTGTACTCTTCAAGAATTCGCAGAACGCCTCATACAAGTATCGTCCCCAAAACCATTACAGCGTTACAGGCACAACAGGAAAGCCAATGCACAACCTGGCAACTGTTCCTGTCACACATAAAGTGTAGCAGATCTCTGCCAGAATGACATTGTACTTACTGTCAAGAACACGTTGTATTCTCCAGACTCTAAGCAATATGACCAGAGCCCCCGCTTGCCGGCCTTTGTCTGGCGAAACCCGTGAAGCCACATTCAGGCTAAACGCCACCACCACCACCACTGCGTCCAGCACCTGAACAAGCAGCACACCACAAACCACGTCATCAAAGCTGTGACAAAAAACTAGAACGCAGGGTGTCACAGTATATTAATTCACAGGCAGATCTACACATTCTACAGCCAGGTTTTGTGCCGATCATAATGAAGTGAATGCCACATATCTTTGCGTTAGCTTGTCAACGCACTGTTCCACAGATCAACACTGAATCAATTGCCGCAATCAGTATGAAACCTGTGCTTGAAAGTGCCAAACTATAAGTAAGGTCCACCGCAATTATCGCAAAACCATCTTACCATTTCTTTTCATTTAAGTGTGATTTTAGAAGACGTGTCCAACCATTGTCAAAGCCAGTTACTCCTACTCACTTAATATAATGAATGCATAGTAAAAAAAAAAAAAAGAAGCGTTACTCTAACAACTGAAAGGAAGAAACCTGGCTCCACCCAGACCTTTAATCTATTTTCTCCTGCTACAAATTCTACATTTTAAAAGTACGGGAATATAAAATATTATCTCACAGCCCTAGTTTGTCTCCTCATAACATGCGAACCCAACAATCAGATTAAATGTTCGATTTCACTAAATTCTACATCACATACAACATTTAACCTCGTTTGTGTACTCAAACTGTTGAATGCACTTACGAATGCAGTCCATAGAGCAGCTGCAGCAAGAATGCTAGCCAAACCTCAATATGCATGTGAGGAAACTTCAAATTTCATCCTCTGATGTGACCAATCAGAAAAAACACCGGACGGTCACACGTGGTAGTGCAAATTTCACCGACAACCGAGGTGGAATGAAATGCTGATGCCGGTCCGAGTGTTTAGTAACTCTGGATAGGAGTGTAAATTGTCTGTTGAGTTTATAACCACCACCAGTAAGTGATAGTGAATGCCTTTTGCAGAGAGTGTTGGAGTAGCCAGGTGCAGTAACCAGTCATGACAAGTGGAGGTGGCAGCAGAGGCATAGGAGCGGCACTTTTTTTATTTTTGCACGTTTCTGCTTCTGCTTTGGCGGCTCAAACGGCTTGATCGTGAAACCGTCAACAGTACACCTCAGCTCTGGCAGCGTGTTTGGCTGCAGCGACAAGAGGACTTGAAGAGCCAAGCTCATCCAAGGCACATGAAGTGGAGAAATGAAGCACAACTGATGCTCGACTCTTACTCAGCACTCGTGACATCATTCACAACACCGTGCTTAGACCAATCAATGTAGCACGTTGCACCTGGCGTGCTACGCTGCCATTGACATAGATGCCTCAGAAACGAAAAATGTGGCCTTAACAGCTGTCACTGTAAAACAAAACTAACAACAAAACAATGTTAAAGCTCCTTAAAGGGCCTTCAAATGCCATGATATTAATTTTTCTCACAACCAGGTTTTTCAGCTCTTTCATTTGTCCAGCTTTCAACATGCATGCTTAAAAACCACAATCATAAACTGGGAAAATGCAGGTAGCAGATCATAACCAAGCCCATGGCAGCCAAGCCTGGCCACAGTGGTATGAAGCCACATAGGGTGGTGACAATTGAAATTAAGTAAGTGCTCTGCTCTACGAGGAGACATGAAATGTGCTAAAGCGTCAAGACTAACACATCAAAGGGCTGAGGCAGTAGACTGAGCACAGTAACAGGAAATTCACTAAGAACCAGAACAGTGGGAGCTAGCAGGCAAAAATGAAGTGTGGCAGCAGTAGCAACAGAAGCTCGTGGATTGCAGGAGCTGCACCTAATTAATCAGTTCAAACAGCAGAAGCATGCAGTTTGAAAACAGGCACAGTGTCCACAATAGGATAAGATAAAAGAAACAAGAAACTGAGGAAAAGCACCAGGAACAGGTGGCAATAGCAAAAATTCAGCCTACTCTGAAGGCTGACCAGGAGCAACCCATGCAACAGAAAAATGAGCAGCGCGGCCAAGTACTACTAGAAAGCTGCCACGCTGTCCCTTCAAGATGCAACTACCTTTTCAATGCTTAAGCACTTGCTGCAATTATTGTATAATATTTTATAATTTTATTGCTATACGTTGAGGCAAAAGCACAAAATGCATGCACATCATGTTACTGTACTAACAGCAAGTGAGAGAAGTGTGGGAAAATGATACTAATAGGACAGATAACGTAAATCGAAAGCTTGTCATTTCTGACCAGAACAATCATACTACCAGGTGGCTTGCTGTGTGCAGTCTCAAGTGCTCACCTCAGGTCCTTGCATAAAATATCTAGCTTTCCCAGCAACTGCTCTCAGCAGCACCTGGCAAGGAGAAAAATTAAAAAGCCATCACAAAACAAAATAAGAAAAGCAATGCACAACGGTTGTATGTTAATGACTCTCAATCATGCAAACAGGAAATTGTCCATGTGTTAGACCATCAATGTTTAATAATATGCAAAATTTCCCATTGCGGTATAAGTAACCACAAAGATGAGTAGAAAAAGCAGCACGTATATGATAAAATTCAATGCTGTACTAAGACTAAAATATTCAAATGCAAGTTTTTTCCCTTGTGAAATAACTGTTTATTTGAACTGCCTCTAGCCTATTTACACAGCTCTCGAATTAGATGCATTCGAATCTATGCTCACTGTTTTTCATTTCATGTCAATATGCATGCTTTTCTGCATTATAACAAGCATCTTTTTCCTAATGTCATTCTTCACCTTAATTATTTGTTATATAGCAAGTATTGCAAAACACGTCCAATGAAATAATATACATACGAGTCCTCTGCTTTTATCATTTGTTCAGGGCTTGTAGAAAAAGTTCAGTGACTCACACTCAACCCCGTTCACTGGCAGACAATTTCATTCAGTGATGGTGAGAGGAAAAAACATGTATACATAGAAAAACTCGTTTTACATGGAAATGCTGCCACTTTTTTTTAGTGATAGAACCAGGGAGGGTGGTAAGTAACGGGCTCAACTAAAATACCTGCCTCTATTGTTATTTCTACTCTTATTTCTATTTCTATGCTATTCTTACTTTATTATGTAGTATAAGCAGAATAAGTTTAATCTGTAGCCGTCGCAGTGACTCAGTGGTTATGGCACTCAGCTGCTGACCCCAGAGGTGCGGATTCAATCCCAGCCTCAGCAGTCGCATTTCGATGGAGGCGAAATGCTAGAGGCTCATGTGCTGTGTGATGTGAGTGCATGTTAAAGAACCCCAGGCGGTTGAAATTATCCGAAGCCCTCTATTACAGTGTTCTCAATAGCCTAAGTCGCTGTGGGACGTTAAACTCCATAAACCAACCTTAATCTGTCGCAACAATGTTGCACACCCTGCCATTCTAATCCTGAAGTTTGCAATAGGGATTATTATTAGGGGCTCTTTATTAAGGAAGGAAAAGATATTGCTAGCTGCAGCATCTTCTATCGAAACCTGAAGCACCTGAGCAGCGGCTAGCGTGAGAAAAGGGCAGGGAAAGAGAAAGAAAGGGGGAGCAATAGAAAGAAAAGATGGGGGGATTTATTCCACATGCAACAGTTAAAAACATATCTGACTGCTTTGCGTTGCACATTTTCCAGTTTTCATATTGTTAGTTTGGGCCCACAGATCCCATATGCCCACAGCACATTCTAATATCAGCCGTAAAAAAAGGTTTCATAAGCTTGAAACTGCGCTAGCATCCTTCTTCCTTCTGTAGAAATGCCTAGGTGCCAGAGTCTATTTTGGGGCATGCATTGTACGTGGCTCGGACATGAAGCAACTAAGTGAAAAACAGTAAACAGAATGGCACAGCATTTCATCACATGTGCATCAAAAGGGCAAGTTTAGTATCGCTGCCAGCGAGTGTACTATGCCGCATGAAGTGTCGCACTGGGGGCACAGAGATATACAGGAAAGAACAATGTCGTTGCGTATGGACCTTCCTACAGTTATGTAATGCACACGCAACTAGACGCCTAGTTCACCATTCTGCAAGGAACGATCTCCGCACTTATTCGTCCAAGGCCGGCATCTGCTCAAGCAATGACGTGACAAGTGCAGGACGATATATTAGGCACAGTGCTAGAATCTTCTAAGCCCATGCTGATGAGCACGTGGTCCCCGCATGGGGGTACCAACTTGCCTCAAGAGAGAGGATGCCATCCAGTTTGCCACTGTCACCGAGTTGGATATTAAGCGGATGAAGTGTGGCATGGAAAGCATTCTATAAAGCAGCTATGTCCATGTACAATGAGCGCACATCTGCTTGAGCTAGACGACATCAGCACTGCTTCAAACTGTTTCCATTAAAAAAAAATTGGAGAGGACACTTAAGCTCCATCTTAAGGATATTAGTGATAGCATTAATGCCCATATATATGGAATTAGTCGTTTTTAACTTTACATTCATATGTCCCTGGGAGTCCTCATACCACTCCTTGGGCAATGGTGCAGCGGTTAAGGTATGCACCACAGCCCTGCGATGGCAGGTGCTGCCACCGATAGGTCTTCCCGAGCAACCTCTTGCGATCAACCATTAATTTAACTGCCACCTGCCAGGGCGGTTAGTTTGCTCACAATCCGATGAGTAGGCTGTGATGACCCCATAAGGTCACAAGACCTAGGTTGCTTCCCCGAGGGTGGCTGCATGGGCCACCCTATTTACCACTCACAGTGCTGGCAACGCCAATCATGCTGATAGCACTGATCCCAACAACGCTGACGCCAGATTTTCTGCATAAAGGGGCCTTTAACGCTATTGCATTAAAAAATTAGCAGGTGGTATAGCATTGCTAAGCATGAAACATTGTGCCAAAGCACTGTTTTCAGCAAGTGGACACTGACCACTGAAGTGTCCACTGACCAAGGGAGCCAGTCATGCGCTTTTCCCTTCCTCAAAATCAGCAGAGTCTACAATGTTGTCAACACCAATGCCAATGAACCCAATGAACGCCAGCAGACTATTGCTCTAGTGCTGCGTTTCTCCAACAACATTGTCAACGCCAATGCATGAAGCACACATCTCTCGATCACTACCACCACCTAGCTCAAAGTGTGATTGAGGTGTCCATTGACACAGGGAGCCAGTTACTTGTCTTTCCTTTCCTTTCCTTTCATGACTCTCATAGGCTTCACGCAAACAGTGGGCTTTTGCGGGGTAGGAGGCTAATAGTGCTTTTGCATCAAAAACTAACCTGGCATTATACAGGACCTTTTTCCGCACAGGGCAGCTGACAGCGCACATGAACAGCATGAAGTGTATTCAAGTGCGCAAGAGTCAAGAGTGCAATGCAGCAAGTGTCACTAAAGTTCATTACGTGACAATGTGCGAATGACATTGAGCGAGTGACATTAAACGTAAATGTGACTGATTGAAAATGGCCTTAAACTTGTCATGAGAGGGGTATAAATCAAGCTGCTAAAATGGGGCTAGCATGATGCACTATCCCTTGTGTTGCAATACAAGAAAAAAGTGTGGATGTGCTGTGTTGCAATGTCTGTGCAACATTTTCTTGGGCACAGGGAACTGTACTCACCTCAGCCAAAAAGAGGCTAAGCACAGCCAAAGTTAGTGAGCTAAGAAGAGCCACAAATGCTTCAAGCTTCGCAACAGTCAGGTAGGCACTGTGGGATCCAGTCCTGCCACCATCACCAATGCTGCTGAGATTGAGTGAACAGTTGTGCAACATTTGCTGGAGTTCTGCATCTGAAGAAAGAGAAGCAACAAAAACAAAGCATTCAGTCACATAGTCAGGAAAGCGAACGCAGGCTAGCAATTACATCACACAAAGCGAGTTTATCACCAAGTTCCTGAAGCTCCATTCAGATCCAGGAAAAAAAGTTAAAAAAATTGTAGCACACACAAAGCGGCAGCACAGTACACAGTGCAAATACACAACGCTTCGATACATCTCGTCCAAAATGTTTTGGATGTTGTGAACGATACCAGCAACAAAATATATGAGTGCCATTCATGGTAAAACTGTAGGTACGTAGCAAAAAGGCTACACTGCAAGCACACAACTCGCAACTAAATTTATTCCCAGGAAACACAGGATACAGAGGAAAAATCCACCAGCCAAGCTAGCCGCTTTCTTTCAAGGATGAGCCAAGAAACGGGAATGTATACAGCTATCATCAATGCTGAAAAAGGGCTGTCACACTGAGCACTTAGGATTGGAAACTACAGCTGTGTGCAAGTTATGCACCATTTTCGCCAAGGCTCCACGGTGGACTAGCAGCAGTAATTAATTGTCTAGGCATTGTTACTTGTTGGTGGCACTGATAGTAATGGCACTATAAGCAAATGAATGATTTAATGCTTTTCATGTTTTCCCCTCCAGCGATTGTGTAAGACACAGTAACACTGTCTGCAGCAGCAACTGCAAGTTTATCAAGAAGCAGCTAGCATGCGTTGTAATAAAAAGTTGATGCCGCATGCACTAAAAAATATCCTAACAGTTATGAAGGCGCAGTACCATGACACACCCAAACATATAAATATGGAGCCAGAAAATGAAGACGCCTGAGCAGCACAACTCATACTCTGTGAAATATTTCTGTAGCAGCATCCATCTTTCAGGGTGAAGTTTGCAAAACAAGGACTGTGAGCGCTTGGAATTCTGATATGTATAACAAAAATAACTAAACTCTATAAACTGTAACTGCTTTTTATTTTGTCATTTCACGTATATATACCAATGGCTCAAGCATGCTATATATGGTTGAAATGCAAAATGCAATTGAAGCAACACACACTGTGTCTGAAAAACAATATAATGGCAGACATTGACACTCCAGTGTTGCAAGAACAATGGCCATATCACTAAATATACAGTACTTGGTACAAGACATTTGTTTCTGTTTTCTGGAATGTAGTAATCAAAACACTTAGTTTAGGACTGCATCAAATAAGCTCATGATGCACCCACCCTGTGCAAACTGAAGGTCTGTCAGGAGCTTCACCAGAATCGCGAGTCCTGTGGCGACAGAGAGCACGATGACAGAAGCATTGCAAAGACGGCTATTCAAAGCAGTCCACACACGCTCGCAAGGCCTGCAAAACATACCACAAAAGCCACTTGTGTTTATGGCAGCCATGTACAAGCCATATATTCAGGCACGTGTAGCAAAAACAAACTGCCCTGACTTCCCTTGTTTCTATACAGTGGTAACCATTGAAAAATAGACATTCTATATCATAGTATACCATGAAATCATTACGCTTTCCTGGCCTCCTGAACGCGAGGAGATCTAGACAGCACACTTGGCTGACAAGTAATGCAAGGCTAGAGGCCTTGAACCCATGCTGTTCAAACTAATTGAGCAAAGGTTATAACATTAACACATGCATGTTCAGTAAGCCCAGCATGCACATCCACTTTGTGCACAATACCATTCAAAGACATCGTGCGAGATTCTCAGTAGCTAAGAAGCTCTGTAACCTTTTCTTTTCTCTCTGGATCAAGGTGCTAACACCACTTTGCTTATATCCACTGAAGTCCTCAGCTCATTGGCAGCAATTGATAAGCAGCAGCTATCGGTCAGCGAGTTATAAGCGCTGGATTCTCCCAAGATGTGCATCAATAAAGAACTGTCAGGGCTAGACGAACCAATTCTAACCGCAATTCAAATTTACTTGAGTAGCAGACTATTTACTGCGCGCGCTTTTGAACATACCTTTGTGTGGTATCGCTCTGGCTGCTAGACGCTTCAAAATCCCAGACAAGGGGTTCGGAGTTCCTCATTAATTCTTCTTTGCTGAAATGCCAATAACAACGCTTGTACGTCCAGACACAAGGCACTGATGAGAAAGACAGGAACGCTCAAGAACTGAAGTTCAATATGGATGCGGGGGTTATGACACATTCACTTGCGCAAATGCGCGCAGACTTCACGAGCATATTGAAAACTAAATACTGAAATCTGCTGCCACGCATCGGGCCAGAGCGAGTTTTCAGCCCACCGGCATGACAGGAACAGGTCGTTTTTAGAGATCAGGAGTGCCTGTATGATCCAAGTTCAGCATCTCTGGCGATTCCCCGACGCCCACGCACATCGCGTCAAGGCGACGTCAATGCGATATAACGAACACACTTAAAACAAAACATGAGCGATTTGCGCATTCTAAAAATCGTTAAGTACGGCTTCGGTACAAGAAAGGTTAATAACTTTCAGCAAGAGACTCGTTATACTTCGTACAATGACATAGCCGCCGTGATGTCTGAAACCATCCGCGCTGTCAACTGCTACCCAGAAAAATGAGCGGGCGCATACCTGATCGAAGGCGCCATTCAGGCAGCCTATCAAGCAGTGTTTGCGGCATGTATATGTGGTCGAAAAGTCGAGTTCATCGCCGTGATCCACAGAGTTCCGTCCATCAAGTGTTGAAATTCAACGCGAAGCACACCCACACCGCCATGGCGTGGCCATCCCACGCACGCGCAACTAAGATGGCCAACACTGGTGGCGTCGCTGCGGCGTCGTCATAGAAACATAAACCGTCATAGGAGAGCGCGGATTAACTTTCGGTTTTGGTTTCGGTTGCAGTACAAAGGCAGTATTCCCTTCGCAGTTCAGTTCGCACGGCTTGTACGCTACAGTCATAGTTACAACCCACAACGTCGGTGACTAGTCAGACCTGGCTCTCACAGTTCGTGCGCCCCATTCGTCGATAAGCTGGAGACAGCGGCGACGAGACAGCGCTGCAAGACGTAGAAAATCGGGTGCGCAGCTTGTCAATCGTTCGAATTGATTTGTGGTGTTTAGCGTTCCGAAGCTGCACAAAGACCTCACCTCTTTCATTTCAGTTCTTCGAACTGCCTGCTATCCTATATTTCCGCTGCCCAAGTTCAGGTGCCGCCGTAGTGATGGCAGATGCCGGGGTTAGCAAAAATATTTTACCTTCCTTTTTATTGTTTTTTTTTTCAATAAACCCTACTGCTCCTACAATGACAGACGCCTTAGACGGGGATTAATTTTAACCACATGGCGTTCTTTAACGAGTACTGCCGAGCGCAGTGAAGTCCGTGCTGACAACGCAGCACAATGGTGTTCGTTTCTTTGTTCTCTTTCACAACTGCGTTGCGATTCTCGTGTTTTCAACCTATAGAAGTCTTTTGCGGTTTTCTGGCTCTTTCCTTCTCTCATTTCGCTCTCCCTTTTTTGCATCTTGTAGACTTCAGTCACCAGCCGCGGTGGCTCAGTGGTTAGGGCGCTCGGCTACTGATCCGGAGTTCCCGGGTTCGAACCCGACCGCGCGGCTGCGTTTTTATGGAGACAAAACGCTAAGGCGCCCGTGTGGTGTGCGATGTCAGTGCACGTTAAAGATCCCCAGGTAGTCGAAATTATTCCGGAGCCCTCCACTAAGGCACCTCTCTCTTGCTTTCTTCTTTCACTCCCTCATTTATCCCTTCCCTTACGGCGCGGTTCAGGTCTCCAACGATACACGAGACAGATACTGCGTCATTTCCTTTCCTTAAAAACCAATTATGATTATTATTAAACTTCAGTCATTTTAATATAGTAATAATAATAATTGGTTTTTTGGGGGAAAGGAAATGGCGCAGTATCTGTCTCGTATATCGTTGGACACCTGAACCGCGCCGTAAGGGAAGGGTAAAGGAGGGAGTGAAAGAAGAAAAGAAGGGAGAGGTGCCGTAGTGGAGGGCTCCGGAATAATTTCGACCACCTGGGGATCTTTAACGTGCACTGACATCGCACAGCACACGGGCGCCTTAGCGTTTTTCCTCCATAAAAACGCAGCCGCCGCGGTCGGGTTCGAACCCGGGAACTCCGGATCAGTAGTCGAGCGCCCTAACCACTGAGCCACCGCGGCGGGGCTCATTTTACAATCGAATACACATTCATGCCGCGTACGAGTAGCCGGTGTTGCTGGCCCCAAAGCATGGAAGCGGAGGAATTGACTCCAACAAAACATTTCGCACGTTGCCTATTATATTGAAAATTAATGGATTTTTGAAGTCTTGAAGGCATATTGAACTCGGTATGGAGTGGTGCGGATTTTGACCCCCGTGGTTCTTTGACTTCCAGCCAAATAGCGCATGGGCACTTTTGTGTGCTGACCCCATTGAGAAGCGGCCGCTATGGCAGTCGATAAACAGCGGGATGACGCAGACTCTGAGCCGCAGCGATGGATCTTGTGCACAGACTACGTATGAGGCCCAGAGAAGGATAATTGGGCTTTAAAAGTTTGATTTGATTGATTGATTGATTGATTGATTGATTGATTGATTGATTGATTGATTGATTGATTGATTGATTGATTGATTCATTCATTCATTCCCTGAAGCCTATAGGCCTTTTCGCGACCCTCGGAGCGACCGTGGGCTGTGGGGAGAGCATAGAGAAATTTAACCGCCAGCTTTTAAAGCGAAAGCTTTGCTAGCCTCGTCGAGCTAAGGTCATCGGTGCGGTACATTTGACCTTCAAGTGAAGGAGTGGAGGTGTGTCAGCCACGTGACGTACCACGTGACTCGTCGTTCGCTTGAAAGGTAGACGGCATCGCTCTCGCGTGCATACACACTGCTGCCTCGCAGTTTCTCGCTATGGATGAAGCGGGTCGACCGGGACCGTCAACGCCATCGGGACGGCCTCCTAGACGACGGGCTGAGTCTGATCATCCGGCTGACGTTACCAGTCAGGCTAAGTATTTAGCTAGAGGTAGGGAAGGTAAACTTTCCAAGCTAGCGGCAGAGACCGACGAAGAACGAGAGCGTCAACGGGCTCAACGGCGGTTGAAGGATGCCGAAAGGCGGCATCGAAGAGCTTTGCAGACAGCCACTGCTGCTTCTGCCTCCACCACGACCTCGGCTTCGGCTACGGACGAAGAGGTTGAGTCTAACCTGGCTTAGCAACCCAGCATAACCACGCATAACAAAAATTTTTTTTTTTCGCTTGCGTAACCGGGCTCAGCCGAGCTAAGCCGCAGCCATTTTTTTTCCTGTTCTACGACCACAGCCAATATGTCGGCGGTGCTTGGCCTCTTTTCGCGAAGGTCGATACAGAGCACGAAAGGTAAAAATAAATCAACCCAAATACTCTTACGCGAATTCTTAACAGCAACTCCAAGTGTTGGACTTCTCTTTTTGCACGCATGTCATGCGGCGAAGCACCCATAACAAACGCGAAAGTAACATGCTGTGTGGTGAAGCAACACCTCGCTGGACCGTTGCGTTGCATGGCGGGAAGAAAGCAAGCGCATCTGTATATCGCGAAACCAGCGCTCTTCACGTACCCGTGGCGTTCCACGCGGTACGAGACCGCTAACCCGATAACCTGGCCAAGTGCATCCGCCGCGCGTCATATTGCGCGGGAGGGCAGTTTTGCCGATCGCGCGGGGGGCCCGATACAGCGCCGCGTGGCGTCAGAATCAGACGCGCGGCCGCCACCGCAAATGACTCTGGCGCTTTTGCGACATACGCACCGTCCCTTATTTTTTTTGCTCTGCCGATCGGGACTCGGTAGGGGAACAAAAATGTGCCGCCACTGCACGGACGAGCAAATCAAATTAGGAGCGCGTCGCGCGCTCTCTGTAGCTATTCCGGGTGGCCGGCCGCGGTCGGTCGTATCGACACCGGCCCATGCAATATGCAGGGACCAGCGGCCTGTGCCCGGCGCACTGGATGGCCGCTGGCCACTGCATCTCGCGGGAAGGCGGCGGCGTGCTGCCTGGGCGCCTCCTTGCTTGCGCAACGAGGGCCCTCAATCACGACGATCCGGCGACTTCCTCGTTCGGCTCGCGGGCCATCCATAATGCAGCCGCAGCGGCGGCCACGCTGGCGCCCAATTCGATTTGCGCCCTGCCTCCTTCTCATGCACCTCCCAGGTGGCCAGCTCGGTAGAGGCGCCTCCTTGTAATTGGAGGCCGCGCTCACCTTCATTGGGTGGCGCGGGTGCATAGCAGGTGGAGCGTGACGCCGCCCTGGCCAGTTAGTCGAGACGTCGACAAAGCACTTGCAGTGCGCAGAGTCCGCAGTGCGCCGCGGAGAACAGCTTTGTGTACTTTTCCTCAGGCTCAATATTTCTATTGGGGCATAATTATGTTTGCGCTAAGGTTAAGTTTCATCATGACTGATTTCACTTGCCCTCCAACCATGCGCTTCGAATTCATCCCATCTTAAGAAGTCAAACCACTTGATACATCCTCCAGCTTTCGCGATGGCGTGAACGACTTTCAAAATAATGACAGCGAAAGCCTTCGGTGGCGCATCCTTTTTTTCCAACGTTACCCGTGAGGTGGCGGCAGACATGGCCGCTGTGACCTATACACTGTGACGCTGTCCCTTGTGACCTATACACTGTGACGCTGTCCGTCGGCGCCACAGTGCATAGGTCACAGCGGCCATGCCTGACGCCATCACATTAACCCAACCCGGGAGGACTGGCAGGCGACCCTGCTCGGCTGCTCTGACCTGCAGCCTCAACGGGCCTTGGTTGGGAGAACCCGGGCGGTGGCCGACGCCACTGAGGTCCCCAACGAAGGGCCTCCACCTAGTACTTGTAAGGGCTGGCCCCCTCTGGGTCAGCTCATGAATAACCTACCGTAAGTGTATATGCCCATAAATGCTTTCCACCACCACCACCAACTCCGCCGGTGGGCAAGCATGAGCCGCTGCTTAGCGGTCGCCCATGGTTTTGTAGTGTACATTAACCGCATCAGTCGTTGAATCACCACATTCCTTATTATAAAGTTCCAGTGCAGATATGACAGAGCAAGCTGTACTCACAGGGGGGGCTATTTTACCAGAAATCTGAAATGTGAACAGTGCTGTACGTAAGCGCTTGCATTGAGGTGCCCAGTACAGAGATGCTTCCTGGGAGGGTCGGTTTTACGCGGGGGATGAGGGGGGGGGGGGGGGGGGGGATGCTCCGCTCAGCGAGAAATTTCTATTGAAAATCCATGCCAGACCAAATGTTTCTAATCAAAAAAGTTCAATAAAAACTTGAGGTTACACTTAAGCTCCGCCCGAAGGGTATGACGCTTCAGAGTGATGAGTTAATTTTCCATATATGCAGAATTGGTCATTGTCTGTTTTACACTGATAGATCTCTGGAACCCTCATACCCCTCCTGGCGCAGTGGTGCAGCGGTTAAGCGATGCGCCACTGCCCTGCGATGGCAGGTGCTGCACCGGTGTGTCTTGTGCGACCCAGGTTGCTGTTCCCGGGTGACCAATCATTAATTTAACTGCCCCCTGCCACAGTGAGCAGTTCGCTTACAATCCGGTGGGCAGGTTGTGATGACGCCACAAGATCAGGTGATTTATGTGGCCCACCTGCCTCCTAGGTTGCTTCTCCGAGGATTTTCCCTGAATTTTTTGCTTACGGTCAACGACGCCGACTCCGATTCCGACGCCGGATTTTCTGCGACTCGAGCTCCTTAACGCCATCGCGTTAAAATCACTCTGCAAATAGAAGCTCCCGACCCCCCCTCCCCCTCCTATACCCGCCTTCCATGAGTCAACCTAGATCCGACCCTGCTTCTCCTTCTTGACCCAGACTAGTCGTTTCCTTTCATTAACTCATGCCTTTCGTATCAGCTGTATCACGGCCGCTCGACCTCAATAGGAGATCGAGCAGCCTTGGCAGTATCATAACAGCTGTTCGAAGAGGAGTGGTGGCAATTGAAGAGCAACTTGTGCAAGAGAGCGTCAATGTTCATGTCGTGCACAGCACATATACTTTAAAAATTGTAATTTTTTTATTATTTTTATCCTCAGAAGCAGCAGCAAACAGATCGCACCTACATGTCTGTCCGCCCTGCCCCAATGTTGACATTCGATTCCGCACACAGCATTTTAATAGCGCCAAATACAAAACTCAAGAACATCCTGCTTCGAGTTTCAGAGGGAGGGAATATTCTTCTTGTTCTCCGTGAAAGGTTCTGGATGATTTGAAGGCATAGCAACTTGCACCGGTGGTGCACCTCGTCTGAGACGCTGATGAAGGACGACGAGTTATTAATACCGGTGCTTTATCAGGGAACAAAGACATTTACTCAAATTTATATACATAACAGAATATTTAGAATAAGGTTAGGAAATATGAAACATGGATCCGGCTAGCTAGCATAGCCGAAGGAGTACACCTCAGGACATAGCTCAGAACGACTGACTGGACTCCCGGGCTCAGTTTTAAAGCCTCGAGGTCCAGCCCACGTGCCAATTGCGTCCAATTGCAGCAAGCATCCACATGATTGGACTCTTGCTGCATGCAACGCCCCCGTTCAACTTTGCAAGTATAACTCTCCCACAAGACATACATGCAAGCAAAAGAGCGTCAAGCTAGTTACCGTCCTGCCCCTCAACCTTCACAGCGCACGCGAAGCCCTCTCTTAGGGAGGACGGGAAACAAACTACAGTGCACCAAATCTCCATTTAGCCCGTGTCGCCTGCTCTCTGCCGTCACACACGTCATTCTCAACGCTAAGGTTATTAAGGCAAATTGGCAGCATCGTTTCCACGCGTAATAACTGGTAGAGGTGCCTCTGTCTACCGAGCGCAGTTTCGGCGCTGGCCGACGCAGCCAGCCGTACGCGGGCGCACTTCGTCGCTGCCTGCCGCAGTGAGGCCAAAGCGGGCAATATGGAGCTGAAATTTGATTTTTGACGAAAGGAAATAGCGCAGTAAGTGTCTCACATCTCGGTGGACACCTGAATCGCGTCGTAAGGAAAGGGAGAAAGGTGGGACTGAAAGAAGAAAGGGAGAAAGAAGTGCCGTAATGGAGGGCTCCGGAAAAATTTCAACCACCTGGGGAACGTGCACTGACATCGCACAGCACGCGGGCGCGTTTGCGTTTCACCTCCCTCGAAACCCGGCCGTCGCGGCCGGGTTCGAACCCGGGTACTCCGGCTCAGTACCGAGCACCTAACCACTGAGCCACCGAGGCGGGTCTGCTAGCGGGTGCAGTACGGCGCAGGCTGGCGCAGTTCGGCAGAAGCTGGAGCTCCCAAGTGCACAGTGGCGCTGCTCGGCGCACGCTGGCGCACGCTTGCGCAGCCCGGCGCAGGCTGGCGCAGTTCGGCGCACGCTGGCGCAGCTCGGCGCACGGCGGGCGCAGTACGGCGCACGCTGGCGCAGCTCGGCGCACGCTGGCGCAGTTCGGCGCACGCTGGCGCAGCTCGGCGCACGCGGGCGCTGCTCGGCGCACGCTGGCGCAGTTCGGCGCACGCTGGCGCTGCTCGGCGCACGCTGGCGCAGTTCGGCGCACGCTGGCGCTGCTCGGCGCACGCTGGCGCAGTTCGGCGCACGCTGGCGCTGCTCGGCGCACGCTGGCGCAGCTCGGCGCACGCGGGCGCAGTTCGGCGCACGCTGGCGCAGTTCGGCGCACGCTGGCGCTGCTCGGCGCACGCTGGCGCAGCTCGGCGCACGCGGGCGCAGTTCGGCGCACGCTGGCGCAGCTCGGCGCACGCTGGCGCAGTTCGGCGCACGCTGGCGCAGCTCGGCGCACGCAGGCGCTGCTCGGCGCACACGCAGCTCGGCGCACGCTGGCGCAGTTCGGCGCACGCGGGCGCAGGTCGGCGCACGCTGGGCGCAGTTCGGCGCACGCTGGCGCTGCTCGCGCTCGCTGGCGCAGTTCGGCGCACACTGGCGCAGCTCGGCGCACGCTGGCGCAGTTCGGCGCACTCGGGCGTAGTTCGGCGCACACTGGCGCAGGCTAGCGCAGCCAGAGACATGAGGGCGCAGTTCAGCGCAAGCTGGCGCAGCCAGGCGCACAAGAGCGATGTTATCGGCGCATGCTGGCGCAGCCTGGTGCGTGCGGGCGCAGCTGCGGTGGAGCAATTCGGCGCACGCTGGCGTAGCCTGGCGCATGTGGGCGTAGTTCTGCGAAGGCTGGCGCAGCCATGCGCCGCACGCGGGCGTAATTTCAGTTAGGCGCTGTCTGGCGCAGTAAGGCTGGGGCATGGCACTGACTGAGGTAGCAATTTCCAGCTACTGCCAGTGAGGCCCATGACTGGACAGAACAAAGAGCAAGGAGGTCAGCGAGGCGGAATTTTCGCCTATGGCTACTCTGCACAATGACAGGCGAGTGAAGCGAATAAATAGCAAAAAAAGGACGAGTTTGCCTGTAGTCCCTGTATGTGTACAAGGCATAAAACTCTCAAAGCACGCCTAGGCATGCCGTTATACTTTGATCCATTCAATATCGCAGTCTCGTTTTCATGGCCTGCTGTGCTACAGCAGTTTAACAATGGCATCCGTGAAGTTACGAGCGACCATGACCCTGGCTTATGTGGAGGGAGAGGAATGGCACAGTAGGTGATCTATCATATGTTCACATCTTAAGTTGTCGCACACTGAACAGTGTGTCGTTAGATCTAGATCAGAATAAATGAGCACTTTTTTACAAAAGGCACGTGAGTGCAGAAGGAGTGCAAGAATTCTCAAATAGGCGGAGGAAGCCGCAATATGGCATAACATGCGGAGACGTATTCCGGAAGTCGCTGTCCGCGGAATGAGCCGAAAGAAAAAATAGTGTGAGAATGAAAATGGTGGCAATACATTTTAATATCGGAGAGCTATTCAGCACTAGACCTCAGATGGAGGAAGCCTACAATCACCGAGATTAAGGAGCACAGGAGAATATTTCATTTGTTTTTAAATTTGTGATGGTTATCAAAGGTAAATTAACAGTGTAATTATTTGATCGCTAGAATATTCTTTATCAGCAAGTACGAGAAAAAACAACCACATAACGCCATCTCCGACCTTCGAATTTCGCGTCTGGTGCTCTACCAGCTCAACTACGGCGGCGGTTATCAAATCTTCTGCTTTGTGGGATAATCATGCTGCGTGTAACTTAACCTCTCCCTGGGGGTTGGTCACCCTCGTCACCCTCGTCCATAACGGCGCACGTAGTACGTCCTGCATCACCGCTAGTGTCACGTGGTCGAGTGGTGAGGGCGGAAGCTGTGAGGAAACCCTGTTATGCTACCTAGGGCATCAAGACTGTCAGAACCGAGGCCCTCTTTTAGCTATTCAGTAGACAACAGAAGGGAAGGTACCTCAGATAGATATTTGTCTTACTATATAAGAATGAAAATGAATTAAAGAATTCCAGAGCTTCCAGCCGTATGGAATTTGATTTCTGTACAATACGAGCATATGAAAAAAAGCCATGGTTGTTTGGTCTCTTGCTGTTAAAGCTAGTAATGATCCTGAAAGGTCAGACTGCAAGAGTCTCTTTTTTTTTCTAAACACGCACGTCATACCAGACTCAAAAAAACAAAGCGCGGCACGCTCTTTGCCTACACAGCACACTCCTTTCTGGCTGTGAAGAGCCTATATACGTATAAAAACCCGTTACCTTCAATAGTCCTAATAACCAGCACCCGCAACTTTTTGTTCCACCCACCGACTTCCTGTCTCGTTCGATTCCCTCGACGCCACTTTGGGGCAGGATGCGGAGCGGAGACGAAACGGTCTGCCAGCCTCCCTCCTCACCAAACTCGCATCCCGCCCATCATTTTCGCAGAGAAAATCGCGAGCCGCGGGCAAGCGCCGCTTTGCGCGATGTGTCCGCCCAGATGGCGGCGTTCGCACGGCGCGGCCCTGGCGTGACCGCGGCGGTGCCTCGCGTTATTGGGACCCGTGGCGGTGGTCGTCAGTTGGGGCCGCCAGCGACGATGACAGCCAGCGAGCGAAGCTCAGCTGGAACAGCGGGGACTACACTCACCGGAGAAAAGCCCGTGGTGCGCATGCGCTCTCAGACTGGCCGACGGGCCTGCGTGTATACAAACGAAATTGCTCGAAGCCGCAAGAAGATAGCTTTTTTTTACATTTTTATGTGTTGCTGTTCTTTATCTTTTTTCCTGGTGCGAGCTTCAACCTATAGGGGTGAGTAGTACAAGCGTCTGCTATACGTTGTGTTAACGGGAAAATGCCAGAGAGCGGCTGAGCATGATTAAGATGAGAGTTAGTGCTGTGTGTTACGAAAGAAGGCGAGGAGGAACCGCCGTAGCCGCCGCGGTGGCTCAGTTGTTAGAGCGCCCGGCTACTGAGCTGGAGTACCCGGGTTCGAACCCGACCGCGACGGCCGTGTTTCGATGGAGGCGAAATGCAAAAGGCGCCCGTGTGCTGTGCGATGTCAGTGCACGTTAAAGATCCCCGGTTGGTCGATATTATTCCAGAGCCCTCCACTATGGCACCTCCTTCCTTTCTCCTTTCACTCCCTCGTTCCACTCCCTTCTTTAACCCTTCCCTTACAACGCGGTCCGGGTGTTCACCGAGATACGTGAGACAGTTACTGCGCCATCTCCTTTCCCCAAAACCAATTTTCAATTTTCAACAAGGTAAGTTGGGCGAGTTCAATTTTCAACGACCGTAGTGTACTTTGGTTGCCACCCCTCCCCTCATTTAGTTTTTGAGAGCACATCCTCGAGGTGGAATGTGGACAGGACTTTTTCGGAGCCTAATCGAATAGGTATCGAACAGAGGAAGAACGGAATCGAATATGAATTGATTATTCGTGCAAATATTCGCCCGCCGCGGTGGCTCAGTGGTTAGGTGCTCGGTTACTGATCCGGAGTTCCCGGGTTCGAACCCGACCGCGGCGGCTGCGTTTCGATGGAGGCGAAACGCGAAGGCGCCCGTGTGCTGTGCGATGTCAGTGCACGTTCAAGACCCCCAGGTGGTCGAAATTATTCCGGAGCCCTCCACTACGGCACTTCTTTTTTCCTTTCACTCCCTCTTTTATCCCTTCCCTTACGGCGCGGTTCAGGTGTGCGCCGATATGTGAGACACATACGGCGCCATTTCTTTTCCCCAAAAAACAATTTTCATTTTCAGTTATCTTCAGTTACAGTCGCAGTTATAACTCTATACGAATATTTATATGGAGTTATGTCATAACACATAGGAAAATTAACAGTTGCCGCTGATGGTAAAAGCGAATAAATTAACTACACTTGTCGGTAGACGACAGGCTTGAGCTATACGAGCAAAGCCTCCGAGATCGGGCTTCGCGACGGTCCCCTAAACCTGGCTAAGCTCAGATGCGACACCCTGGGAGGCCACGTATCAGCCTTACGAACGCCACCACACGAACTGACCGCGTCGTAGTACTTATCCGTCCGTCCTGGGGGAACTGTCGCGGCAGCAGGCAGCATACTGTGAGGCTTCGGAGTGAGCGCAGTTAAGAAATAGTCGTCGGAGATAACTAAGGTGTTTCTTTATACCAATGATTCGAAAATCAGTCGAAAACCTTATACCTTATTCCAATAGCCTCGAATAATTTTCAACCTGAACTGTCTGATTCGTTCAAGCAATCGAATAGGGAAAAACATGACTCGGTACTCGAAAATTTCGAATATTCACACACCCGTGATATACACTATAGTGCGGTGTATAGCGAGGGCTCCTCAGCAAAGTTTCCAAACAAATTAATATATCGGCAGTGAAATGGGCCAGTGGAAACATACGATATGATACTTTGAGTAACGTAGCTCAGAACTCATGCCGAGTCATCCAAATTCATCTCTTTGCCGACATACGCCAGAAGCGTAGGAAGGTGCACCCTAGGAATAATTAGGTAGGAAAAAATTATCACCGCCTCGATACCAAGAAGATATTTATTTGCCTACATTTGCAGAAGCCACTCTCCTCCCACGGAGACGCCACTTATAAATCCAAGAGGAGGAGGAGGAGAAGGACTTTAATGGAACAGGAGAGGTCTGCCTGGTTGTCGGCCTGGCATGCTACTCCAGGTGAGGGTGAAAGAAGAGGAGAGTAGAGAAGAGCATGGTGAAAAGAAAAGGAAAAGAAAAAAGAAAGGGTGAATGGCGAAATCAAGCACACTCACGCACTCATAAACACACGCACAAACATAACTGTCAAAGAATGTCTACCAAACCCGTGTCTCTTAAAAAGTAGTAGTAGTGGTTTTATTAAAAATAATAGTAAAGACTAAAAATGTTTTTGTCCCGCGCACACCCGAAGCCGCGTCCCTCCAGGGTCCAAGGACATGCTCAATGAGCACGGAGCCATCCTGTCGGAGTCCTAAAGCATTTAAAAGTGCCTGGCGATGATTGTCGAAGAGTTCGCAGCGGGAGATTAAATGTGGTAGATCCTTGGACACACCACATGTGAGGCACAGAGGGCTACTGGATGCACCAATTTTATTAAATAGGATTTAGTAAAGGCAACGTCCAGGCGAATTCGGTGGAGGCAATATTCAGCACGTCTATCTATATTGCGTGGAATTCGGAAGTCACGAGTGGGGTCGATACTTAGTAGGGGTCTATATTGATGCTGGGGATCACACCACAAAGAGCGTTGCGTCTGCCAGGATTTTGTAGTTAGAAGCCTCGCGACATTACTGCGAGAAAACGGTATAAGTAGGAGCAAGGTGGTGTCGCCATGCGCCGACCTCGCTGCACC
Source organism: Amblyomma americanum (assembly GCF_052857255.1). Taxonomy (NCBI): domain Eukaryota; kingdom Metazoa; phylum Arthropoda; class Arachnida; order Ixodida; family Ixodidae; genus Amblyomma; species Amblyomma americanum. The sequence goes on along the minus strand of NC_135498.1, from coordinate 18,261,487 downwards.
GTAAGCGTGGTCGTTGCCTGCAAGGCCACAGTGAGGATCTCCGGAATAATTTCGACCACCTGGGGATCTTCGAATCCCCGGGTTCGAATCCGACCGCGGCGGCTGCGTTTTTATGGAGGCAAAACGCTAAGGCGCCCGTGGGCTGTGCGATGTCAGTGGACGTTAAAGATCCCCAGGTGGTCGAAATTATTCCAGAGCCCTCCACTACGGCACCTCTTTCTTCCTTTATTCTTTCACTCCCTCCTTTATCCCTTCCCTTATGGCGCGGTTCAGGTGTCCACCGATATATGAGACAGATAGTGCGCCATTTCCATTCCCTAAAAAACCAATTAGAATTAAAAGGCCTCAGTGAGCGGGTAACCACTGCAGCACAACACGGTGGACAAGCTCACAGGCCTCGGAGTGGAATCTGTTTAAGTCATCGACGATCGGCTCCTGAAGGCTTCCTGGTGACTTTATAGATTTTAATGCAGCCTGAGAGTCGCTGAAAATAACCCACGCTGTTGGCAGTTGTTGAAGAATGTAGGTGAATGCTGCTCGCAGAGCAGCCAGCTCGGTAGCAGTAATCGAGGAGCGGTGACGGAGTAACGGCGAAATTGTGGTGCTCGTTGAGGGAACCCAGACGCCAATCGCTGATGAGACGGATGTGACAGAGCCATCAGTGTAGATGTGACGGTGCGCCCTGTAGCATTCATAAATGTGTTCAAGAGCAAAATATTTAAGACCAGGACCGGAGGTGTATGTTTTTTCTTTTGATGCCAGGAACTGTTGTCTTGATTTGCCATGCTGTGTTCCTCCAAGTTGGAGAGGAGGTCGTGACAGGGTGCTGATAGTGTGGTGGGAGAAGGTCGGAAACCCTCTGTGCAGTGCGCTGCGAGTGGATGGTGAGGTACACGATCCACGAACCGCATCTGGGCACGAAGCAACTCCTGGGTTAGCAGTACTGATGCAGATAGACGCCTGCTCTCTGCTAGGGTACCCACTGTGGAGGCGTTCTTCCAAGATGTTGGCCAATAATTATCATATGGGAAAATAAACGCACAAATCCGTATTTCCATTGGTGTACCTCACTTAATTCTAATTCATATCAATTCTAGCTCTGGAGTAGCTATGAAGGAAAAACGCTAAGACGCCCATGTGGTGTGCTATGTCAGTGCACGTTAAAGATCCCCAGGTGGTCGAAATTATTCCGGAGCCCTCCACTACGGCACCTCTCTCTTCCCTTCTTCTTTCACTCCCTCCTTTTGTCCCTTCTCTTACGGCGCGGTTCAGGTGTCCAACGATATATGAGACAGATACTGCGCCATTTCCTTTCCCCCAAAACCAATTATTATTATTATTATTATTATTATTATTATTATTATTATTATTATTATTATTATTATTATTATTATTATTATTATTATTATTATTATTATTATTATTATTATATTAATTCTAACAAATCAAACCACTAACGCTCGTTACTTGTCTTCCAGATGGTGGCGGCAAGTTTTTTTATTCTCTTTTTTTTTGCCATGATGAGCGCCGCAAGCAGAATGAGCTCTGATGTCATCTGTGCCTCCATTCTTGCTTTACAGCCTGCCTTAACGACAAGATGCGTCTAGCGCGAGAAGGGGCTTCACTGAAGACTCTCCTGGTATCGCTCTAGCCGTAGTTTTAGGCGAAAGCGTGCCTCTGTAAGGCCTGCAGCTTTTAAACGACCAGCCGCGTCCGACGCGCCTCCTGGGCTCGGCCGTATTTACTGCCTCCGAGGAGTGTTCGCGACCGATACACGGGCTGCGCGCAAGGTGAGCGCGGAGGCACGCGTGATGCAAATCTGATTCCAATGGGCGGATGAATTGTTGTCTCCCTAGGGAGCGCACCAAGAGACGCGGCTCCGTTCATCGGGGCCCCATCGGCCTCTGCTGTCCTCCCCCGATAAGGAGCGCGCCCGCGCGGCGCCCGGGGAGTCGCTATTATTTCTCGGGGTCCCCGTTTTCGAAGCGCCATCGAACGTGCGTGCCGCTCGGCTTTGGCCCAACATCGGGAAACAACTCGAGATTGAAAAAAAAAAGAAAAGCATAAAAGAAGAGAGCAGTGAAAAACGTTTCGGAAGAAGGAAAGAACAGGGAGAAAAAAGTGACGCGGCACCGTATGCTGGGCGTCCCCCGGCTGCTCTGCTCCCTGCGGACGGTGCGCCCGCGCCACCAGCTGTGGGAGCGGCCGCGTCGCCCGCGCTGCTCTCTCCGCCCCCCCCCCCCTCCTCTCTCTCTCTCTCATGTTCACGCTGAATTTGTTCCTCAATGGAGCATCTTTCTGGAGCAAACACCGCCCTTCGAACACTTTGAGCAGTGGCCTTGGAACTCTGCCAGAGGAAGACGCTCAGACGCTTGTGCATCCAGTGTGCGTCCGGAACATTTAGATGAGCGCGGTGGGCCACCTTTTTCTTTTCGGTTTTCATGTCTATCTTACTGAAATCACGCTGGCCAAGTACGCGCGGTAAAAACTGCACCACCCTCTAGTGGTAGTTGCGAATGCACAGATGGACTTAGTGAACTTTCGTTGTGCATGCGTGCGTGCGTGCAGGGGGGGGGGGGGGGGGGGGGAAGCAAAGTGCTAATTTCCTAAAGGAAAACTAAGCCTTTCTTTTTAAACTCGACGATATTCAAGGATTAGAAAACATGAAGCACGTAGGTAAAGCATGCGAAATTTTGTTGTGCTAGCACTTGTAATTGTGACGTAATTGCCGATTAAAACTGCCATGATGTTTCGGCTGCTCCTCACAGCGTTGGTGCAGTGCGTAGAAGCTAGATGATGCCATTACGAACGGCGAGATTTAAAATTTCCTTTACTTTCCCCAATTCCCTGCCATGCGTCATCGAATGGCGCCTTACACCCGGCTAAATGTTTAACTGGCGTGATTTGTGCATCCATAGTTGCACCTTGTAAAAGGCTTCCCTCGGCTAAACCGCTGGAATATTCATGCTGTAACTTCACGCGTGTGGTGGCATGTGGTGGTCCATTTTTTATAGTATGCATTTTTTATAGTATAGTATTTGTTATAGTATTTTTATAGTACTCTCTTTTCATTGCCGCCGTAACCCGCTCGTGTCCTTCTATCATATCGACTCCATTCCCGTGCTGCCAGTAGAGTCATACAGATATTTAGGCGTAGCCATGCGCGCTGACCTCTCCTGGAAAAAGCATATAAATAACATCATTTCGTCGGCTAACAAATGCCTTGGTTTCCTAAAACGTCATCTTCGTGATGCGCCCGTGGATGCTAAGTTATCAGCTTACGAATCACTTGTGAAATCAAAATTAGAATGTGCTTCTCCCATTTGGCACCCACATCAAGCTTATCTGACCAACGCATTAGAGCCTTTGCAAAACCGCGCCGTTAGATTTATTCATTCTTCATAGCATTATAGCGCGAGTGTTACATATCTGAAATCGCTTTCAAGCATTCAGCCACTCGAGCTGCACCGCCGCACAGCCAGTCTTTTATTATTCCACAAGTTTGTTTACAGCCATCTACGAACTGCGCCCTACATGGTCCCTCCGGCACGCATATCTCACCGCACTCTCCATCAACTACAGATCAGCCGACCACGTGCACGCACCGTCACCTTTGCAGCTTCATTTTTTTCTCGCACCGCCGCGGACTGGAATGGCCTTCCCCCTCACATTGCAGCGATAACCTGTCCCGCGAACTTCGCGCGTAGAGCCTACAGCTATTTGTCATCATCATAACGCATGATTCCTTGCTATCACATAAAACGTTGTACCCACCCCTTATGTAATGCCCCTAAAAAGGGGTCTTTAAGGAAATAAAAGTGATTGATTGATTGATTGATTATTGATTGATTGGTTGGTTGATTGATTGATTGATTGATTGATTGATTGATTGATTGATTGATTGATTGATTGGTTGATTGATTGATTGATTGATTGATTGATTGATTGATTGATTGATTGATTGATTGGAGTAGCTGCCTGATGAGATCAAAATTATCAGTAACCCTCATCGTCCACGGCTACGAAGAGCCATAACAAGGGGAATACGTGCAATGGTTCTGGTGGCGAAATTGCGCTTACTCTGGGTAAACGACTTGTCTAATATGGAAGGAGAGGTAGTTTACTAAGAGGAAGAAGTGAGATGAACAGGAACCCGCCGCGGTGGATCAGTGGTTAGGCGTTCGGCTACTGATCCGGAGTTCCCGGGTTCTAACCCGACCGCGGCGGCTGCGTTTTTATGGAGGCAAAACGCTAAGGCTCCCGTGTGTTGTGCGATGTCAGTGCACATTAAACATCCCCAGGTGGTCGAAATTATTCCGGAGCCCTCCACTACGGCACCTCTTTCTTCCTTTCTTCGTTCACTCCCTCCTTTATCCTTTCCCTTACGGCGCGGTTCAGGTGTCCAACGATATATGAGACAGATACCGCGCCATTTCCTTTCTCCAAAAAACAATTATTATTATTATTATTATTATTATTATTATTATTATTATTATTATTATTATTATTATTATTATTATTATTATTATTATTATTATTATTATTATTATTATTATTATTATTATTATTAACCACAACCTCCCCTACGCTTCGAGCTGTTCCTATCAGCTTTGCCAGGAAATGGTTGCTTTCATATGTTTGGCGGCAATGTATATACGTGCAAGTCGGGGATATGTTCGCACCAGGATGACGTAAATGAGATAAAAATTATAGACGACCAAAGCTATTGATCCAGCAGAGTATGCGTTAGCATTAGTGTTTCCTCGGACAGATCAGCTACTGCCACAGACGCGTTCAGACCGTGCGAGCAGGTAGCGTGATACAGTCCGTCAACAACCGTGTGACACGCCATACCCCCGCTCCACTCTTCAGTACCCTATCATCCTCTCTTCGTTTTCCCTCTCCCATTTCATTTTTCCTTCCTCTCCCGTGAAAGGAGGGGGGGGGGGCATTTCCCTTTCTCCGTTTTCCCACCTGCCAGCCGAGGCTTGAGACGGACGGATGTCTGTCTGTCTGTCTGTTACTGCCAGGAAGAAGCAAAGTGCACAGGCCTGCTCACTGGCTCAAGCCGAGTCACAATCGCTACCACGTGCAGACAGAAGGAGAGTTGAAAGAGGGGATAGAAAGACAGGGTAGTAAAGACGCGCTAAAGACAAGGCCGATCCCGGAGGTAGTGCAATACCGGGCCAACCGGTGGCGGAAGTGAAGCAACCTTCAAACTATCCGCCACATTTCCAAAAATAAGTCGGAGAACGGACAGATTTTTCCAACATGTGGGTTCCAATACTAACGCATTAATACAAAACGCCGGGGGGGGGGGGGGGGGGGGGAATTGAACGATGATGATGAAGACAGATGGCAGCGAAGCGTACGGGACCCAAAGCCTCTTTAAGAAGCAGCAAGTCCTCATGGCTGATCCGCAAGAGGCCAAGGACTGAATGGCATCCTCGAGCATCAACCTGCGCGCGCGCCCTTATGTGTGCGTGAGTGTACGCGTGCGTGCGAAAAGCGTGTTTCGATCGGACAGACCGCGGTAGCAATCCCTATATAATATAGTCGTGCGCCCAGCAACTTGGACCGCACGTCGAGGCAGGATGACCACAATTTGTGCCGACATGTGACCACCTCTCACATTTTATCCCATGCCCGAGTGCTTTCCGACCAGTGACATACATTTAGAAAGAGGCGGCCATCGATTCACCCACTTCTGAGAACGCGACTCGGTATCTTGTGATATTGCCTTGTACCCAGTGATGCAATGCTTGGATTCTTAATGCTCTCACGGGTGAGAAAAAAAAAAGAACTCGTGTACCTACAGCTTCCGTCAATTCCCATAACAAGTAAACATAGAAAATCAGGGTTATTGTTTTTCGGGTATACTGCATAGTAAACAAGAGAAAATAAAAGCTTAAAGCATGCACGCGTGTTACCTGTTCTCTTTTCTTTTTCTTATAATTATTACCGTCGCCGCCATCTTCATGTGAAGCTTCATTCTTCTTGATTAGCATCATGGCCAAAAATCAAACCTCAGCGTCACGAATCGCAAAACCATGGCGTTACTTCACAGCAGGGAAAGCAAAAAGTGCACAATCCCCAAGATACGAAACAAGGGAACTGAACACAATGCACAGAGGTGAGTGGAACGGGAGAACAACAACGAGACTATTGGCCGTCACCGAAGATAACACGCGTATGCCTCGCGCCAGCCCACTGTGAATACCTGCGCGAGCGGCGAGGAAAAAGGACCATCCTCGCCCTCCTTCCTTTCTTTTTCGCTCCGTACGTGAAGGGGTATTCACACGGGGGATGGAATCCCTCCCGAACTGACGGCGGCTGCGTACACGTCACGCCTTCGAGAGTGCTCGCGGCGACGCAGTTTCCGGTTTTGGTCCGGCGGCCGCCGCCGACGGGGGAGGGGACCGTTCGCTCGGCCGCTACGTTCAGTCCCCGCGTCCCCGGGAGATTAGGCGGCACTTGGCAGGGCGCGCGTTGGGGTCGCTGTGAGTGGCGCTCCGCTGTCGACGGAGCTGTATTACTTCTTGCCGTGGATTTTGCGCACGTTGGACGAAGAGGAATGCGTGCACTAATAAAAACATTTTTGAAGTCCAATATTTATGAACTGGTTAGAGCAAGATGCGTTTTGTGGCATACGTCGTCTTTGTGTTTGTCTGCATCTTCTCAGAGTTTCTTCTCTTCTATCTTTCACGCATCTCTTTTTTTCGTCTAATTTTTCCCCCCTCGACTGTCGGCATTTTCCCTCCTCAGATCAGCACAGCCCCGCTCCTTGAGCATGGTAAACCCAGATGGCGGCTTTTGTTGTAAAAAAAAAAAATAATAATCCGGTGTCTGATGCGTTCCAGCATCCACAAGAAAACTTCATGCGGCACACGAAGCAGTTTCTGGTATTCGTCCGGGTCATCTTCACGGAGCGTGTTATACAGACTGTGCTGCACACCAAGGGACTTTTCTTGCATCCATGGCTTCACCCGGCACCGCCGCTTTTTCTTGAAAAGATCGTCGTCATCCTCGATTTCAAGTAGAGCCGCCAACAACACGTACTTGCGCCTTTTTGCGACGTCCATTTCCTGCTCTGGATCCTCTAGCGCCAGAAAGTGCGACGTGTATTCAGCTCCGGTGCTGGGAACTGTCTGTTTGTTTCCCTTTTTCGGTTTCTTTTCCCTCTTATCTCCCTTCAATCTTTATTATTTTTTTTTAGCCTTCGCTGTCTTCAAAGAACAGCAAAACCGGCCGTCCGGCCCTTTCTTTAACCCCTCCCACGCCGCCCGGCCGCTTCGCGCGTCTAGATCCCCCGCGGCGGCTCCCCGCTGCCCGTGTGAATACTAAATTTGGGAGCGGGGGAGGGGTTTGGCCGGCCGGTGACGTAGCGCGCCTCGTCTCCCCGTCCCTCCGCGCCGAGGTCCCCCGTGTGAATACCGCTTGAGGGTAGATGCGCCCTCACAACCTCGCGGGTGCGTGTGTGCGCGTATACGGACAGAGGAAAGAAGGTGGCGCGCAGATGAGGAATTACAGGGATCGTGTCCTTTTCCCACCCTGCGCCTCGCGATCACTGCGCCGGGCTTTCTGGCGGGCCGGCCGGAGCTGCCACCGCGCGACGGCTGCCAGCGAGGAAGTGGACAAATGACCCCAAACAGGGAGAACACCCACCTTCCCCACCCAGACGAAGCGGAGGAGGAGGAGGCGTTCTTCTCGGGTGGCCTAATATTTCTCTCTCTTCTTTCTCTTGTTCTCCGTCTTCTCATCGCTACGTTTGCTTTGTTTTTGTATTTTTTTTTCACTCAGCGCAGCATTTTCCTTTGTGTTTCCGGCGAGGCTCTCTTCAAATTCATTCTCTTGGATTTGGAGGTGGAGGCGGCCTCTCCACCTCCACCTTCCTTCCTAGCTGCTGTTGTCCCCCCGCCTTTTTCTTGAAGAGAAGCGGAGCTGGCCAGAGGCAAACACACTCACGAAAAAGCATCGGGTGCAGGGCAAAAGAGGGGAGGGCGATACAGGCAAGCCGGACAGAGTCACTTCGCGGCCCGAGGAAACAAACCGGGAAGCCACGCAGCCCGGATAGAATAGCGGCGTAAACAGAACAAGAAACGGGAAACAAATGGAGCCCGGAGTGGATGAGCCCCGTGCAAACGCAGCATAGAGGGCGAGGGAGGAGGGCAGCAGCAGCTTCCGCCGGCGCGCGCGCGCCCCAAGGTGCGGGGTCCAAATCCCCGGGCTTCCGAGGAGGGCGTCATCGCCGGAGAGGGACCATTGCTCATCCGTGTTTGCGGCCGTTTGCTTTGGCGACCGGCAGGGGCTGTCCTTCACTGTCAGAATGACCGCCGCCGTGTCGTGGGCGCTGTACTGCTGTTGCTGCCGCTGCTAGCTGCACAGTGGTGTTCGCGTTCGAAATCAATGAGAGCGATCGGTTTCCTTCTGCTACTGGCACATTCCCTCTCTCCCTCGCCCTTGCACACAGGAGCGCTGTAGCCGATACGCTCGCTGATCGAAGGCCTGCGTCACGCCGATTGCCACTCTGCTGGTGACGCTGTGGAGTCGCAGTTTGCTCTCTTGTTTTAACGAAATTTTTCTTTTTTTTTTGAGGGGCGAAGTAGATGTGCGAAAAGCAGGCGGAGAGGGAGGCTAGACTTCAGGCACTTGGGAACACCGAGCACCTTAGTCATCATGATTGTTAGCGACACGTCGTATCGGCCCGGCAGAGGCTGAGAAATTATCGTGTCTTCTGTCTTGCTTGCTCTGGAAAGCGTTCCTCCGATTTTGGGGATATAGTATATAGTTTTTAGCCAGAGACATATGAGTTGAAGTGCCACGCAGGCACCTCTGACCTCTGTACTGAGGTCAATGACGCGAAAACTGAGGAAAGCAAACTCGTACGCTGAAGCCAACAGCTAGTGAGGCGCAAAACCTTCCAGAGTTAACTTAGAGCCTGATTACCGAAATGCATGCGACTGCACACCAGAAAGTGAAATCCTCTGTGCATGTGGTCACTTCTCCTGTCGGAATAAAGTATCAAGGTAAGTGCTGCAAAGATAGATGTGACTTAAAGTCGCAACATACTGCAGTTTGCTGACATACACTGACCTGATCCTGACCTGACGTAAAGGCAATGTTGATGACCAAAAGCATTTTCGAAAGCTGCGTTTTTCTCCGGTGCAAGCGGAAAACAAGGTGATAGAATCTAACCCTATTTAATTTCTACACCACCTGGTTTAGTAGCAGTATTTGCGTGTACTCTTCACTGGTCCGAAATGTTTGCCTTTCATGCGCTGGGTTCGCTACCATTGTGCGGTTATAGTTCTTTGAAGTGAAAAGGTAGATTTGTTTTGTTGCATGCATCAATGTACAGCAGTTAATTATTTTTTCTTAATTTATGCCCTGCCTTCATTATTGCATGCTCTTGGTTTATCTGCGCTTTCCTTTTTTTTCAAAAGAAATTACGGCCCCTCCCCCATTATACCCAATGGTCCATCGTATCTTGAAGTGCTCCATAAAAAATTCACACGGACACCTAATATCACTATGCGCTGGCAGTGCTATCATTAGCAGCCGCTGGTGCCTTTACCGGAAGGGGCGTCACTTTCGGTCAAGTGGCGTCACTTCCTTCCGGCCAATGGGCTAATTTTATGCGTGACGACGAATTTCGGCGCCATGGGGCTTCTAATAGCATCGCATTAATAAATTACAAAATAATAAAAATATGGCAGGCTAGGAAGATGCGCGACGTACATAAAAGAGCTCATGATAAGCACACTTCAGCGGTGTCCTAGTGGTCTGAGCATTCGCCTCGCGTGCGCCAGGTGTGGGGTTCGATCCCCAGTGCCGCCGGGTACCCACCAATGATACAATGGGTATAAGCTTTCCCTAGTCTGGTGCTCGGCGTATTTAGGGGTGAAATGCTTGGGAAAGGGGTCCTTTTACCCCAACTTGTGTAGAAGAGAAATACCTTGTGTCATGGCGCTCTTTGGCCACAGACGCCCTTGCGCCACAAAAATTTACCACCGTCATGATAAGCGCAACTACACTCTGCGCGGTTTTCTTATTTCAAAACTGTTCTAACAAGCTGTTGTGCACGTTGCCACACAATCAAAACATGTGTTTTCTTCACCGCTTGTGCGCCACAGCAAATTAAAGTGCGTAACACCTGTATATGTATCCGCTTGCAGCACGCCCCAATTCATGACATGCCGGGTCTGAAAGCTGACCATCACGAGCTGGGCAACATTTGACCACCAGTGTGAGCTCTTTCACTAGACCCCGTTGGGGTGTCTAGTGAACGTGAACTATGCAGGCGTTCTATGAACTATGAACCAAGTTTGACCGATTAAAATTTTATTTCTAATTATTCATAACCAGGGCAAAAATTAACTTACCTGATTTTTTTTTTGTAATTTCACCAGATCAACGCTGCCGACACAGCACAGTTTCTACATACAGCCACCAGTTACACGGAAATGATACCTTCAAATATAGCTTTCTTCCAAGGGTGATTAAAGAATGGAACGAATTACCTTGTCCAGTTGCCATATCTTTTCTGTCAGTACTTTTACTGCTGGTTTAGAGGCTCTCATCTTCCCTGATATGAATGCATCTTAGTACGTGATTCTGTTACTGATGCGCATAATACGAGTGTATTTTGTCTTTGTTCATTGCGTGTCACTTTTTATAGATACTCCCACTGTTTTGCATTATCGTTTCACGTTCGATTTGGAGCGAGACTTGTTATCTTTTCTTTGCTGCATTTTTTTTCAACTCCTGTAAAGGCCCATATATGGGTTGACAGTATGAATAAACAAACAAATAAAACCGCAAGTGAGTGAAACCAGCTCGAACCCTTTCCCTACGACGTGCCTTGCAGCCTCTCCTTGGGCTTTCACACCTTTGAACTGGGTAATTATTACTCCCTTGCTCCTTGTTCGTAAGAATACTCACTAAGCACCACACACGAGCTGAGCGCATGGGGGAATGTATCATGGCTCCCAGCGCGCCCTGTGCACGCCGGGGCGAGCACTGCGTACAGACAAGCCAAAACGCGAGACGGAGTGTGCGTGTCTCCGCGAATGCCGCGAATGCGGACGCGAACCGATGAGGCGCGCGCGGTGTCCCTCGCCTGCGGACGATCGGGTCGTTCCGCGTGACCGACTCTTGGTGTCCAGCCGCTTTGATCTCCGCCGCGCGTCACGATGCCCGAGCCCCGCAGGCATCGACGCGGCCGCTTCGTCTTTTTCTTGCTCCCTGGTGGCGCCGTCGGGCAACCGGTCCATCGCAAATGGTGGAGGAAATTAGCCGCAGGCTGTGCGCCACGGACGGGAGGGGACGGTCCGGACCACGTCGGGATGCCCTTATAAAAACGGTCTATAGACAGTCTTTATAGACTTCTTATAGACTCTATTGCCTTCCATTGCCTTTCCTATCAATAAACCCCCTCTCTCTCTCTCTTTCTTTTAGTCTATACCCATAGTCTATAGACTGTCTATGGACAAAAGTCTACTAAAAGTGTATGGCCATAAATCTGTAGATTGTGTATAGACTGTCTATCGGACTTGTATTGCCTATAGACTGTTCTCTAGGGTTCTATACATAGTCTATAGACTTTGTAGACAGAAGTCTATGTACAGTTTATAGACTGTCTAAAAGAAGTTTCTTTTAGGGTGGCGCGCGGGGCGACACGCATCTGGCACAGGACCAGATAAAGTTCAACAACGAATGAAAACAGCGCGTATTATAACAAAAAATCGATAGTTACCTTACTCCACAAAAAAGACGAATTACATAAACGGGAAAATGTTTTGAAAAATGAAATAATTACAGTTTAAAACTCGTTATAACGCAGTTGAAGGGGCGCTACAATTACTTCGTTATAGCCGTAGCTTCGTTATAGCCCGTGTTGACGAGCTTCCAAGGGGAATAGTCATTCGTTCTTTATATCCATTATTTCTTTATAAACCGTTTCGTTATAGCGAGGTTACACTGTAAATACACACCGGGAGCGATGATGGGATCCCTGTGTCTAAGAAAAATAAGGTTTTGCACTGTGCATTGACGAGAGAGACCCACTGCTGCCAGGTGTTGGATTATGGGTTTCAGTGCAGGGTAGACCACAGCAGGAAGTGGATGTCCGCTTTGGCACATCCAGAAATTAAAAAAAAAGAACCTATATCTGAGTTGTATATTTCTCGATTTCCAAACGTCCAGCGAAGATCCGGCCTCGTGCGGCCACAGTCGACCAGAACACCCTTCTTCTTAAACCTCGCCAGTGAACAATTTTGTTCTGCAGGCTCTATGAAAAGCAGCCGGAACTGAGGTGGCTCGATCCCCGTATTCATCTGCAAATAAAGAACGACGGTATGTCACAACGCGAGCGGAGGGCGAGAGACGGAGTGCGGGGGCTGCTTTGCTATAGATACCTGTGTTCTGATGTGCCACATTTCATGTATAGATATCGGGAACGTCACTTCTACGTCGATGAATACACAAAAAGAAATAACGTCCCCCTACTGCTGCATCACCCGCCTTCGTTAAACAGCGCATGGCCACGCACGGTAATGACCACCCCGGCAGACGCGAAAAAAAGCAAGGGACAACCCGCTGTCAAAGTCGTTCTGCTGTGCCCCAGAAAGCAAACCACAGCGGTAATGGACATCGCTGTCAGGCGACGGGGTAATATAACGACCGCTATTTCTCCCAAAACAGCTGTACACTCGGTTTCTTGTGACACATCGGGTGCTGCAATACCTTGCTCGTTTTCAGGCCTGGCCTGCACCTGCCTGACTGCCTCCTTTCTGAACCGACGAAATTCAACCGTTGCACGACATAGGGCGCCGCTGACTGTTCATAAGCCACGTCCTCCGGAATTGAATTGAAATGAATGACCGGAATTGCAATTGGAATTTTTTTCATTATCAAATACCCTGGAGCCCAGAGCTAAAAGCAGATAAGCCTGCATGACGAGGCTCTCGGCACCAAGTAAAAATACAAAATACAGAAATACGTTTACAGCATCACCCTGAGGCAATGTTTACAAGAAAATACATGCATTAATACAAAACAGGAACCAATGAATCCGATGGAATGAAAATAACTATATTGAATAACGCAATAACTAACAAAGCACCAGGAACGTGCAATATAGTGTATCTAGCAAATTGGGATCATTGAAATAAATAGTACAAACAGCTGAAAGTAGTAAAGTGAAATAAAATGAAAAAAGTGAAATGAACGAACAGTTTTGAAATCCTGAGATAAGGGTGTATAAGAGAGGGAGTTGAAATATAACATCACTACCAACCTGCAATGGCGCCAGGAAGAAGCCTGCGTCATCTAAGTATCCGCCACAGTGCTGTCTGCTGCCGAGTGCGAAAAGTTAAACGGAAAATCCGGCCAACGCCCATCGCGCCTTCCTTTATGCTCTGACGTCAGGTGTAGCGAAGAATGTGATTGCCCAGCGGGGGCAATGACGTCGTAGGCGACGTGATCTCTGTCGTACGTAGAGGCCTAGGCGATGGCACTTATCTGAAATGTTGCAGGAAGAAGTCTGCGTCATCTGAGTTGCTGACACAGTGCTCTTTTTGGCGAGTGCGAAAAGTGCTAACAGTGTTAAGGCAGAACTCCGCCCCGCACTGAAGACTGATGTCACACTACTTGCGTGCGGTTCTCCGTGGGAGCTGCGACAATTTACACGAAGCAGTTCTACAGCTGTAGCTTAAACCTACTTTGCTCGCACTACTAAGGCTGAATCCCGCTTACAAGCGTATCATTTGTAACAAAACAGCAAAAACAGGCAATTCTCATTCATCGCACAGCAAATTTTTCAACACAGTACGTTTCGCCCCACGCAATTCCCGACGGGTATACTTTATCGCTGCAGTGACTTCCTTTAAGCCATCCAAACGGCCATTATTATACGGCCCGCCGCATGAGTGCGTTGCGCGGCCAAGCAATTGCTCAGTGGAGCGCCTATGTCAACAAACCTGTTCGCGGTTAAGTTAATTCACTGGAACCGTCGCGACAGTGGCATGCTGCTCACGAACACTGGGCCGCGCGCGCTCTCTATGGGACGACGTGCCATAATGCGGCAACGCTGACTACACAGCCATTTGTCAAAAAAAAAAGGGGGGGGGGGGATCCCACGAGCCCTCGCGTCGCGCAACCAAAGATTAATGGTGAGTCAAGGCCCGCGCTATCGAGACCTGCGTCCGGAATGCGTTTATGGCAAAGCTGGCGGGGTCGTAAATCATTGTCTCTGTCACCTTCTCTGCTCTGGCATTGCGCTCGCCGTCTTCCGCGGACCACGGGGAACCAAAAACCAGCACGGGCGCCCAATGCGATCTGCGGCGCGCCTCGCATTGAGCGCTGGGCGCGTGGAGACGTATACGACAGGGCACGACCTCTGCGACCGAGCCACCACGCGTGTCACCGAGCACAGCCGAGTTTGACCCTCGCACTGTTTGCTCAAGAGTTGCCCGGTTCCATTCTTATAGTAGTGTTGTTTTGTAGCGAAAGCGACACTGGCCATGAACTCGCACTCCCACCGTGCTCGCGTTCTTACCGTGGTCGCACCGCACCACGTGACCAACCACGTGGCTGGTAACGTGACCAACCGCGTGACGACCCACGTGACAACAACTAGCCAGACAACCAGACTAAGCTGGACTTGCAATCAAGACTAACCAAGGCTAACCAAGCTTTCGTTACGTATATCCTGGCATAGCCGAGCTAAGCCACTGCCATATTTTTGGTTACTTGCTTACTTTTAGTTTAGGCGGCCTCGGAGAGGACTGGTCACTTCTGGATAAGTTTTTATTCAGCCAAGCTAATGAAATATTGTAGAAACGGAAAATGTCGGAGTGTTTAGTGTATTCTTTTAAAAACGCACACACAAGAGGACCGAGTGTTGAAGCCGCTCTTCACCAGGCAAACAAACTAGGGCTGCAAAAAGTCGAGCACCGTGGTGCAAACTGGGGTGCCCATAAAGTGCAATAGATCTAGTTGAAGCGTATAGTGCGTTTTTAGTGCGAAAGCGCTAATCCAGACCTATCAACCACGAGCAAGAACCTTGTCATCTTGTCTTCTCTTGTAATCTTGTCTTGTCTTGGCAGGTCGAGGTTAAATTAATGATTGGTCGCGAGAGATTGCTCGGCAAGAGCAATATGGGTCGTACAATCCCTACCGGTGGCTGTGATAGAAACAGCCACCTTCAGTGCAGTGGCGCATTGGCTTAACCGCTGTGCCATTGCGCTGGTAGTGCTATGAGGACTCGCCGCGATCTGTGAATGTTAAGTACAGAATGACCAATTCTGCATATATGGGCATTAACCCACTAAATCTAATTTAATGTAAGCTCCGCCCTGTCCCCTGCGATTGAAGAATGAACACCTCCTTTCGCACGTCTCCTCGGTTTCACTACGTCAGACACCTACCTGTTTTCGTCATTTCTATCTTTGTTTTCTAGTGCACCATAACAGAGGAAGATAATGTAGGCGGATCTTTCCCCACCCTCCTTAAAGATTAGTACACGAGCCCTTGTTCCTCCTATAGCTCTTTTTCCCTCCCTCCTAACTGGAGGAGGTGTTCCTTGAGGTGTCGACGGTTGCGCATACAGGAAATCCATCTGAAGTTCAGTCGAATAGCGATCTTCATTCGCCCGCGAAATGAACACATTACCTCTCGGCAGAACTGCTGGGACACTGCACGGTGATGACAAAGATGACGCGGTTTCTCGCCCTTTGACATATGTGTCACATGATCCGAGGTGCGATGAAAGGTCGCCTTCGCAGGCCACGGCCGGTCTGGACGCGGCGGCCACGTGTGATCAGGTGTACGCTTCAGTGCTTCTTCAGCAAAGAGGTTTCAAGTGTTCCAAACACCCTTTGAACGCAACTTAAGAAAATTTCGGCGATCCATTTGATTGCTTTCTGACTCATTTAAAAACTTTACCCACAGTCAATACGGAAAGTCTTTTAGTTCTGTCAGTGGCCGCTTGTATTTCTTTAGTGCAAAATCCATTACATACAAGCAGAGTTCTTGCGTGTGGAAGAGGTGTACTATAGCGTCATGTACCGGACCAGCCCACGTGTCATATGCGCATCCGCAGATAAGCACTAAGCTCCCGGCTTATCCGGTACATGCCTACGGTAGAACGTCTCCGCTATGCTAAAACTCTCTATTCAGTCGAGCGTAAACGCGCTTCCACATCAGCAACTGCGCTACCGGAACCTCCATATGCGTGCACTCTGGGACACTATAAAGAAAGATGCGTGCCTTCAATTTTTTTCCTCGTTTAGTAACGAGTCCTCGCCTTTCCCTCGACGTGACAGCGGCGCCCTTGACGACAAACAGGTTGGTGCCGTTCCCGCGCGGTCGCCCCTTGGCCCGCGCTCGCTACGTCGTCGTCCCGACGCGGATCAGGACGGGAGCGTCGCGCGCTCAGCCCCGCCGCGACGCCAAAGATGGATGCGCGCTCGGCGGCGCCGACGCTGTCCGAGCGGAAGCGACGAGGTCAGGGACGTGTCCCGACCGCCGACGCCGCCGCCGCTGCGACGACGCGCTTGTTCGGTGCAGCGAGAGGGAGGCTGCGGGCGTCGTGCGCCACTGCAACGGAGAGCGAGCGCGCGCTTTGTCCCCCGCCGTGGCGACTGGATCGCATGCTGGAGGTCTCTCAGCCCACAGTGCCAGTGTATAGAAATGAATAAAGTGTACGTGCACGGGCAAAAATTAGGTGCACTACGCGGTGCACCATGCACGGCTACATACGCGCACCAGACCAGCAACTGGTGGTACAAGCGTAGTTGATGGACGGTATACATGAGGGGCCCCGCGGGGTGTGAGCTCCGCCTGGGAGCCAGATAAATAGGCAATAGTTTTATTTTTCCTCCAAAGGTTTAAGGGCACCACACAGCTAGGACTTACGGTAACAACAGCTAAGTACTCATTATGCGCGCATTTTTAGAAGTGATCGATAGAGAAGGTTACACAGAAATCGATGGCGAAGACGATTAGTACAAGAATGCAGGACAATAGGACAAGTGTTTTAGAACCTGCAACATCTTAGGGTCGACTTTCCGACGCACGGTATATGTCGGCCCACCGTCGCAGGATTCCCTTGAACGCAGCGACAATTCCACGCAGGCGCCCAGGTTAGAACTTCTTTGCATCCTAACATCGCTCTAATAGAAATAGTGGCCACGCGGAGGTCTAGCCTGCAGCCGTGGTACGCTCATTTCAATGTGAGTATCAACATACGAGGAATGTTGCCCAGTGCGCGCGCTGGTTGGCGTTGATCTGTACACCACAGATGGTGAGGCACATACGCGAGGAAACCTGTGCTCTGTGTTCACATGCGTGCGGACGTGTGGTATGTCATCGGGCACAGGCTCGAGTACCACTGGGTGGTGAGGACTTCCACAATCTCCTCATTCGCTCCTCGCGGTACACGTTAGCCAAGAGGGTTCCCCACGGGGCCCCCGGACTTCCGCTAAGGCTCTAAAACACCTCTAAGCGCGACAGGTATGCGCGGCGTTACAGTGGACCGTATGAAATGACGACCTTTATCGTTTAAGAAAAATACGTGTCGGTAGAGGACTTTGGCTCCAACCGGAGCATGCACACTAAGTACTAAGTCGCTCGTCGACTCTGTGCTCTTTGTACTGAGTGCTTGTTCTCATTCTCGGCAAATTGAAAGAGCATTCGGGCCTCTAACTCGACCTATAGATGTGGAGCTCATTGTTTTCTCTACGACAGTTACACCTGGAACACGAACAGTGGAAGACACGACGCAGATGAGAAATTGAACAGAGTTTTGTTCGCTTGCATAGCTGGTCCCTTTTTATCCAGTGAAGGTTGTCGTGTAGAACATGTTCAGGGGAGGGGGGGGGGGGTGGTGGGGGGGGGGGGCTAGTTGGTGCACATCAACAGAGAAAAAAATTGGCGCCAAATCGGACAACAGACAGCAAGCAACACACACCTGTCCAGTCTTTCTTGCTGCACGTAGTCCGATTTGGAGCCATTTTTTTCTGTTGAAGGTAGTCGTGTCTGCGCAGTAACTACAACTACTATAGCACCTGACTGCCTCGCTATCCGCACTGCACAGAACAACGAGCTGTCGCGCAGCCGCCCGCAAGAGTTGCCCGCATCCGGAAGCGCGCGACCCTGGCGGTCCCGCTTCTGATCGAATCACTCCCGATTGCAGCAGCAACTCGCATGCAGCCGGGAGGACAGTCCGGCTGCCAAGGATGCGCGCCTCAGCGCTCGGCCGCGATATCCGCATCGCGCGCAGAGGATTAGCCCCGACGCGACATTCGTTGCTCGCCTCGATGAGCATGCGGACGTCGGGTTATCCCTCTTGAAACGCCGTGCGCGTACACGTCTCGTTTTCCCTGCCCGCCTGCCGTGAAGGCGACGGCGTGTGGTTGCATGCGGTTGTGGAGGACGCCGCGAACATTGCACGTGCAGCTGTGGTGTTGTTCTTTGTCGCAAGCATACAAGGGTAGCTTCTTATGTCAAGATGCATCCAACGGCTTGGACGAATCAAGATTGCTTGAACTGACTAGACAGTATAATGCTCGGATTATCGATAAAAACTGTGCTCGTATGAGGTATATTCGGCGTCCCGGAGTGCTATTAATCCCCTTTTCAAACGTGCAATGTTGTTGTTATTGTTAGCCTATCAAAAGATGGCACATACCCACACTGGAGGATCGGCCAAGAATCGGGTGACTATTCACCTGTATTCGGGTAATTAATATGAAAAGCACAAGGGGAAAGCAACACCGCAGGATTCTTCCTCATGAACAGAAAAAGGGATGAAAGTTTTGACTTCAAAATTAGTAACGCCGGTATGTTAATAACATTAACTTCTCGCGATTTAACGTCATTTGCTTTAAGGCACGCTGGAAAGAGTGGTGACACTGTTTGACAATGCCGAACAGAACACGAAAATTATTTCTTTGAGATCCAGGAGATCCCGGTCGACGGCTGAGGGGGGCGGACATGGCTGGGACCGAGATGCGCCTTGGATCCACGCCTACTAGATGTTATTTCTCTCTCTCTCTTGCCAAGAACATTGTCGACCAAAGAGCGCCACAGTCATATCACTATTTCAGCAGTAGACTGTGCGCTCTGATCGTTGAACACTAGTCAAGAGCGGAGACTGTTTAGTTATGTGGTCAATAGGAAGCAGCTGTGCGCCTCCTTAATGATATCTACTAATATGAGGCGCAAGCACTCCGGTACTGCATTAAGTTCCCAGCCTGCACTTCTCAAAGCACTGGCCGAGAGTTCAGTTTCCTGTTTGTTTGTTTTTTACCTGCGCTGTTTTGTCGCTATGGGTTTTGTCGCTATGGATGTCCTCATGGATTCCACAAAGAAAGGAATGCAAATGAAGCTAATTACTCCAAACGCTAATTTTTGGCACGATAGCAAGCAATCAATGAAGGCTAAGTGAAACTAAAAGAGTATAAAGAAGATGTCGTGTAGTATTCGTTTCTTTTAGGCGCCAGCCATTGTCAACGGACTGACGTGTTGTCGGACGCATTTGCGAATTCGTTCAGCGGAGATTAAGACTGCAGCCGTCGTTATGCAAAATCCAACAACGGTAGTTGTCCTTGTTGGTGCGATGGTCCACTCCGTTACACTAGGCTTTTTCGCAGCACTCTGCGCAACATGTTCTGACAGCAGCAGCAGCAGCAGGATGATGATGATGACGATTATGGCGGCAAAGAGGTGCGGTCTTGGCTTCCAGCCATCGCACATACAGAGTGTGTCGACATGTGGAGAGTAAAGGGGCAATTACGGAGCAATTTTGCCGCAATGCAGATGAGGCCTCTTGTATACTTGCGTGGGAGAAATGTGCGTTCTTTCTTTTTAATAAGAGGCAATAGATCAGGCAATGTAGGAAAAAAGGAACCTGCACGTGAAGGCGAGGAAAAACACTATGTTACAACAAGTGTAAATGCAGAATAGCGCAGCCTATGGGAAAAGGAGCACGCTTCTAGAAGGAAGGAAATAATTGGGGTTCTCCCGCTTCAATTCTTTCCTTCCTTCTAGAAGCGTGCGCGTTTGTTTTGTCTTGTTCGGAAGAAATTGTTAGTTATCTGCATCGCCGTGGCCCGTAGTCCTTTCAGAGATCACATGCAGGAGAGTTGTTCATATTTGCAGCTAGTTAAAG